>NC_091282.1:883368153-883676814 GCF_032444005.1 Ranitomeya imitator | reverse complement strand
GTTGATAATTGTGGCTTACAGCCAATGAAAAACGCAAAATCATTAGCTCAGTAAATTAGAATAATCAGCAAAAAACAAATGCAAAGGCTTCCTAAGGGTTTAAAAAGGTCCCTTAGTCTATTTCAATAAGCTCCACAATCATGGGGAAGACTGCTGATTTGACAGATGTCCAGAAGGCATTCATTGACACACTCCACAAGGAGAGCAAGTCACAAAAGGTCATTGTTAAAGAAGCTAGCTGTTCACAGAGTGCTGCATCCAAGCATATTAATGCAAAGTTGAGTGGAAGGAAAAAGTGTGGTAGAAAAGGTGCACAAGCAATCGGGATAACCGCAGTCTTGAAAGGATTGTAAAGAAAAGGACAATCAAAATTTTTGGGAGATTCACAGGGAGTGAGGTGCTGCTGGAGTCATTGCTTCAAGAGCCACCACACACAGACATATATGGGAAATGGGCTACAAACGTTACATAACTTGTGTCAAGCCACTCATGACCAATAGACAATGCCAGAAGTGATTGACCTGGGCCAAGGAGAAAAATAACTGAATTTTTGCTCATTTGGCTCATTTGTCAAAGGTGTTGTTTTCAGACGAAAGTAAATTTTGAAATTCATTTGGAAATCAAGGTCCCAGAGTCTGGAGGAAGAGTGGAGAGGCACACAATCCAAGCTGCTTGAGGTCTAGTGTGAAGTTTCCACAATCAGTGATGATTTGGGGAGCCATGTCATCCGCTGGTGTAGGTCCACTGTAATGTGCTCCGCTCCTTTCCATCCTCCTGTCCGCTCCCCCTTCCTCCTGTCTGCTCCCCCTGTGCTCCGATCCCACCCCCGTGCTCGGATCCCACCCCCCCATACTTACCGAGCTCCTGTGTCCGTCCGTCTTTTCCATGGGTGCCGTCATCTTCCAAAATGGCGGGCGCATGCGCAGTGCGCCCACCGAATCGGCCGGCAGATTTATTCCAGGTACATTTTGATCACTGTGATAAAACCTATCACAGTGATCAAAATAAAAGAAATAGTAAATGAACCCCCTTTATCACCCCCATAGGTAGGGACAATAATAAAATAAAGAAAATATATTTACTTTTATTTTTCCACTAGGGTTAGGGTTAGAACTAGGGTTAGGGTTAGGGCTAGGGTTAGAACTAGGGTTAGGGCTAGAAGTAGGGTTAGGGTTTGAAGTAGGGTTAGGGTTAGAATTGGGTTAGGGTTAGAACTAGGGTTAGGGTTAGAACTAGGGTTAGGGTTAGAACTAGGGTTAGAATTAGGGTTAGGGTTAGAACTAGGGTTAGGGTTAGAACTAGTTTTAGAATTAGGGTCAGAACTAGGGTTAGGGTTAGAACTAGGGTTAGAATTAGGGTTAGAACTAGGGTTAGGGTTAGACCTAGGGTTAGAACTAGGGTTAGAACTAGAGTTAGGGTTAGAATTAGGGTTAGAATTAGGGTTAGGGTTAGAATTAGGCTAGGTGCACACGGTGCGGATTTGGCTGGGGATCCGGAAATCTGGAAATCCATGGTAAATCCGCAGGTAAAACGCAGTGCCTTTTACCTTCGGATTTTTCAAAAATGGTGCTGAAAAATCTCACATGAATCCGCAACGTGGGCACATAGCCTTAGGGTTAGGGTTGGAATTAGAGTTAGGGTTGGAATTAGGGTTAGGGTTGGAAATAGGTTTAAGATTAGGCTTGTGGTTAGGGTTATCGTTAGGATTAGGGTTAGGGGCGTGTTGGGGTTAGGGTTGTGATTAGGGTTGGGATTAGGGTTAGGGTTGGGATTAGGGTTAGGGGTGTGTTGAGGTTAGGGTTGTGGTTAGGGGTGTGTTGCGGTTAAGGTTGTGATTAGGGTTATGGCTAGAGTTGGGATTAGGGATAAGGGTGTGTTGGGGTTAGTATTGGAGTTAGAATTGAGGGGTTTCCACTGTTTAGGCACATCAGGGGTCTCAAAACGCAACATGACGCCACCATTGATTCCAGCCAATCTTGCGTTCAAAAAGTCAAATGGTGCTCCCTTCCTTCCGAGCCCGACGTGCGCCCAGACAGTGGTTTACCCAAACATATGGGGTATCAGCGTACTCAGGAAAAATTGCACAACAATTTTGGGGGTCTAATTTCTCCTATTCCCTTGGGAAAATGACAAAATGGGGCTAAAATTTATTTTTGGGGAAAAAAAATGATTTTTTATTTTCACGGCTCTGCGTTATAAAATTCTGTGAAGCACTTGGGGGATCAAAGTGCTCAACACACATCTAGATAAGTTCCTTGGGGGGTGTAGTTTACAAAATGGGGTCACTTGTGGGGGATTTCCACTGTTTAGGCACATCAGGGGCTTTGCAAACGCAACGTGACGCCCGCAGACCATTCCATCAAAGTCTGCATTTCAAAACATCAATACTTCCCTTCCGAGCCCCGACGTGTGCTCAAACAGTGGTTCCCCCCCACATATGGGGTATCAGCCTACTCAAGACAAACTGGACAACAACTTTTGGGGTCCAATTTCTCCTGTTACTCTTGTGAAAATAAAAATTTGCGGGCTAAAAATAATTTTTGAGGAAAGAAAAATGATTTTTTATTTTCACGGCTCTGCGTTATAAACTTCTGTGAAGCACTTGTGGGTTTAAAGTGGTCACCGCACATCTAGATTTGTCCCTTGTGAGGTCTAGTTTCCAAAATTGGGTCACTTGTAGGGGAGCTCAAATGTATAGGCACACATGGGCTCCACAAACGCGACATGGTGTCCGCTAACGATTAGAGCTAATTTTTCATTCAAAAAGTCAAATGGCGCTCCTTCCATTCCGAGCCCTGCCTTGTGCCCAAACAGTGGTTTACCCCCACATGTGAGGTATCAGTGTACTCAGGAGAAATTGCCCATAAATTTTATGATCCATTTCATCCTGTTGCCCATGTGGAAATGAACAAATTGAGGCTAAAGTAAATTTTTTCTGAAAAAAAGTACTTTTTCATTTTTACTGATCAATTTGTGAAGCACCTGGGGGTTCAAAGTGCTCACTATGCATCTAGATAAGCTCCTTGGAGGGGTCTTGTTTCCAAAATGGGGTCACTTGTGGGGAAGCTCCAATGTTTAGGCACACAGGGGCTCTCCAAACACGACATGGTGTTAGCTAAAGATTGGAGCCAATTTTTCATTCAAAAAGTCAAATGGAGCTCCTTTCCTTCCGAACCCTGTCATGCGCCCAAACAGTGGTTCCCCTCACATTTGGGGTATCAGCATACTCAGAACAAATTGTACAATAACTTTTGGGGTCCAGTTTCTCCTTTTACCCTTGGGAAAATAAAAAAATTGTTGCTAAAAGATCATTTTTATGACTAAAAAGTTAGATGTTAGTTGTTTCCTTCCATGTTGTTTCTGCTGCTGTGAAGCACCTGAAGGGTAATAAACTTATTGAATGTGGTTTGGGCACCCTGGGGGGGTGCAGTTTTTAGAATGGTGTCACTTTTGGGTATTTTCAGCCATATAGATCCCTCAAACTGACTTCAAATGTGAGGTGGTCCCTAAAAAAAATGATATTCTAAATGTCATTGTAAAAATGAGAAATCGCTGGTCAAATTTTAACCCTTATAACTTCCAAGCAAAAAAAAAATTGTTTCTTAAATTGTGCTGATGTAAAGTAGACATGTGGGTAATGTTATTTATTAACTATTTTGTGTCACATAACGCTCTCGTTTAACAGAATAAAATTTCAAAATTTGAAAATTGCATATTTTCTAAATTTTAGCCACATTTCAATTTTTTTTCACAAATAAACACAAAAATTATCGACCTAAATTTACCACTATCATGAAGTCCAATATGTCACGAAAAAACAATCTCAGAACCGCTAAGATCCGTTGAAGCATTCCTGAGTTATTACCTCATAAAGGGACACTGGTCAGAATTGCAAAAAATGGCCAGGTCATTAAGGTCAAAATAGGCTGGGTCATGAAGGGATTAAAGGCGAACAGTTCTATTACGCTATTTAGATCATTGGGTATTAAAGTGTTCATTTCAAAAATCCAACTATTTCTTTACGGGACATTTGGTGGATAAAATTATCCATTCTCCAACTTTTTTTGACCATTTTAATTCCAGTGACTTTGATGTCCTTAAGTTAACCCCCATGGTGCTTTAGAAAATGTTGGGATAGAGGTTGGCCCGTGAATTTGTTACTAATATTGCGCATGTGTTCCCCAATCCTTATTCTCATTGGGCGTATAGTTCGCCCTATGTATAGTTTCCCACAGTGGCATGTTATGCTATAAATTACCCCCTGGGTGGCGCAAGTAATAAAATCCTTAATACTGACTTCTGTCGACTGATTGACAATAGTGAATTTTTTTTCTTAGTGCCTAATTTTTTTCATGGTAAACACTTCTAACATGGAAAGAAACCAGAGGAATGGAAAACAAGTTGGAAGCGATTGAAACATTGGAATGGAAAGAACGAAGCAAAGGTGTGGACAGGCTAGAAAACACAGACACATTACGAGGTGAGGGTTAAGGGGGTACATGTAATATTTTCTCCCAGTTTTTCCTCTCTGGGACTTTGTTTTTTCCACCTTTTTTTTCCGAGCAGCTTTAGTGGAGAAGTTTCGGCTGCTGCACTCGGCTTGATGGTGGAACCGGATAGCTGGGCTGCTGCACTAGGCTGTGTGGTGGTAGATGTGGATGGCTGGTCTTCTGCACTCGGCTGCATGGTGAAGCTTGGGATTCTTGGAAGTGTAATGTACAGCGGTGGTTTTGGTGGTAGATAAGTCCCTTGGTGAGTCGGTGCAGGCAGATTCTGCCAATGATGCTGTGCTGGAGCTTGTTGCACTGTTGGGAAACAACTTTGTGCCTGCTGCTGATATCGTGACCTCTGCATTGCCTCGGTATAAGCATCCTGAGAGGCCTTCATCACAAACAGCTGGAGATCAGGACTAAGGTTTTCAGTCACGCCCCGTTCTATGGTGGAAAAATAATGTTGCACCGGTCTATTAAGGTTGCATTCCAGGCGGTCAAGGCGTATGTGGACTTCCTGGAACAGTGTGTTCACATGAGTTAACCCACTCTCCATCTTAACTACAACTGCCTTCATCCCAGCCTGGAAGGCCAAGCTTAAGTGAATAAACTCGGGCACGGCTGACCTCTCCCAGGCCCTCTGCCACTGCCGAGCAGACCCAAGTAAAGAAGTGCCAGAGGGCATGGAGAGGGGAAAACCAGAAGGACCGGCTTCCTTTTCCCCAGCCTATGAAACCTTCCTTGCTGCTGCATCGCTGGTGGATGATTGGGATGGTGCCGGTTCAGTGGCGGGTCGATGAGGGGCAACTCCAACACAGGAAGATCCAGGTTCTGCAGTGCTGCTCCAGGTTCTGTGTGGAAATGAAATAAAACAAAATTATTACAAAAAAGAAAAAAATTTAATAATAGTGAAGATACTCACTTTCGCTGAGCAACAGCTGTCTTCAGAAAAGTTCGTTATGATATTTGTATTTTCTGATTTTTTGAGCTGCACCACTTTGAACCTGAATCTCCTCTCTCATGTCCTTATTGAAGCGATCCTTCATCGAAGGCCAATTAACTTTTACTCTCTTCTCTGTGAAGGGGGAAGAAAAATAAAATTGGTACAAGACAGCAAAATTTACAGAAAAGCAGAGGCGGCCAAAATAGCAATACTTACCAAAATCCTTTCTGACTTTTGGAGCTGCATGGTCCCAATCAACCATCAGCGATCTGACCACTTCTTCCCAGAGTCATCGGATAACTACTGAGTCGGAATGATTCCGATCATGGCGTCTCACAACTCTGCTTGATCTTGCACAGCTTGAATCAATAGGTCATTTTCTGTCATATTGTGGAACCTATAGATGAAATACCAAAAAATAAATTGTTAGTAAAAATGACAACACATTCAATAAAAACTCTGATAAAGGATACTTACACCTCGCCTTTCTTCATCAGCAACTTGAGGTGGACGACCCTGGGAAGAATCATTTCCACTTGACTGCTCCTGCTCTTCTGCAGTGTCAGGTACCTGTAAAGAAAACATATGATTTAACACGTCTAGTATTGACAGTAAAGGTTGCACCATTATTTACCAAGAATGATTGCTTTAGAACATTGAAAATGTGTTACTGCCAGGAGGGGTGACACAACAGGACAGGGACCAAATTAAGAAGGATGCCTTGACATGGCAATTGGGCTCACATACATTGGCCAATTTATGCGCAAAGTTTTTTTTTCTTTTTTCATAGCAATTTTTGCAGATAAATACAGTATCTCATGTGTACATTATATAGCGCTTTTCTACTATTTTCTATGGCAGTCATGCATTTTCAATGTTCTAGAGTAATTATTCTTGGTAAATAATTGTGCAAACTTTATCGTTTTTCAACTTATATGTTTTTTTGGTTGGCGCCTGTTCACACTAGCTTGGATGTGCTGGTCTTGTTCTCTACTAGGTCCAACTAAAAGAAAAATAAATGGCACTGAGATTTAACATGTAATGAATTTCTTACTGGTCTGGATTATTCGTGCTTTTTGTAAAAAATTATTTTCTTTTCTTGTAGCTAATACGTATTACATAGTCAATCAACCAAATTGTTTATATGTTTGAATCTTGTGTCATTTGTTCAATGATGAGTTCTATTAGAACTTTTTTAGTTTTTCCCATCGCATGTTTTAATGATATGCAAATTGCTGTCACATGACTGCTTTTAAAAAAGGAAATTACATGCTACCTGACATATCTGGACCTGTGGAAGCGTGTTTAACGCGAAACGGTCATCGTCCTTTTACTTGCACTCTCCCTGCTCACACCACCTTGTCCATGAATATGTATGTGAAAATAAAGGACTAAGCTTTCTTTGTCACACAACGGGAGTGTGGCTGCTTTTTTCTCTTTTTCGACTTGTTCTCTACTAGTATTGACAGTAAATGCATACCAATCAGTAAATCAAATGTGATTACATAATCGGTGTCATGGCCACTTTCAGAACCTTCAGTGGAGGACATGTTGTAAGAGCAGGCAGCAGTCAAGTGATAAACTAGGGAGAAAAAATGTAACTTGGTAAAAGCAAAACACAATGTAGAAAAAAAAACATAAAAATTTGGACAACAATACTTACATTACAGGCAGTAGTCCAAGCACACAGCAGGCAGGAGGGACTAAAGAACAGCACCATGACACCAACATCGGGAACAAGACAGTAGCACTGGGACCAAGAGAACAGCACCAGCACCAAGACAGCAGCGCATAATCTATAAAGGAATGGAAAAAAATTCTGTGCAGTGTATAGAGTGCAAAGACAGAAAGACATTTTCAAAGCTTCTATACTTACATAGATGGCAGCACTGGGACCAAAACAGCAGCACCAGGAACAGGATGGCAGCACTGGGACCAAGACTGCATCACTGGGACCAAGACAGCAGCACTGGGACCAAGACAGCAGCACTTTGACCACGACAGCAGCACCTAATCTAAAAGGACTGGAAAAAAAAGATCTGTACAGAGTGCAAAAACAGAAAGACATTTTCACATCTTCTATATTTACATATGGACGGCAGCACTGGGACCAAGATGGCAGCACTGGGACCAAGATGGCAACACTTGGACTAAGACAGCAGCACCTAATCTACAAGGAATGGGAAAAAAATCTGTGCGGAGTACAGAGTGCAAAGACAGAAAGACATTTTCACATCCTCTATACTTACATATAGATGGCAGCACTGGGACCAAGACTGTAGCACTGGGACCAAGACAGCAGCACCGGGATGGCAGCAACAAACAGTCTAGAAGCAACAGAAAAAAAATCGTAAGTACAGAGTACAGAATGCAGTGAGAGCAGACAGACATTCTCAAAGCTTCAATACTTACATCCAGAGTCTTCTGGTATCATCCAATATCCTATGCCCGCATCCAGAGTCTTCTGCCTTCTTCCAATGTCCTGTGGCCGCATCAAGAGTTTCTTGAGAGTAATGGACTTCCTGTCTCCAGGCCCCCTTTTATACAGCTTGCAAATTTCAAGTGGTTACATCATTTCCAAGGCAAAATTAGTCAGAAGTATGCATGTATATCGAACGCAAGCGTACTCATATCCTTGCGTAACAATGCGTTCCCATAGATAGTAATGCATTTTTTTACACAATCGTCCACATACGGATGATTTAGCAATATTTGCAGCCTCAAATAATGCAACATGTTGCATTCGACGGATCCCGCCACACGCGTCCAAACGACGCATGCGTACGCATCCGCAAGCAGACGCAGCCAAAAACATGTCACTGTGAACACAATGTTAAAGATATGTACACATGACGCATACGGATCAATGAGGATCATATGCTGCGCATACAGATGCAAATATGAACCCGGCCTGAGAAAGAGGTATTTACGCATATAGCTGCAGATTTGTGTAGAAGGCAGGCAATGGACAGGTTGGCAGATGGTATTAGCTGTTGGTGAATGAAAGTCCATTGATCCATGCCTGAGTCATTTTGAGAAATGTGAGGTTTTCTACATTTAAAGAGGATAACCTGGTCTGCAGTGCTATGATGTACTATTATAAAATAAGATAGGCCAAACAAGGCAAGTCTTTGTTGTCAAACCTCCACAACCCCTTTGTATACCAGACAAATGCCCTAACCCCATAACTTCACTCCCCAAAATCACTGAACGGGAGCTTGCTCATCTTCTCTCCAAATCACACCTCACCACTTGTGCGCTTGACCCCATCCCACCTCCTCCCCAACGTAACCACCACACTAACCTCATCCCTAGCCCATCTCTTCAACCTATCACTAACTTCTGCTACCATCCCCTCTGCTTTCAAACATGCCACAATCACACCTATCCTCAAAAAGCCATCCCTTGACCCAAGCGCTATGTCCAGCTATCGCCCCATATCTTTGCTCCCATTTGTTTCCAAACTCCTTGAGCAGCACGTCCATGCTGATCTTTCCTCTCACTTTGCATCTAACTCTCTCTTCGACACCCTACAATCTGTCTTACGTCCCCACCATTCCACTGAGACTGCCCTGACCAAAATTACTAATGACTTACTTACAGCCAAAGCTAACAGACAATTCCCTATACTCCTCCATCTAGACCTGTCCTCTGCCTTCGACACAGTTGACCACTGCCTCCTACTACAGATCCTCTCTTCCTTTGGTGTCAAAGACCTTGCCCTATCTTGGATCTCCTCATACCTTACCAACTGCACATTTAGCGTTTCCTACTTTCACATTACCTCTTCATCTTGCCCCCTCTCTGTTGGTGTCCCTCAAGGCTCTGTCCTTGGACCATTACTCTTCTCAATCTATATACTCGGCCTGGGACAATTCATAAGGTCCTATGGCTTCCAGTACCATCTATATGCTGATGACACTCAGACCTACCTCTCTGGCCCAGATGTCATATCTCTGCTCTCCAGAATCCCAGCCATATCCTCCTTCTTCTCCTCTCACTTCCTCAAGCTCAATGTGGACAAAACTGAACTAATTATCTTTCCTCCATCTCACATATTTTCCCCACCTGATCTACCTATCAAAATAAATGAAATCACACTTTCCCCTGTCCCCGCTGCCTCGGAGTAACCCTTGTTTCTGCCCTGTCCTTCAAACTGCACATTCAAGCTCTCACCACCTCCTGTCATCTCCAGCTCAAAAATATTTCCAGAATCTGTCCTTTTCTCAACCGTCACTCTACCAAAATGCTTGTGCATGCCCTAATCATCTCCTACCTCAACTACTGCAACATCCTCCTTTGTGGTCTAACATGCTCGCACAGTTCCAGTCTGTCCTTAGCTCTGCTCTCTGACTAATTAATCTCTCTCCTCGCTACACTCCTGCTTCCCCTCTTTGCAAATCTCTTCACTGGGTCCTAATTTCCCAGCGTAAACAGTTTAACCCCTTAGTGACAGAGCCAATTTGGTACTTCATGACCGAGCCAATTTTTACAATTCTGACCACTGTCATTTTATGAGGTTATAACTCTGGAATGCTTTAACGGATCCCACTGATTCTAAGATTTTTTTTTGTAGCATACTGTACTGCATGTTAGTGGTAACATTTCTTCGATATTACTTGCGATTTTTTTCTGAAAAAAAATGGAAATATGGCGAAAATGTTTAAAATTTTGCAATTTTCAAACTTTGTATTTTTATGTCCTTAAATCAGAGAGATATATCACGAAAAATAGTTAATAAATAACATTTCCCACATGTCTACTTTACATCTGCACAATTTTGGAAACAAAATTTTTTTTGTTAGGGAGTTATATGGGTTAAAAGTTGACCAGCAATTTCTCATTTTTACAACACCATTTTTTTTAGGGACCCCATCCCATTTGAAGTCATTTTTAGGGGTCTATATGATAGAAAATAACCAAGTGTGACACCATTCTAAACACTGCACCCCTGAAGGTGCTCAACACCACATTCAAGAAGTTTATTAACCCTTTACGTGCTTCACAGGAACTGAAACAATGTGGAAGGAATAAATGAACATTTAACTTTTTTTTGCAATCATTTTAATTCAGAACCATTTTTTTTTTAATTTCACATGTGTAAAAACAGAAATGTAACCATAAATTTTGTTATGCAATTTCTCCTGAACACGCCAATACCCCATATGTGGGGGTAAACCACTTTTTGAGCGCACCGCAGAGCTTGGAAGTGAAGGAGCGCTGTTCGACTTTTTCAATGCAGAATTGGCTGGTAGGGTTGAGCGAAACGGGTCGAACATTTTCAAAAGTCGCCGACTTTTGGCAAGGTCGGGTTTCATGAAACCCGACCCGACCCCAGTGTGGGGTCGGCCATGAAATTGGCGATCTTTTGAATCTGGAATCGGAATTCCGATACCGATTCCCGATATGTTTAAGATATCGGGAATTGGTATCGGAATTCAGATTTAAGTGTAAAATAAAGAATAAAAATAAAAAATTTCGCTATACTCACCCTCTGACGTGCCCTGGTACTAACTGGGAACCTTCCTCCTTCGAATCTGCGCTTCCAGGACCTTGCGGTGACGTCGCGGTGACGTGGCGGCTTGTGATTGGTCGCGCGGCCGCCCATGTGACCGCTCGCGCGACCAATCAGAAGCCGTGACGTCACCGAAGGTCCTTCAAGCGCTGATTCTTAGGAAGGAAGGCTGTCGGAAAGAAGCAGGGTGCGTCCGAGGGTGAGTATATACCTAATAGGAATATACTCACCCTCGGATGCGCCCTGCTTCTTTCCGACAGCCTTCCTTCCTAAGAATCAGCGCTTGAAGGACCTTCGGTGACGTCACGGCTTCTGATTGGTCGTGCGAGCGGTCACATGGGCGGCCGCGCGACCAATCACAAGCCGCGACGTCACCGCAAGGTCCTGGAAGCGCGGATTCGAAGGAGGAAGGTTCCCGGTTAGTACCAGGGCGCGTCAGAGGGTAAGTATAACGATATTTTTTATTTTAATTCTTTATTTTACATTAAAATATGGATCGCAGGGCCTGAAGGAGAGTTTCCTCTCCTTCAGACCCTGGGAACCATGGAAACCCAATGCATTGCATTGGGTTTCGGGTTTCGGCCGACCCCGACCCCGACTTTTTTATAGGATCGGCCGATTTCACTCGACCCGACTTTTGAAAAAGTCGCGTTTCGTGAAACCCGACCCGATCCTATAAAAGTAAAGGTCGCTCAACCCTATTGGCTGGAATTGAGATCGGACGCCATGTCACGTTTAGAGAGCCCCTGATGTGCCTAAACAGTGGAAACCCCCCACAAGTGACACTATTTTCGAAACTAGACCCCTTAAGGAACTTATCTAGATGTGTGGTGAGCAATTTGAACCCCCAGGTGCTTCACAGAAGTTTATAACGTAGAGCCGTGAAAACAAAAAATCACATTTTTTCTACAAAAATGATCTTTTTGCCCCCAAATTTTTATTTTCCCAAGGGTAACAGGAGAAATTAGACCACAAAAGTTGTTGTGAAATTTCTCCTGAGTACGTCAATACCCCATATGTGGGGATAAACCACTGTTTGGGCGCACCGCAGAGCTTGGAAGAGAAGGAGTGCCGTTTTACTTTTTCAATGTAGAATTGGCTGGACTTGAGATCGGACACCATGTCGCGTTTGGAGAGCCCCTGATGTGCCTAAACAGTAGAAACCCTCCACAATTGACCCCATTTTGGAAACTAGGCCCCCCATAGAACTTATCTAGATGTGTGGTGAGAACTTTGAATGCCCAAGTGCTTCACAGAAGTTTAGAATGCAGAGTCGTAAAAATAAAAAATATATTTTTTTCCACAAAAAAGGTATTGTAGCCCCCAAGTTTTTATTTTCACAAGGGTAACAGGAGAAATTGGACAGCAATAGTTGTTGTCCAATTTATCCCAAGTACGCTGATTCACCATATGTAGGGGTAATCCACTGTTTGGGCACACGGCAGAGCTCGGAAGGGAAGGAGCGCCGTTTTGGAATGCAGACATTGATAGAATGGTCTGTGGGCCCCTGTGTGGGGTCGGCCATGAGGTCGTCGATCTTCTGAATCTGGTATCAGAATTCCGATACCGATTCCTGATATGTTTGCAATATCGGAAATCGGTATCGGAATCCATATTTAAGTGTAAAAGAAAGAATTAAAATAAAAAATATTGCTATACTCACCCTCTGACGCGCCCTGGTACTAACCGGCAGTCTTCCTTCCTTAGAATCAGCGCTTGAAAGACCTTCGGTGACGTTGCGGCTTGTGATTGGTCGCGCGACGGCCCATGTGACCTCTCACGCGACCAATCACAAGCCGCGACGTCACCGAAGGTCCTTCAAGCGCTGATTCTTAGGAAGGAAGGCTGCTGGAAAGAAGCAGGGCGCGTCCGAGGGTGAGTATATTCTTATTAGGTATATACTCCCCATACCGATGGCCACGTACCGACGCAAGTGTGAAAGAAGCCTAACCCTATATTTAGCCCCAACCCTAACCCTAAATTTAGCCCTAATCCTAACCCTAACCCTAGCCCTAACCCTAGCCCTAACCCTAGCCCTAACCCTAGCCCTAACCCTAACCCTAACCCTAGCCCTAGCCCTAGCCCTAACCCTAGCCCTAGCCCTAGCCCTAGCCCTAACCCTATCCCTAGCCCTAACCCTAGCCCTAATTTTAGCCCCAACTGCTTTCTCCTGCCGGCCGGCAGATGGCGACAGATGGCAGGCGCACTGCGCATGCGCCCGCCATTTTGTTTCCCAAAGAAGACGTCGGCGGGCAGGAGAGGACGCAGGAGGACCCAGGGACAACGGTAAGTATAATAGGGTCCCCGAATCCCCCTATTTCTCTGTCCTCTGATATGCGATCACATCAGAGGACAGAGAATTACACACCACTTTTTTTTTTTTTTTTGCGATCGCCGGTAAACAGTTAATTACCGGCGATCGCAAAACAGGGGTCGGTATAACCGACCCCAATCATGTTCTTAGGGGGCTTGGCTGCCCCCAGCAGCCGTGACCCCAAAGATCCTCCCGGTGCCGGCCGGCGGGCGCACAGCGCATGCGCCCGCCATTTTTTTGCCGGAGAAAGATGGCGGCGCCCATCGGGAGCCACGAGGAGCACCGGGGGAGACAGGTGAGTATTGGGGGGCTATCTGGGATCCCATTTCTCTGTCCTCTGATGTGCGATCACATCGGAGGACAGAGAAATTAAAAGGGAAATCGCGTTTTTTTTTTTGCGATCGCCGGTAAACGGTTAATTACCGGTGATCGCAAAAGCGGGGTCGGCAAACCCCCCCCCCCCCCGAATCATGTTTTATGGGGTCCCGGAGAAGATCGGACTCTGGGGGGCGCTATTTACTTTTTCCACAGCGCCGTTAATTAACGGTGCTGTGGTTTAAGTACCCTTAACTGCCGCCATTAAAAGGCGTATTGGCGGTCGTTAAGGGGTTAAGCTACTAATACTGACCTACAAAGCCATCCACAACCTTTCTCCTCCGTATATTTCCAAACTAATCTCTCAACATCTTTTCTCATGTAATCTCCGATCCTCCCAAGACCTCCTTCTCTTCTCCACGCTTATTCACTCCCAATCGCGTCCAAGACTTCTCCTGAATATCCCCCCATCCTCTGGAATTCTGTGCCCCAACACGTCCGGTTATCCACCATATTTGCATCCTTCAAAAGGAACCTGATAACCCACCTCTTCAAGAAAGCTTGCAACCTGTAATGACCACACAGTCACCTCTACACCATCGGAGCTACTGCAACCCCCAACCTACTGTCTCCTTCCCCATAATCCTGTAGAATGTAAGCCAGCAAGGGTAGGGTCCTCTTCCCTCTGTACCAGTCTGTCATTGTTAGTTTGTTTACTGTAAGTGATATTTGTATTTTGATGTAACCACTTCTCACGTGCAGCACCATGGAATTAATGACGCTATATAAATAATAATAATAATATTATGGACATGACGGTACGCAGATAGCAAACTGTTATTTCTAGAAAAAAAAATTTCTAGCTCAACAATGTAAAAGAAGTCCTCCAGCAGTGCAAGGATTCAGCTGAGTCGGCAGGATTAAACAATAGAGGTGAGCATCCAGCAACAGGTTCGAGAGAGTGTTCTCATTGACATTTTGATGGATATTCACCTCTATGGGCTATTTCTAGTACAATCTGCTGACCCATCAGTGTATGTAAAACTGAACTAGGCTCTCTCTCTCTGCTGAACTATTTTATATCCAGCTGGCACAATGGCAGATAAAACATCTGACTCATCCAAATATGCTGTAGTTATTGCTGTTGTTGCTACTTGTTATAATCCAAGTGCTAGACCATAGGGGAAGGGTTAGCTTTGCTTGAAGCAGAGAGAACTCCCCTGGTCAGCCAAGCAGTCACCATGCTGCTCTGTGAATACTTTTCTGAGGAGGTAAAACAGCTTTTGAAGCTGAGTCATTTCTAGAGGACAAACCGAAAGTCAGGGTAGTCAAAGAGGAAAACCGGTCACAGGAGCGCAGGATAGAGGACACAGATACGAGTTTGGGTTTAACCACATCACGTTTCAAAGGCATATGCCGTCTTCCTCAGGTGGACATCCACCCTCCTCCTAGGGCCCCCCCTCCTTGGGCCTCGCTACGCTCGAAGGCGGCAATGAGCTGCGGAGCCCGAATGTGCTCAAAAGACTCCCAGGACCTGTCCTCAGGACCATAACCCTTCCAATCCACCAAATAAAATTTTTTGCCATGTACCACCTTGCACCCCAAAATAGCATTCACCTCGTAATCGTCCGTAGATGAACCCGATGTCCCAGCAGATGACTCGGAAAACCAGGACATGTATACGGGTTTCAAGAGGGACACATGAAAGGTGTCGGTGATACCCAGGCGTGGCAGAAGGGCCAAACGATAGACCACAGGATTAACCTGTTCAAGGACCTTGAAGGGGCCCAAGTAGCGAGGTGAAAACTTAGTGGACTCAACTCGCAGCCTGATGTTACGGGTGGAGAGCCACACCAAGTCGCCAGGAGCAAAGGTCGGAGCGGGGCACCGATGTGCATCGGCGGAGGACCTCATTCTCTCCTTGGAGGCCCGAATGGCATCCTGAGTGCGGTCCCAAATATCCCGTGCCTCCACAGCCCAGTCTGCCACCCTGAAGTCGGCGGAAGACACGGGCATAGGCACAGGTACCCGCGGATGCTGACCATAGTTGAGGAGGAATGGGGTTTGTCCAGTGGAGTCGGCTACAGCGTTGTTCAGTGCAAACTCTGCCCATGATAGCAAGGATGCCCAGTCATCCTGCCTGGCTGAGACAAAATGTCGCAGATATGTGACCAAGGTCTGGTTGGCCCTCTCTACCAACCCATTCATCTCGGGATGATATGCGGAAGAGAGATTTAACTCAATGCTGAGAAGACGACAAAGCTATCTCCAGAACCGAGATGCAAACTTAGGACCCCGGTCACTGACAATTTTGTCTGTCATACCGTGTAGGCGGAAGATGTGTTTAATGAACAGCGCTGCCAAGTGCCAAGGCCCGTGCAGAAGGTAACCATGGTAGCGGCACCAAATGTACCATTTTCGAGAAATGATCGGTGATGACCCAAATGATGGTACAGCCGCGAAACTTTGGTAAACCCACAACAAAGTCCATCCCAACCATCTCCCAGGGCCTGTCCGCCACCGGCAAGGGATAGAGTAACCCAGCTGGCCGTTGACGAGGAGATTTATTTTTGGCGCAGGAGACACACGCCTGAATATAATCTCTGACATCCCGGACCATATGTGGCCCCCAGTACACCAGCAGCTCAGATGTCCTCTTTGTCCCAAAGTGTCCACCCACCCTGGACGAATGAGCCCAAGAGAGAACCTCCGGTCGCAAATTAATGGGCACAAAAGTCTTGCCCGGAGGCACAGACTCTAGCGAAACTGGCGCTACGGTTCTCAGGCTCTCTGAAGGGACAATAAGCCGAGGCTCCCCTTGCTCCTCCTCAGATGACACAACAGAGCGAGAGAGAGTGTCAGCACGAATGTTCTTCTCCCCAGCGAGAAAATGAAGGGTGAAGTGGAAACGGGAGAAGAACAAGGACCATCTGGCCTGGCGAGAATTTAGCCGCTGGGCTGTTTGCAGATATAACAAATTTTTGTGGTCCGTGAAGACTTGAAAGGGAAAACGAGCCCCCTCCAAGAGATGTCTCCATTCCGAGAAAGCCAGCTTCATCGCTAGCAACTCCCTGTTCCCAATGGAATAATTCCTCTCTGCAGGTGTGAAGGTCTTGGAGAAGAAGAAGCACGGATGCTTCTGACCTTGAGCATCCTTTTGGAAGAGGACTGCTCCTGCACCAACGGAAGAGGCATCCACCTCCATTATGAACGGCTTATCAACATCGGGACGATGTAGGATGGGAGCGCTAGTAAAATGGGACTTAATAGAAGAAAAGGCCCTGGAGACCTCTTCTGACCACAATTTGGGATTTGCTCCCTTCTTGGTGAGGGCTACCAAGGGAGCTACCAAAGTTGAGAAGTGGGGAATGAACTGGCGGTAATAATTAATGAACCCTATAAAGTGCTGCACCGCTTTAAGAGAATGGGGTTCTTGCCAGTCCATCACAGCCTGTAGTTTGGCAGGATCCATAGCCAATCCCTGGTCGGAGATGATATAGCCCAGGAAAGGTAAAGACTCCTGCTCAAACATACACTTCTCCAACTTTGCATAGAGAGAATTTGCCTGTAAGAGGTCGAAGACTCTGCCAACATCTCTCCGGTGGGAGTCAATATCTGGAGAAAAGATGAGAATATCATCCAGATAGACTACGACCGAGGTGGATAGCATATCCCAGAACATGTCGTTGACAAAGTCTTGGAAAATGGCTGGGGCATTACAGAGCCCAAAGGGCATCACCAGATACTCATAGTGCCCATTTCTGGTGTTAAACGCCGTCTTCCATTCGTCCCCCTCACGGATGCGAATCAGGTTATAAGCACCCCGCAGATCTAATTTGGTAAATACCTTAGCTCCCCGTAGCCTATCAAAAAGCTCAGAAATCAGGGGCAGCGGATACTTATTCTTAACAGTGATGGCGTTAAGACCCCTGTAATCTATGCAAGGGCGTAATTCTCCATTCTTCTTCTGCACGAAGAAGAATCCTGCCCCTGCTGGTGACACTGACTTCCTAATGAACCCTCTTGCCAAATTCTCCTGGATGTATTGGGACATGGCCTCCATTTCCGGAAGAGAGAGGGGATAGACACGTCCCCGAGGAGGTTCTGCTTCAGGCAAGAGATCTATAGGACAGTCATAGGGACAGTGAGGCGGAAGGGTCTCCGCAGCCTTTTTGGAAAAGACATCTGCATAAGACCAATAGTATTTGGGAAGAGAAGAGAGATCTGCGGGTATCTCAGATGTGGAAACCTGAACGCACTCTTTCACACAACCCAATATCCTCCCAGAGGTCCACTCAATATGTGGGGAGTGGAAACGGAGCCAGGGTATTCCCAGCAGAATCTCGGGCCATCTCCGCTGCGGTCTCCTATTCTTCTCCTGCCACAGTGGAGCCTGCTCAGCGGAGACGTCGGTCCCAGCGTCTTGGTCAGTCCCACTCTGTACAAAGAGTGACTGCTGCTTTTCCTGCTTCTGCCATTGAAGTCAGTGCTGGGCAGCGGTGAGCAGATGCTTCTGGGACTAAGTCCTGCTTTTCTCATTCTGAGCATGCCCTGAGTAAGATCTCTCAGTGGAGATCGAGGGTCACATGGTCAGATACTGCAGCTAAGTCCATTGGTCCTTTCAGGAAGGTCCTTTAAGTGCTAGGACTAAATCCTGTTTTGCACACACTGAGCATGCCCAGGGCAAGATCTCTCAGTGGAGATTTAGGGTCACATGCTCAAGTATGGCAATCTCTCATTGGTCCTTCTAGGAAGGTCTTTTACTTGCTGCAGCTATATAAGGCTCGCATGGCCGCACAGCCATGCGCTAGTGTCAATTCATATATGTGCTTTGCGCCAGTGTGGTTATGCATGAGTGTGTTCAGGGACCCGGCTGAAATAAGCCCCTAGAATACCGGCACCACCGGTGAGGAGATAGTATGAGTGTGTTAAGGGGCCCAGCTGAAATAAGCCCCTAGAATACCGGCTTCTCCGGTGAGGAGATTGCATGTTGCATAACCACTGACTGCTATCAGCTTGCTCCTGTGAGGCTAACAGAGCTAGTCTATACCGCCAAACAGTGCCGCCATTCGCTAGCAGCAGGTTCCTCCTGCACGGTGGACCCCGGGCTGCGAACGCACCATTTATAATAAACATCTCTATTTTCTCGGTGCGTTACGCTAGCCCTAACACAGAGCACATGGCACAGAGAGACCAACCACACAGAGGTGAATGTAGCTCTAGCAGAGATCTGAGACTGACAGTCAAGCTAAGTAGCTGGTCAATCACTTGGAACAAGAAACATCTGAAGGTAGCCCAGAACCTACCAGTCTCAGATTGGCCTGACAACTACAGCATGCCCCTGTACAAGACCGAATGACTTAGATGTAATCAAAGAACTACATCCTGTCACGATTCCTCTGCTCAGAGTGTCTGGGACTCAGTGAAGAACAGCTCTGTCATCCTATCCTGTGCTGGGGTGTGCTGAACTGTCAGTGCTTTGATTGAGAGCTCGGTGGTGCTATCTGAGACTGGTAGATGCAGAGACTTCCACAGGTGCTCCCTGTTCTTTGTAATTGCCTTGTTATTTAGGTGAGCTGTCTGGCCTAGATCACTGCCAGTCAAAGCTTGTTCTAAGCTTGTCCTCTCTGGTGTTTGTTCGCCTCATACAGAGGAGGAAATAAGTATTTGATCCCTTACTGATTTTGTAAGTTTGCCCACTGACAAAGACAATAACAGTCTATAATTTTAAGGGTTGATTAATTTTGACATTAAGAGATAGAATATCGCAAAACAAAATCCAGAAAATTACATTGTATAAATTGTATAAATTTATTTGCATTTTGCAGTGAGAAATAAGTATTTGATTCCCTATCAACCATTAAGAGTACTGGCTCCTACAGACCAGTTAGATGGTTTTAATAAACTCGTTACCTGCATTAAAGACAGCTGTCTTACATAGTCACCTTTATAAAAGACTTTTGTCCACAGACTCAATTAATCAGTCAGACTCTAACCTCTTCAACATTGGCAAGACCAAACAGCTTTATAGTTATGCCAGCGAAAAGATCATAGAACTGCATAAAGCTGGAATGGGATACAAAACCATAAGTAAGACGCTGTGTGAGATGGAGACAACTGTTGGTGCAATAGTAAGAAATTGTAAGAAATACAAAATGACTGTCAATCGACATCGATCTGGGGCACCATGCAAAATCTCACCTCGTGGGGTATCCTTAACCCCTTCATGACCTGGGGATTTTCCGTTTTTCCGTGTTAGTTGTTCCCTCCCCTCCTTCCCAGAGCCATAACTTTTTTATTTTTCCGTCAATATGGCCATGTGAGTTGTACTTTTGAACGACATCATTGGTTTTACCATGTTGTGTACTAGAAAATGGGAAAAAAATTCCAAGTGCAGTGAAATTGCAAAAAAAAGTGCAATCCCACACTTCTTTTTGTTTGGCTTTTTTGCTAGGTTCAATAAATGCTAACACTGACTGGTATTATGATTGTTCAGGTCATTACGAGTTCATAGGCACCAAACAAGTCTAGGTTATCTTTTATCTAAGTGGTGAAAAAAAAAAATTCCAAACTTTGCTAAACATGAAAAAATTGCGCCATTTTCCGATACCCGTAGCGTCTTTATTTTTCATGATCTGGGGTCAGTTGAGGGCTAATTTTTTGTGTTCCAAGCCAACATTTTTATTGATACCACTGCAGTGCACATACAGTATGTTCTTTTGATCGCCCGTTATTGCATTTTAATGCAATATCGCTGCGACTAAAAAAACGTAATTCTGGTGTTTCGATTTTTTTTTTTGCTACGCTGTTTAGCGATCAGGTTAATGCTTTTTTTTATTGATAGATCGGGCGATTCTGAAAGCGTCGATACCAAATATGTGTAGGTTTGATTTTTTTTTATTGTTTTGTTTTGAATGGGGCGAAAGGGGGTGATTTAAACTATTATATTCTTTTTACTTTTTTCACATTTTTTTAACTTTTTTTTTAACTTTTCCCATGCTTCAATAGCCTCCATGGGAGGCTAGAAGATGGCACAACTTGATCGGCTCATCAGATCGCTGCTATGTAGCTGAATTGCAGGCTTGCTATGAGCGCTGACTACAGGGTGGCTCTCACAGCAAACCGGCATCAGTAACCATAGAGGTCTCAAGGACCTCTATGGTTACTATGCAGAAGCATCGCTGACCCTCGATCATGTGACGGGGTCTGCGATGCGCTCATTTCCGGCCGATGGCCGAAAACGCTGGTTAAATGCCGCTTTCTGCGTTTGACAGCGGCATTTAACTAGTTAATAGTGGCGGGTGAATTGCAATTTCAGCCACCGCTATTGCGGGCACATGTTAGCTGTTCAAAACAGCTGACGTCCCGGCTTTGATGCGGGCTCACCGCCGGAGCCCGCATCATAGCGGGGGTTCTGACCTCGGACGTACTATCTTGTCCGAGGTCAGGAAGGGGTTAATCATGAGGAAGGTGAGAGACAAGCCTAAAACTACACAGGGGAACTTGTTAATAATCTCAAAGCAGCTGGGACCACAGTCACCAAGAACACATTGGTAACACATTACGCTGTAAAGATTTGAAATCCTGCAGTGCCCGCAAGGTCCTCCTGCTTAAGGCCGGTTTCACACGTCAGTGGCTCCGGTACGTGAGGTGACAGTTTCCTCATGTACCGGAGCCACTGACACACGTAGACGCATTAAAATCAATGCATCTGTGCAGATGTCATTGATTTTTTGCGGACTGTGTCTCTGTATGCCAAAAATGGAGACATGTCAGTGTTCGTGGGAGCGCACTTATTACACGGACCCATTAAAGTCAATGGGTCCGTGTAAAACTCCTACCGCACACAGACGTTGTCCGTGTGCAGTCCGTGTGCCGTGCAGGAGACAGCGCTCCAGTAAGCGCTGTCCCCCCCACATGGTGCTGAAGCCGCGATTCATATCTTCTGTGCAGCAGTTTTTGCTGTAAAGAAGATATGAATAATCCTTTTTTTTTAAAGTTTTTCGGGTGGAGCCACATATTCATTACTGTAAATGAGCGGCCCCACGTGACCGCTCATACAGTACAAGGTGCGGCCAGAACAGGAAGCAGCGAGGGAGCCGGGAGCTGGGTGAGTATTTTAATCACAGCGGGGGGGGGGGGAAGGGGCGCACAGGGGGTGGGAGGGGGTGGGGACCTGGATCTGGATTTTACACATTATTATTCATATCTTCTCTACAGCAAACGCTGCTGCAGGGAAGATATGAATGGGGCTTCAGCACCAGATGCAGGGGACAGCGCTAAACTTTAGCGCTGTCTCCGGCACGGTGTGTGTGGTACCCAGTGGGCACACGGGTGGCACACGTGTGCCACACTGATATGCCAGAGAAACGCACCAGCACACGGACACAGATAATTCCGGTACCGATTTTTCTGGTACCGGAATTATCTGGACGTGTGAGACTGGCCTAAGAAGGCACATGTGCAGTCCCATCTGAAGTTTGCTAATTAACACCTGGATGATTCTATGAGTGATTGGGAAAAGGTGCTGTGGTCAGATGTGACAAAAATTGAGGTCTTTGGCATTAACTCAACTCGCCGTTTTTGGAGGAAGAGAAATACTGCCTATGACCCAAAGAACACCGTCCCCACTGTTAAGAATGGAAGTGGAAACATTATGTTTTGGGGGTGTTTCTCTGCTAAGGGCACAGGACTAGGGTTGAGCGAAACGGATCCGTCATTTTCATAAGTCTCCGACTTTTGGCAAAGTCGGGTTTCATGAAACCCGACCCGATCCCTGTGTGCGGTCGGCCACGCGGT
Source organism: Ranitomeya imitator (assembly GCF_032444005.1). Taxonomy (NCBI): domain Eukaryota; kingdom Metazoa; phylum Chordata; class Amphibia; order Anura; family Dendrobatidae; genus Ranitomeya; species Ranitomeya imitator. The sequence goes on along the minus strand of NC_091282.1, from coordinate 883,654,438 downwards.
ATGCGACTTTCGTGCCAAAGTCGCATTTCGATGACGCGTTCAGCGCCAATTCTAAGCCAATGAAGGTGGACACAGAGTGTGGGCAGCGTGATAACATAGTTTCTGGTCCCCACCATCTTAGAGAAGGGCATGGCAGTGATTGGCTTGATTTCTGCGGTGTCACAGGGGCTATAAAGGGGCTTTCCCGCCGACCGCCATCTTACTGCTGCTGATCTGAGCATAGGGAGAGGTTGCTGCCGCTTCGTCAGAAGCAGGGATAGCGTTAGGCAGGGTACATTAACCCCCAAATCGCTTGAGCTGTAGCGATTTCCACTGTCCAACACCACCTTTTGTTTGCAGTGACAGTGGAGGGTAAATTTTTTTTTCCTCAGCGCTGTAGCTCATTGGGCTGCCCTAGAAGGCTCCCTGATAGCTGCATTGCTGTTTGTACGCCGCTGTGCAAACAACTGCTTTTTTCAAAGCACAAATGTTTGTTTGTTCACACTTTTGACTTTTTTTGTGCAGCAGTCCATTCCTTGTTATTGCTGCCTGCTATACTTTGCTGAGATTACTGCAGGGAGATAGTAATTGTAGTGCAGTCCCTTTTTTTTTTTTTTCTTTTTTCATTATATCTCTTCAAGCCACTTTCTGTCACAGAAATTATGCTCTAATACAGTGGCCCAGATTTATTCACTAGTCTCCCTGAAGAAAAAAAAGGGTGCAGATTAAAATTGGCAAATCTGCATCAGTGGCAGTCCTGTGTGTGGCATCTGTGTCTCATTTTCTGGCACAGAAAACATACAGTCTAACAGTGGGCCTGATTTCTTGCCAATGCTCCCATAAATAAAAAAAAAAATAGTGGGAGATTAAGATTGGCTATTCTGCCTCAGTGCCAGTGCTGTGTGTGGCATCTGTCTCTCATTTTGTGCCACAGAAAACCTAGTGTGTAACACTGGGCCAGATTTTTTGACAATTCTCCCAGGAAAAAAATAGTGGAAGATTAAGATTGGCATTTCTGCCTCAGTGCCAGTCCTGTGTGTGCCATCTGTCTCTCATTTTGTGCCACATAACACCTAGTGTTTAACACTGGGCCAGATTTTTTGACAATTCTCCCAGAAAAAAAAAATAGTGGGAAATTAAGATTGGCCATTCTGCCTCTGTGCCAGTCATGTGTGTGGCAAAAATTAAAAAAAATGCGTTAAACCGCACCTTACACCCATACGGCCTTAATAGGCTTAGTGGCGCACGTCACTGCCAGGGGGTCAGCCCAGCTACAAAGTCCAATCCATAACAAAGAAGAAGACAGCGCCACACCGGTCAGTGAAAAATGACTTACAGATTTAATCTGCCATCTGCGGCGACGTTTCGGTACAATGACCTTTATCAAGCACAGTCTGACACATGTTCCAACCACCATTATATACTACTAGCACCACCCCTCATTACATAATCCACCAATAGGAGTATAGCACCATAAAGGTAAACACAAATGAATACACATAAATACATTTACATATATAGAAAATACATTACAAACACATAGAAACAATGCTGCATCATCTAACAAAGACATACTAGCCCTGATTGCCAAAAATCCAAAGAACCAGCCCACTACAGTGTAATCCAGATCCCCCACATGGTGATATAAACAAACCGCAGTCCTCCAATAGATCAGTAGCATGCCCCGTAGCTAGGATACAGGCCAACCCTCCGAATGATGTCATCACGGCCATAGTCCAATTGGAAGTCGATCAAGAGTCATGTGAACACAGGGGTGGATAAGATTGCTGCGCAAGTCCAGTTCATTCCTGCAATAAAACCCCACTGAGCATGACGGCCACAAACTCCAGGACATAACTCCACCCCCAGAGTGAAGCCATGGTAACCGTCGTCCAATCAAATACTCGAACGTCCTTCACATGATCGCAGGGGTAAAAACAATAGCCATGTACCGTATATACTCGAGTATAAGCTGAGATTTTCAGCCCAAATTTTTGGGCTGAAAGTGCCCCTCTCGGCTTATACTCGAGTCAATGTGGGTGGCAGGGTCGGCGGGTGAGGGCGCTGAGGTATACTTACCTAGTCCCAGCGATCCTCGCGCTGTCCCTGCCTTCCTCCCCGTCTTCTGTGCTGCAGCTTCTTCCTCTCTTCAGCGGTCACGTGGGACCGCTCATTAGAGATATGAATAAGCGGCTCCACCTCCCATAGGGGCGGAGCCGCCTATTCATTCCTCTAATCGGCGGTGCCGGTGACCGCTGACAGGAAGAGCTGCGGCACCGAAGACCAGGCAGAGGGACAGCGCGAGGATCGCCAGGACTAGGTGAGTATGTCATATTCACCTGTCCTCGTTCCAGCCGCCGGGCGTCGCTCCATCTTCCCGGCCGGCGCCTCCATCTTCCCGAAGTCTGCGCTCTGACTGTTCAGGCAGAGGGCGCGATGACGCATATAGTGTGCGCGGCGCCCTCTGCCTGATCAGTCAGAGCAGAGACGCCGGGAAGATGGAGGCGCCGGAACGAGACGCCGGGAGCTGCAATCAAGGGAGGTGAGTATGTGTTTTTTTTTTTTATTGCAGCAGCGGCGGCGGCAGAGATTTCTATGGGGCACAATGAACGGTGCAGGGAGCAGAGCTGTGTATATATGTGGGACACGCAGGGAGCAGAGCTGTGTATATATGTGGGACATGCAGGGAGCAGAGCTGTGTATATATGTGGGACATGCAGGGAGCAGAGCTGTGTATATATGTGGGACATGCAGGGAGCAGAGCTGTGTATATATGTGGGACATGCAGGGAGCAGAGCTGTGTATATATGTGGGACATGCAGGCGGCAGAGCTGTGTATATATGTGGGACATGCAGGGAGCAGAGCTGTGTATATATGTGGGACATGCAGGCGGCAGAGCTGTGTATATATGGGGGACATGCAGGGAGCAGAGCTGTGTATATATGTGGGACATGCAGGGAGCAGAGCTGTGTATATATGTGGGACATGCAGGGAGCAGAGCTGTGTATATATGTGGGACATGCAGGGAGCAGAGCTGTGTATATATGTGGGACATGCAGGTGGCAGAGCTGTGTATATATGTGGGACATGCAGGGAGCAGAGCTGTGTATATATGTGGGACATGCAGGCGGCAGAGCTGTGTATATATGTGGGACATGCAGGGAGCAGAGCTGTGTATATATGTGGGACATGCAGGCGGCAGAGCTGTGTATATATGTGGGACATGCAGGGAGCAGAGCTGTGTATATATGTGGGACATGCAGGGAGCAGAGCTGTGTATATATGAGGGACATGCAGGCGGCAGAGCTGTGTTTATATGTGGGACATGCAGGGAGCATATGGCACCGTATATGGCACAGCAATGGGGCACAATGAACGGTGCAGAGCACCGTATATGGCACAGCAATGGGGCACAATGAACGGTGCAGAGCACCATATATGGGCACAGCAATGGGGCACAATGAACGGTGCAGAGCACTATATGGGGCACAGCTATGGGGAAATAATGAACGGTGCAGAGCACTATATGGCACAGCTATGGGGAAATAATGATCTATTTTTATTTTTGAAATTCACCGGTAAATGCTGCATTTCCACCCTAGGCTTATACTCGAGTCAATAAGTTTTCCCAGTTTTTTGTGGCAAAATTAGGGGGGTCGGCTAAAACTCGGGTCGGCTTATACTCGAGTATATACGGTAAGTCCAATCTGATCTCTCCTGCGTATAACACAGACAAATTCCAAGAAGAAGTCCGCAGATGTAACAGCACTGTGCAGATTCACCATCTTCCAACAGCGGTTGCTTGATCAGCTATACAGGGGCAGTGACATCCATGTCCCACAAGACTTCCATGCGCTGACGATTGTAGATACTTCTCCATAATATATGGCAATCCGGCAATATAAAAAAGTCTATTGATTCAAAGCTGAGACTCATGAGATAATTAGGAAAAAAGCAGCTATATATAATATAACACAAATCCCTTAGGCTACGTCCACATTAGCGCTGCGCGCCGCCGCGTCGGCGATGCAACGCACGACGCACAAAAAAACGCGCGCAAACGCACGCAAAAACGCTGCGCCCTGCGACGCGTGCGCCGCCCCTCGACGAAAAAAAAAAAAAAAAAAAAAACCGCACGCGTCCCCCATGTTAAACACAGGGGCGCGTCGCCGCTGCGTCGCCGCCGCGCCGCCGACGCAACAGCGACGCACACTAGCGGAACGCCAACGTGAACGTAGCCTTAAACATTACATTTAAACTGTAACAGCAGTGAATCTGTGCAATGTGTGTGGCATCTGTCTCTCATTTTGTGCCAAATAAAACCTAGTGTGTAACACGGTGCCAGATTTTTTTGACAATTCTCCCAGGGAAAAAAAAATAGTGGAAGATTAAGATTGGCATTTCTGCCTCAGTGCCAGTCCTATGTGTGCCATCTGTCTCTCATTTTGTGCCACATAAAACCTAGTGTGTAACACTGGGCCAGATTTTTTGACAATTCTCCCAGAAAAAAAAATAGTGGGAGATTAAGATTGGCCATTCTGCCTCTGTGCCAGTCGTGTGTGGCATCTGTCTCTCATTTTGTGCCACATAAAACCTAGTGTGTAACACGGTGCCAGATTTTTTGACAATTCTCCCAAAAAAAAAATAGTGGGAGATTAAGATTGGCCATTCTGCCTCTGTGCCAGTCCTGTGTGTGGCATCTGTCTCTCATTTTGTGCCACATAAAACCTAGTGTGTAACACGGTGCCAGATTTTTTGACAATTCTCTCAGGAAAATAAAAATAGTGGGAGATTAAGATTGGCATTTCTGCCTCAGTGCCAGTCCTGTGTGTGCCATCTGTCTTTCATTTTATGCCACAGAACATATACTGTATGAGAGTGGGCCACATTTCTTCAATATTCTCCCTGAAAAAATAAAAAGGGGGAGATTTTTATTGGTAGTGTGTGCATCTGCATCAGTCCTGTTAGTGGCATATCTGTCTGCCACTGAAGCTGTGTACTGTTATACATTGAGCCTGATTTTCCCTGCAGTCTCACCCACCTATAAAGGGATATATAAATCCAACAGAAGTTTGAGTTCACCTTGTAACTGGTTGTACAGTAACAAATACCGTTAGTTTGGTTACGTTTTTCAAACAATGAGGAAGTCTGGTGGAAGAGGTGTTGGCCGTGGGCGGTCATTGCCAGCTGGTAATGATGGTAGTGGTGGTGGAGCATCAGGTGGTCGTGGGAAAAGCAATATAGCATCTAAGTCTCGAGTTGTTGAGCCAGCTTCGTCGTCTGGCTGCACAAGGCCTCGAACGCTCCCTTTTCTGGGAGTAGGAAAACCGCTTTTAAAGCCGGAGCAGCAAGAACAAGTTTTGGCTTTCCTTGCTGACTCTGCCTCTAGCTCTTTCGCCTCCTCTTCTGAAACTGCTAAATGTAAAAGCAGCGCGTCGTTAGTGGATGTTCATGGTCAGGGACAAGTCGCTTCCTTGTCTTCTTCACCAAGAACAACAGAGAAGGATGCATCAGGCGACACAACGGGTAACTCCATGGAGCTCTTTATACATACCGTTCCTGGGTTAGAAAGTGAAATAGTTAACAGGTCATGCCCATTACAAGTTTAATCGGACATGGAGTGCACAGATGCACAGCCACAGCCAGATTACTATGCTGTTCCTTTGACTCAGACCAGAACATTGCCCTCGCAGTGTACTGATCCAGAATCTGACCCTGATGAGACTATGGTGCCCCGTCACGAACGCTATACCACCGGCTCACACGGTGACACAGACGAAGTTGCACATGAGATAGAAGAGGAGGTCATAGATGACCCAGTTGTTGACCCCGATTGGCAGCCATTGGGGGAACAGGGTGCAGGCGGCAGTAGCTCTGAAGCGGAGGAGGAGGCATCAACATCGCAACAGGTTCCATCTGCCAGGCCCATATCTGGCGAAAACGCGTGGCAAAACCAAAACCAGTTGTAGGACAGCGTGGCCATCCGGTTAAAGAAGCTCAGTCTGCAATGCCTGAAAAGGTATCCAATAGTAGAAAGAGTGCAGTCTGGCATTTTTTTAAACAACATCCAACTGATCAGCGCAAAGTCATCTGTCAAAAATGTTCAACTACCTTAAGCAGAGGTCAGAATGTGAAAAATCTAAATACAAGTTGCATGCGGAGACATTTAACTACCATGCATTTGCAAGCCTGGACTAACTACCAAACATCCCTTAAGGTTGTAGCACCCTCGGCCAATGAAGCTAGTCAGCAATGCTACATCCCTTCCCTCACTGTAAGCCCACCATTTCCCACACCACCGGCAATAAATGTGCAGGTTTCGTAGCCAGGCCAAAGCAGTCAGGGAATCACCAGGTTTGTGGTAGGAAACACTGCATGTAGGGCACCAGCAAGAATACCATCTCCAACCCTCTCTCAGTCTGCCATGTCCACCGGCACCCCCGCTAGTTCCACGATCTGCAGCTCTCCAGTCCAGCTCACCCTACATGAGACTCTCATTAGGAAAAGGAAGTACTCATCCTCGCATCCGCGTACACAGGGTTTGAACGCCCACATTGCTAGACTAATCTCGTTAGAGATGATGCCCTACCGGTTACTTGAAAGCGAAGCTTTCAAATCCCTGGTGGACTACGCTGTACAACGCTACAAGCTACGCAGTCGACACTTCTTTTCGAGAAAAGCCATTCCAGCCCTCCATCAGCATGTAAAAGACCGCATTGTCCATGCACTCAGGCAATCTGTGAGTACAAAGGTGCACCTGACAACAGATGCATGGACCAGTAGGCATGGCCAGGGACGTTACGTGTCCATCACGGCACACTGGGTGAATGTGGTGGATGTAGGGTCCACAGGGGACAGCAATATTGGGACAGTTCTGCCTAGCCCACGGTCTAGGAAACAGTTGGCTGTAGGCGTTCCCCCCCCCTCCTCCTCCTCGTCCTCCTGCAGAAGCAAAAGCTCGTCCACAGACCGCAGTCGCACGAGCACTCCATCCGCAGCTGCCACTGTTGCACACGAGTTGTCCCATAATGGGACAGCTAGTGGCAAGTGTCAGCAGGCTGTATTGGCAATGAAGTGTTTGGGCGACAACAGACACACATGCTTGACAAAGACCCATGTGGGTTGAAACGTTGCACTTTGGCAAATAAAGGAATCCATTTTTGAACACTTTCTCCTGGATTGGATGCTGTCCTTCATTGTTTACTTGGTATGTACACCGCAGAAGTTCTGTCCGAGTTCTTGCAGCAAGAAACTCAGTCATAGCTGGGCAGTGTACATCTTGAGGCAGGCAAGGTAGTGAGTGATAACGGAAGGAATTTTATGGCTGCCATAGCCCTTTCACAACTGAAACACATTCCTTGCCTGGCTCACACCTTAAACCTGGTGGTGCAGTGCTTCCTGAAAAGTTATCCAGGGTTAGCCGACCTGCTCCTCAAAGTGCGCAGACTTTGCTCGCATATCCGCCGTTCGCCCGTGCACTCCAGCCGTATGCAGAACCATCAGCGGTCTTTGAACCTTCCACAGCATCGCATAATCATCGACGTTGCAACAAGGTGGAACTCCACACTGCACATGCTTCAGAGACTGTGCGAACAGAGGCGTGCTGTTATGTATTTGTGGGAGGATACACATACTCGGGCAGACAGTTGGATGGCGGACATGGAGTTTTCAGGTGTGCAGTGGTCGAAGGTACAAGACTTGTGTCAAGTCCTTCAGTGTTTTCAGGAATGCACACGGCTGGTTAGTGAGGACAACGCCATAATAAGCATGAGCATCCCCCTAATGCGTCTGCTGATGCAAAGTTTGACGCACATAAAGGAGCAGGCGTCTGCAGCCGAGGAAGAGGGAAGCCTTGATGACAGTCAGCCATTGTCTGGTCAGGGCAGTCTACAGTACGAGGTAGCGGGCGAAGAGGAAGAGGATGAGGAGGATGATGGGGATGAGTATTTTTTGAATGAGGAAGCTTCTCTGGGGCCAATAGAAACTGGTGGCGTTGCAAGGCCTGGTTCAGGCTTTTTGAGGGAGACAAGTGATGTAGATTTGCCAGAAACTGCCCCTCAACCCAGCACAAGCGCAGATTAGACAACTGGAACTTTGGCCCACATGGCGGATTATGCCTTACGTGTCCTCAAAAGGGACTCACGCATTATTAAAATGATGACCAATGACGATTACTGGTTGGCCTGCCTCCTTGATCCTCGCTATAAAGGCAAATTGCAAAATATCATGCCACATGAGAACCTCGAACAAATATTGGCAACCAAACAAGCAACTCTTGTAGACCGTTTGATTCAGGCATTTCCAGCACACAGCACCAGTGATGGTTCTCACACGAGCTGCAGGGGGCAACAGGGCAGAGGTGTTAGAGTTGAACAAATCAGAAGTGGCGTTGGACAGAGGGGTTTTCTGACCAGGTTGTGGAGTGATTTCGCAATGACCGCAGACAGGACAGGTACTGCAGCATCAATTCAAAGTGACAGGAGACACCATTTGTCCAGTATGGTTACTAACTATTTTTCATCCCTTATCGATGTTCTCCCTCAACCGTCATTCCCATTTGATTACTGGGCATCCAAAATAGACACCTGGCCTGAATTGGCAGAATATGCATTGCAGGAGCTTTCTTGCCCTGCAGCTAGTGTGCTATCAGAAAGAGTATTCAGTGCTGCTGGTTCAATATTGACCGAAAAAAGGACTTGTCTGGCTACTCAAAATGTTGATGATCTAACTTTCATTAAAATGAACCACTCATGGATTTCGAATTATTTTGCCCCACCTTTCCCGGCTGACACCTAGCTTTCCTATTAAAAGGTCTTGCTTTTGGACTGGTCTTACTGACTGTTCCAATCTCTTAATTTGCAGCAGCTGTTTGTCCAGCATACGACATGTTTACACCTCCCTAAATGGGCTAACTCCCCCTACGGGGCCGTGGTCTCGCCACTTGGCGCAGGCACCCGTGAGAGTGCCGTTTGTCTGAAGAGGTGGGTGTGCCCGCTTTTGGTCGACGGCACTGCCACTGGGTCCCTCATTGTACAATAAAGTGTCTCTGGTGGTGGTGGCACGCACCCAACGTCAGACACACCGTTGTAACATGAGAGGCCCTGGGCCTGTACCGCCGGCCACAAGAGAGTTTCCCCCCCAGCACAAACACTGTTCTACCACTTGCAAAATTATCTCTCACAGCTCCACCAATGTTTAGTCTATGCGCTGACATCCTTCAATGCCTGGCACTGACAATACCAATTTGTTGACATGTATGATGCTAATTAAAATAGTCAGGGTCAGTGTCCTATATTGACACCAGTAAATACTTAGCGCCAAATTACTATGTCTGAAACTCAGCAGAGGAGCACACCCCTGTACCTAAGTATGCCACCCTTTTTTTTTTGGTTTTGATGTTTTGTGAGACATTAACATCTATTTCTTTTTTGGGAGTACTAACTGTGTCAGACACTCCTTCCAATCATCCTCCGCTGACCACACCATTGCTGCCTGTGTACCCCTGCCACATAATCAAAGCTGCTTTGAGCCTATTTTTTTTAATTTTAGGCCTACTAAGTCTGTCTGCGGTCCCTCCTTCAAATTGCCCTCCGCTGACCACACCAATGGTGCCTGTGTACCCCTGGAGCCTAATTAAAAGTGCATAGAGCCTACTTTTTTTATTTTAGGCCTACTAAGTCTGTCTGCGGTCCCTCCTTCCAATAGTCCTCCACTGACCACACCAATGCTGCCTGTGTACCCCTGGAACCTAATTAAAAGTTCATAGAGCCTACTTTTTTAATTTTAGGCATACTAAGTCTGTCTGCGGTCTCTCCTTCCAATGGTCCTCCGCTGACCACACCAATGCTGCCTGTGTACCCCTGGAACCTAATTAAAAGTGCATAGAGCCTACTTTTCTTAGTTTAGGCCTACTAAGTGTTATGATCTGGTGGCCTAGGAGCAGCATGAGATGGACTCTGGAGAAGGTGGTCCCTGTACTGACCGCAAACCCTGAACCTAGCAGCGCAACTAGAAATAGCCGTGGGGGGTACCTAACACTCCCCAGACCCCTCGGCACAGCCTAAGATCTAACTACCCCTAAAGACAGAAACAGGAAACCTATCTTGCCTCAGAGAAAATCAACAAAGGATAGATAGCCCCCCACAAATATTGACTGTGAGAGGAGAGGGAAATAACATACGCAGATATGAAATCAGATTTTAGCATAGGAGACCATACTAGCTAAAAAGAAAGAATAGAACAGAGAACTATGTGGTCAGTATAAAAACACTAGAAAATATCCACCGCAGAAAATACGGATCACCAAATCTGACTAAAGACATGGAGGGTATATCTGCATCTCCAGAGAAATAGCTACGCTGCAAAAAATCCTTCACAGACAAAGCTGGACAAGACAAAAACATGAAAATGCACTGAACTTTAAGGTCCACAGCAGGCGGACAGCAAAAACAAAGCCAGGACTTATCTTTGTAGAAAAGCACAGCAAACTGGAGAGACCAGCAGGGAAGAGAATCCTTCCAGAACAATGGACAACTGGCACTGACTAAAGGATCCAGCAAAGCTATATATCCCAGTCAGTTTTGCAATTAGTAGATACACCTGTCCACTCCTGCAGTCCAGGCACAACTGCATTACCCTCTACAACCACCGGAGGGAGCCCAAAAGCTGAATTCACAACACTAAGTGTGTCTGCGGTCCCTCCTTCCAATAGTCCTCCACTGACCACACCAATGCTGCCTGTGTACCCCTGGAACCTAATTAAAAGTTCACAGAGCCTACTTTTTTAATTTTAGGCCTACTAAGTCTGTCTGCGGTCTCTCCTTCCAATAGTCCTCCGCTGACCACACCAATGCTGCCTGTGTACCCCTGGAACCTAATTAAAAGTGCATAGAGCCTACTTTTCTTAGTTTAGGCCTACTAAGTCTGTCTGCGGTCCCTCCTTCCAATTGTCCTCCACTGACCACAACAATGCTGCCTGTGTACCCTTGGAACCTAATTAAAAGTGCATAAAGCCTCCTTTTTTATTTTAGGCCTAATAAGTTTGTCTGCGGTCCCTCCTTCCAATTGTCCTCCACTGACCACACCAATGCTGACCGTGTACCCATGTAACCTTTTTTAAACCTGTGTTGAGCCAAATTTGTGGTGTAAGGCCTACTAGCAGTGTCTGTCTGTGCCACTCTATACTGCTGTCCTCTTAAAAAAATGACCTGCATTTGTCAGGTTTTCAGCCTATCGGAATTTTAAAACTGCAGTGGGGCTACTAGTTTGGTTGGGGCCTACTAACGGTGTATGACACTCCGCGCTGTTCTCCTGGTTTCCTGTCCTGAACTTCCATTTTCAGGCTCTCGTGGAGTAGTTGTTAATATTACACTGCATTTGGCCTACTAGTGTGGTTGGGGCCTACTAACGGTGTATGCCACTCCGTGCTGTTCTCCTGGTTTCCTGTCCTAAACTTCCATTTTCAGGCTCTCATGAAGTAGTTGTTAATATTACACTGCATTTGGCCTACTAGTGTGGTTGGGGCCTACTAACGGTGTATGCCGCTCCTTGCTGTTCTCCTAGTTTCCTGTCCTGAACCTCCATTTTCAGGCTCTCGTGAAGTAGTTGTTAATATTACACTGCATTTGGCCTACTAGTGTGGTTGGGGCCTACTAACGGTGTATGCCGCTCCGTGCTGTTCTCCTGGTTTCCTGTCCTCAACTTCCATTTTCAGGCTCTTGTTAAGTAGTTGTTAATATTACTCTGCATTTGGTCTACAAGTTGGGTCTGGGTTGTAGGGACGGTGTCTGCCGCTCCAAGGTGTTCTCCAGGGTGCCTCTCCCTAGCTTCTATCTTCAAGCTCTTGTTAAGTAGTGGTTGAAACAACACTGCATTAGGCCTACAAGTTGGGTGTGGGCTGTAGGGAAGGTGTCTGCTGCTCCAAGGTGTTCTCCAGGGTGCCTCTCTCTAGCTTCTATCTTCAAGCTCTTGTTAAGTAGTTGTTGAAACAACACTGCATTTGGCCTACAAGTTGGGTCTGGGTTGTAGGGATGGTGTCTGCCGCTCTAAGGTGTTCTCCAGGTTGCCTCTCCCTAGCTTCTATCTTCAAGCTCTTGTTAAGTAGTTGTTGAAACAACACTGCATTAGGCCTACAAGTTGGGTCTGGGTTCTAGAGACGGTGTCTGCCGCTCCAAGGTGTTCTCCAGGGTGCCTCTCCCTAGCTTCTATCTTCAAGCTCTTGTTAAGTAGTTGTTGAAACAACACTGCATTAGGTCTACAAGTTGGGTCTGGGTTGTAGGGACGGTGTCTGCCACTCCAAGGTGTTCTCCAGGTTGACTCTCCCTAGCTTCTATCTTCAAGCTCTTGTTAAGTAGTTGTTGAAACAACACTGCATTAGGCCTACAAGTTGGGTCTGGGTTGTAGGGACGGTGTCTGCCGCTCCAAGGTGTTCTCCAGGTTGCCTCTTTCTAACTTCTATCGTCAAGCTCTTGTTAAGTTGTTGTTGAAACAACACTGCATTAGGCCTACAAGTTGGGTCTGGGTTCTAGAGACGGTGTCTGCCGTTCCAAGGTGTTCTCCAGGGTGCCTCTCCCTAGCTTCTATCTTCAAGCTCTTGTTAAGTAGTTGTTGAAACAACAATACATTAGGCCTACAAGTTGCGTCAGGGTTGTAGGGACGGTGTCTGCCGCTCCAAGGTGTTCTCCAGGTTGCCTCTTCCCAGCTTCTATCTTACAGCTCTTGTTAAGTTGTTGTTGAAACAACACTGCATTAGGCCTACAAGTTGGGTCTGGGTTCTAGAGACGGTGTCTGCCGCTCCAAGGTGTTCTCCAGGGTGCCTCTCCCTAGCTTCAATCTTCAAGCTCTTGTTAAGTTGTTGTTGAAACAACACTGCATTAGGCCTACAAGTTGGGTCTGGGTTCTAGAGACGGTGTCTGCCGCTCCAAGGTGTTCTCCAGGGTGCCTCTCCCTAGCGTCTATCTTTAAGCTCTTGTTAAGTAGTTGTTGAAACAACACTGCATTTGGCCTACAAGTTGGGTCTGGGTTCTAGAGACGGTGTCTGCCGCTCCAAGGTGTTCTCCAGGGTGCCTCTCCCTAGCTTCTATCTTCAAGCTCTTGTTAAGTAGTTGTTGAAACAACACGGCATTTGGCCTGCAAGTTGGGTCTGGGTTGTAGGGACGGTGTCTGCCGCTCCAAGGTGTTCTCCAGGTTGCCTCTCCCTAGCTTCTATCTTCAAGCTTTGTTAAGTAGTTGTTGAAACAACACTGCATTAGGCCTACAAGTTGGGTCTGGGTTGTAGGGACGGTGTCTGCCGCTCCAAGGTGTTCTCCAGGTTGACTCTCCCTAGCTTCTATCTTCAAGCTCTTGTTAAGTTGTTGTTGAAACAACACTGCATTAGGCCTACAAGTTGGGTCTGGGTTCTAGAGACGGTGTCTGCCGCTCCAAGGTGTTCTCCATGGTGCCTCTCCCTTGCTTCTATCTTCAAGCTCTTGTTAAGTAGTTGTTGAAACAACACTGCATTAGGCCTACAAGTTGGGTCTGGGTTGTAGGGACGGTGTCTGCCGCTCCAAGGTGTTCTCCAGGTTGCCTCTCCCTAGCTTCTATCTTCAAGCTCTTGTTAAGTTGTTGTTGAAACAACACTGCATTAGGCCTACAAGTTGGGTCTGGGTTCTAGAGACGGTGTCTGCCGCTCCAAGGTGTTCTCCAGGGTGCCTCTCCCTTGCTTCTATCTTCAAGCTCTTGTTAAGTAGTTGTTGAAACAACACTGCATTAGGCCTACAAGTTGGGTCTGGGTTCTAGAGACGGTGTCTGCCGCTCCAAGGTGTTCTCCAGGGTGCCTCTCCCTAGCTTCAATCTTCAAGCTCTTGTTAAGTTGTTGTTGAAACAACACTGCATTAGGCCTACAAGTTGGGTCTGGGTTCTAGAGACGGTGTCTGCCGCTCCAAGGTGTTCTCCAGGGTGCCTCTCCCTAGCTTCTATCTTCAAGCTCTTGTTAAGTACTTGTTGAAACAACACTGCATTAGGCCTACAAGTTGGGTCTGGGTTCTAGAGACGGTGTCTGCCGCTCCAAGGTGTTCTCCAGGGTGCCTCTCCCTAGCTTCAATCTTCAAGCTCTTGTTAAGTTGTTGTAGAAACAACACTGCATTAGGCCTACAAGTTGGGTCTGGGTTCTAGAGACGGTGTCTGCCGCTCCAAGGTGTTCTCCAGGGTGCCTCTCCCTAGCGTCTATCTTTAAGCTCTTGTTAAGTACTTGTTGAAACAACACTGCATTAGGCCTACAAGTTGGGTCTGGGTTCTAGAGACGGTGTCTGCCGCTCCAAGGTGTACTCCAGGGTGCCTCTCCCTTGCTTCTATCTTCAAGCTCTTGTTAAGTAGTTGTTGAAACAACACGGCATTTGGCCTGCAAGCTGGGTCTGGGTTGTAGGGACGGTGTCTGCCGCTCCAAGGTGTTCTCCAGGTTGCCTCTCCCTAGCTTCTATCTTCAAGCTCTTGTTAAGTAGTTGTTGAAACAACACTGCATTAGGCCTACAAGTTGGGTCTGGGTTGTAGGGACGGTGTCTGCCGCTCCAAGGTGTTCTCCAGGTTGACTCTCCCTAGCTTCTATCTTCAAGCTCTTGTTAAGTTGTTGTTGAAACAACACTGCATTAGGCCTACAAGTTGGGTCTGGGTTCTAGAGACGGTGTCTGCCGCTCCAAGGTGTTCTCCAGGGTGCCTCTCCCTTGCTTCTATCTTCAAGCTCTTGTTAAGTAGTTGTTGAAACAACACTGCATTAGGCCTACAAGTTGGGTCTGGGTTGTAGGGACGGTGTCTGCCGCTCCAAGGTGTTCTCCAGGTTGCCTCTCCATAGCTTCTATCTTCAGGCTCTCGTTAAATTGTTTTTAATATAACACTGCATTTGGCATACTTGTTTTGTTGTTACTAATGGTGTCTGCCGCTCCTTGATGTTCTCCTCCACTGAACAAACCAGTGCCGCCTTTTTATTTCTGTTAACAATTTTGAACTGCATTTAGCCTACTTACTGATTTGGGCCTACTCACTGTGTCAGCCTCTCATTACAGTTGTACTCCACTGAACAAAGCAATGCCCCCTGGTTAGTCCTGTTACCAATTTTGAACTGCATTTAGCCCACTTTATTATTTGGGCCTATATCTGTGTTTCCTCCTCATCCTGCCCATTGCCCAGCCAGTGATAGATGAGTCTGCTGGTACATTGACCCAGAACGCTACATTCCCCGTGCACGCTATACAGCCAGAATGTGACCCTGCTGAAAGTCAGGTTCCCCTTCCCGCATACCATACCACCTTACACGGGGACAAAGAGGAAGGTGCAGATGAAAGTGCAGGTTCCTTCATCAGGTGGTGGGGGGAATACTCGTTGGCGACGTCACTGGCACAGGGCCCCTCATAGTACGCAAAAGTGTCGCTGCCGGTGGGAGGCGCCCCCGCCGTGCAAACACACCGCCGTACTTTGAGGGGCCCTGTGCCAGTGCCAATGCCAACCAGTGCCCCCCTGCTTGCTCAGGATCACAGCACTTGCAAAGTTGAAATACTTACCTCTTCCTGCTCCACTGCCGTGACGTGGTCCACATTTCCTGGGCCCACTAAATACTTGAACCAGCCCTACCCCCTACAACTTTAGCCAAATGACCCCCAATTTCCAATGCCTAACTATTATTATAAGGTAAATTAAGATTGACAAGCTTCAGTACCAAGAATGGATGTTTTTGCCATTAAAATGGGCACTGTAGGTGTTTTCCTGGCCTCCACTCACTGCCGACTATGCTTCCCCATTGACTTGCATTGGGTTTCGTGTTTCGGTCGATCCCCGACTTTTTGCGATAATCGGCCGATTTCACTCGACTCGACTTTTGAGATAGTCGGGTTTCACGAAACCCGACTCGACCCTAAAAAACTAAAAGTCGCTCAACCCTCTGCCAGGACTACTTCACCGCATCAATGGATGGAGCTATGTACCGTAAAGTCCTGAGTGACAACCTCCTTCCCTCTGCCAGGACACTAAAAATGGTTTGTGGCTGGGTCTTCCAGCAAGACAATGACCCAAAACATAAAGCAAAGGCAACAAAGGAGTGAGGCCGGCCTCACACTAGCGTGTTTTACGGACGTAAGAGAGGTGCAGAAAATACGGATTGCATACGGTACAATGCTTCTCTATGACCCAGCTCCTATCAGCCGTATTTTACTGATCCGCATTATACGGTCTTCTACGGCCGTAGAAAATCGCAGCATGCTGCGTTTGTCACCGTATTGTGCAAAAAATATGCCAATGAAAGTCTATCAGGGCCAGAAAAATACGGATTACACACGGACCAGCAGAGTGACTTGCGAGAAATAAGCAGAGGTGTTCTAGCGAAAAGCCGTCAATTCAGTGCGGTGTACAGTAAAATCACACTGACAGGTTAGAATAGAATAGCTAAGATAAATGTCTACACATAGTATGGGGGTATATATATTTATATATATATATATATATATATATATATATATATATATATATATGTCAGTGAGATACATATATGTATATATATTAAAATGTCATACAGCGCTAGATAGCTTAAAAGCCGGTAATTCAATTGCCGGCTTTTGCTATCTCCTTTCCAAACCCGACATGATATGAGACATGGTTTACATACAGTAAATCATCTCATATCCCTTTTTTTTGCATAATCCACACTACTAATGTTAGTAGTGTGTATGTGCAAAATTTGGGCGCTCTAGCTATTAATTTAAAGGGTTAAATCGCGGAAAAAATTGGTGTGGGCTCCCGTGCAATTTTCTCCGCCAGAATGGTAAAGCCAGTGACTGAGGGCAGATATTAATAGCCTGGAGAGGGTCCATGGTTATTGCCCCCCTCCCTGGCTAAAAACGTCTGCCCCCAGCCACCCCAGAAAAGGCACATCTGGAAGATGCGCCTATTCTGGCACTTGGCCACTCTCTTCCCATTCCCGTGTAGCGGTGGGATAAGGAGTAATGAAGGGTTAATGTCACCTTGCTATTGTAAGGTAACATCAAGCCAGATTAATAATAGAGAGGCATCAATTATGACACCTATCCATTATTAATCCAATAGTATGAAATGGTTAAAAAACACACGCACACACACACACATTATTACAAAGTCTTTTAATGAAATAAATACACAGGTTTTTGAAATACTTTATTATACTGGTAATCCACCTGAAGACCCTTGTTCTGTAAAAAAAGGTAAAATAAAAAAACAACAATATACCATACCTTCCGTCGTTCTGTCACGTCCAACAATGTAAATCCATCTGAAGGGGTTAACTAATTTTACAAGCAGAAGCCTGCTAATGCAGCTGTGCTCCTGCCTGTTAAACCCCAGCGAATGAATGGAATGTAGGTCAATGACCTGTAGTTACCTTCAGTTGCGGTGATGCGCCCTCTGCTGGATGTCCTCATATGAACTTGAGCCTGGGAACTTTTCTGAATATTTTCGCCAAGATGACGTTTTCAGCGGTACTATTTTAATTTACATCCTTTTTATTGTGTTTTATTGCACTTTTTGTTCTCCTGTATGATGATAAAGCATTGTTTTTTGCCTCATTTTGTATTTAATTTAATGGTATTCACTGAAGGGGTTAACTAGTGGGATAGTTTTCTATAGCGGGTCGTTATGGACGCGGCAATACCAAATAGGTGTACTTTTATTGTTTTGTTTTTTATTTCCATAACAATTTATTGGAAACAATCTTTATTTTCTTTATTTAGGAATTTTTAAAAAAATATTTTCACACATTCTAATATTTTGTTTTACTTTTTTGCATTGTCCCATCCCATCACTTTATAATGTCAGATCGCTGATCTGACACTTTGTACTGCTTAGTATGAGATCTGCGATCTGACAGGCAAGAAAGAAAGCATGCCAGTACCTGCTTTCAGCAGGCGCTCACAGTGCCTAGTAGAAAGTCTATAAAGGCACGGATGATTGACCAGCTGTCTGTGGATGGATACCATGCTTGGCATAGGTGGTTTTCCTTTATTGGATGTTTTCCTTTATTGGATGCTGCCCTTCCCTTGGTTGTTCCTTCCCGGGGAAAGGCCTGGCTATTCACTGCCTGCGTTGAGAAATACGTGATGGTGTCTCCGCAGCTCCTCTACTTGCATTTGCATATTTGGGGGCAGTGTTCTGGATCACTGCGTTGAGAAACACGTGATGGTGTCTCCACGGTGTTGGATGTTTTGGTCTCCACGAGGTCAATCATCTGTGCCTTTACATATTTTGTTATGCACATGTTTATTTTCTTTGTGTGTACTGGAATAACACAAAAAAATGAGAAAAAATGCAAACTGAACATAATTTCACACAAAACCTCTAAAATAAAAATTATTGAAAAATTAGATTTACTTTCCAATCTTTTGAAGATTGTAGAGACCAGGCTTAATCTCTACTTACATCAGCATTGTGCAGATCATAAAATATCACTGGATCTGTAACCTGACCAGTACCACTGGCTGTCTTAGGTTATATCACAGGGGTGAATAGTGCTGCAAATCTGATGGAACATAGCCTTTGGCCAGTAGTATTAGGCCATATTCACACCTTCGGTATTTGGTCAATATTTTACATCAGTATCTGAAAGCCAAAACCCGGAGTGGGTGATAAATACAGAAGTGGTGACGTGTTTCTATCATTCTTATGGTTCCACTCCTGCTTTTGCATTACAAGTACTCAGATAAAATACTGCCCAAATACTCAATGTGTGAAGGTAGCCTTAAAAAAATTGTTTCCTTTCAATTAAATTTCTTCTTTGGCTGCAGTTTTCTATAAAAAAACAAACTGCCCTGTACTCACCTTACCCGTGTCCACCAGTGAGTCTCCATCGCTTTTCCTGGTATCTTGTATAGGCTGAGACCAAACATTGGGAACAATGGTTGATAATCTCTAGTGGACCTGGGGAAAGTGAGTACAGCAAGTAAGGTTTTTTTGTTTTTTTATTTATAGCAAACTTCAGCCAGTTGATGAATTTAATTGAAACAACCCCTATAACAAAATATAAGGTTAACACTAGTGTTGAGCGATACCGTCCGATACTTGAAAGTATCGGTATCGGATAGTATCGGCCGATACCCGAAAAATATCGGATATCGCCGATACCGATATCCGATACCAATACAAGTCAATGGGACATCAAGTATCGGAATGTATCCTCATGGATCCCAGGGTCTGAAGGAGAGGAAACTCTCCTTCAGGCCCTGGGATCCATATTAAAGTGTAAAATAAAGAATTAAAATAAAAAATATTGTTATATTCACCTCTCCGGCGGCCCCTGGACATCAGCGGGAGGATCCGGCGTCCGGCACGGCTTCTTTCTTCAAAATGCGCGCCTTCATGACCTGTGGAATGACGTCCCGGCTTCTGATTGGTCGCGTGCCGCCCATGTGACCGCCACGCGACCAATCAGAAGCCGCGACGTCATTCCTCAGGTCCTAAAAGGCGCTCATTCTAGGACTTTAGCTGAGGAATGACGTCGCGGCTTCTGATTGGTCGCGTGGCGGTCACATGGGCGGCACGCGACCAATCAGAAGCCGGGACGTCATACCACAGGTCCTGAAGGCGCGCATTTTGAAGAAAGAAGCCGTGTCGGACGCCGGATCCTCCCGCTGATGTCCAGGGGCCGCCGGAGAGGTGAATATAACAATATTTTTTATTTTAATTCTTTATTTTACACTTCCGATACCGATACCCGATATCACAAAAATGTCGGATCTCGGTATCGGAATTCCGATACCGCAAGTATCGGCCGATACCCGATACTTGCGGTATCGGAATGCTCAACACTAGTTAACACTCATAAAAGCTATATTAATTCACATGATAACAATCTCAAATTATATAGCGACTACATATTTCTTAGCACTTGAATGTCTGACTTGGTCTGTGGACATGTTTAGAGTAATCTTTAAAAAACCTTCCAATTGAGTAGTGGTAAAATTGAGGTAAATGTGCCTACAATTCCATAAGAGGTTTGTTTTGTTCTTGCATTAAGCAGCCAGGTCTGAGAAAGGTTGAACTTGATGGATATATGTCTTTCACTCTTAGTAATTACAGTATAAAGTGTCAAAAGGCGTTAATGGTATGGGTCTGTGAAATAAATGAGACTATGAAGCCTTGTCTGTTCCAGTCATGGAAATCTCAGCGTGAAGGCAATAGGAGCCAAAGGGATACATTGCTCGTTACAGTGCCAGATACCCTTCATTTCAGTAATCAGAAGGTCATGGCTTACGGACCCTTAATCAATAACACTGTGTCATATGTCTCAGTGACATGTCAAAAAATGTCTCAGGATGCATACAACCACTACAAAACATCATTAACTATTATTTGCTTCATTTTGCAGGTAATTTGCTATGGTGGTATGGATTTTTATAATTGTGTTTTATCATTCAAGGTTATCATTTTATACATATGACTGTACTATGCTTTATAATTACTGTATTTTTTAACAACTATTAGCATGTCAGGCTATAACAAATAGCAATCAATTAATACGAGGATATCCGTTCTTCCATTCTTCATTCTTCCTCTCTAATGCCCAGTGTTTATAAAGCTCTATGTAATCAGAGAGTCACAGCCTCACTTCTTTTGTACTGTACCGGAAGAGCTGTCAGTTTTAGAAAGGAATACATATGCACAGGAAGGTTACAAAGAGAGTCCTTGAGGGTTGATCTTTTTCATATCTTTAAATATCTCAATTTGTTTCCATCACTTGACAACTCATCATGTTACACTAATACTATAACAAATAGTTTCTTTCCCGAGGGATGACTACACGAAATATCCTGATATTCCGTTTCTGCTTCTCATAACCTTGACTATTCAGAAAAGTGTGGTGAAGATCAGATGATTAAAAAGACTATGACTTTAATATAAATGCATTTATCTCTGCAGATCCCCTCATTATTTATTATGTCGAATTTACTGTTATTTACTTTATTTAATTTATGAGTTTTCAATACTTTTGGCATCTGTACAAGAAATATTATTCATATTTCACATATACAGTGTATTAATGCTCTCAATAAAAAGTTGATAACTTTGTAATTTTTTTCTAAGAATAGTTGTATGTCACATGCCGTTTTCAGTTCGGCCATCATAACTTTGGCCAAACTGGACAAACTCCATATAAATTGGGCCTTACCACAACCTGTTTAGGTGATGCTGTATTGCTAAACAAGTATAGCACAAAAAGAGGATTCAGACATCCTCCAAAAATTCAGAAACCAGCAAAACGGCAGAGATGCTTACCTGCCTAGGCCTCCAAACAAATGCACTATCAGGATGCAGTGGACCCATGTGGTCAAGATGCCGGCAACACAGGTGCAGAAATACCGATGAGGCAGCCACTCACAACCTACCAAACAAATGGAGGTGGTGGCTGCTTGGCATATTACTGCACATAAAAGACTTGTATGTGGTGCTGTTCACACAATGGAGATGCACAGGATCCAGGTTAACAGCCTAGTAGTGACACCCTTCTATTAGATCAGGCGGGCTACCCAGCGCTATCCAAATACATCCCATGTGAACAGACACCACAGATTACAAGACAGAATGGACCCAATTACACCCCGCAAAAAAGTGCAAAAAACACATATAAAAAATGTGAGGTATTAGTTAATATTTTGGTCAAAATACGCAGGCTCGTACCCACGTCACGGGTCCCCACGCTTACGAGTCCTAACACTAAACAAATATAGCACAAAAAGAGGATTCAAAGATCCTCCAAAAATTCAGAAACCAGCAAAACGGCAGAGATGCTTACCTGCCTAGGCCTCCAAACAAATGCACTATCGGGATGCAGTGGACCCATGTGGTCAAGATGGCGGCAACACAGGTGCAGAAATACCGATGAGACAACCACTCACAACCTACAAAACAAATGGATGGGGTGGCCAATATGTAGTAATATGCCAAGCAGCCACCCCCTCCATTAATTTGGTAGGTTGTGAGTGGTTGTATTTCTGCACCTGTGTTGCCGCCATCTTGACCACATGGGTCCACTGCATCCTGATAGTGCATTTGTTTGGTGACGCTGTGTTGATCAAAATGTCTGTGTTCTTTAAAGGAGGATAGCTAAAATTATGGTTATTGTGATCCTTGGTGTTTTCATAAAGAGTCTATGGATTCAACATTTAGTTTAGATTAAGCATGGAAGGGATTGTTGAGGATAAAAAATGATCGATCATTTTCTTTTGTGAAACAGCAACACACTCATCAACCTGTACAGCTGATTCCACAGGTACTGTAAAACACACAAATACATGCCTATATATCTTACTTATCTATAAAATCATATAAACTCTGCCCTTCACCTCGCCAAACAGACCTACTACACCACCCTGATCTCCTCACTATCCAACAACCCCAAGAAACTTTTTAACACCTTTCACTCCCTCCTCAGGCCAAAAGGACAAGACCCTATCACAGACATTTGTGCTGATGACCTGGCTTCCCACTTTATAGAGAAAATAGACAATATCTGTCAGGAAATCCGCTCCCAGACACCAAGTGCAATGACCCCCATCCCTCCCTGCATCTCCCCTGACTCACTCTCCACATTCGATCCCATCACAGAAGTCTCCAAGCTCCTCTCCTCTTCTCGTCTAACTACATGCACCACCGACCCCATTCCCTCACACCTCCTCCAGTCTCTCTCCCAAGTCGTCACAACTCACCTAAGTACAATTTTTAATCTCTCCCTCAACTCTGGCACTTTCCCCTCCTCCTTCAAACACTCTATCATTACTCCATTACTCAAAAAACCCACCCTCGACCCATCCTGCACAAACAACTAGAGACCAGTCTCCAATCTCCCCTTCATCTCTAAACTCTTGGAGCACCTGATCTACTCCCGCCTTACCATTACCTCTACACTCATTCCCTCCTAGACCCTTCACAGTCCGGTTTCTGCCCCCTACATTCGACAGAAACTGCACTCATCTAGGTGACCAATGACCTTCTGACAGCAAAATGTAACGGTGACCACTCTCTGCTCATTCTTCTCGATCTTTCTGCAGCTTTTGACACTGACCACCCTCTCTTACTCTCTAGGCACCAGTCACTAGGCATTAAGGACACTGCTCTCCTGGTTCTCCTCCTATCTTTCTGATCGCTCCTTCAGTGTTCTGCTCTCTGGCTCCACTTCATCTCCTCTTCCTCTCACTGTTGGGGTACCTCAGAGCTCAGTCCTTGGCCCCCTTCTCATCTCCCTCTACACAGCCCCAATTGGACAGACCATCAGCAGATTTGGCTTTCAGTACCATCTTTATGCTGATGACACACAACTATACATGTCATCCCCTGACCTTACCCCCGCTGTACTACAGAACGCCACTGACTGTCTGTCTGCAGTCTCCAACATCATGTCCGCTCTCTATCTGAAATTCAACCTCTCCAAAACTGAACTTCTTCTGCTCCCGCGTTCTACTAACCTCCCTATATCTGACATTTCCCTCTCCGTGGGTGGCACCATAATAACACCCCGGAAGCAGGCACGCTGTCTGGGTGTTATGTTTGACTCCGATCTCTCCTTCACCTCCCACATACAATCTCTTGCCCGCTCGTGCCGCTTACACCTAAAGAACATCTCTAGAATCCGCCCATTTGTCACCATGGAGACAACAAAAGCCCTCACTGTCGCCCTGATCCACTCCCGCCTGGACTATTGCAATGCTCTATTAATTGGCCTCCCCCTAACTCGACTTTCCCCTCTCCAGTCCATCCTTAATGCGGCAGCCAGGGTTGTCCATCTGGCTAATCATTACTCAGATATGTCCGCTCTTCGCCAGTCATTACACTGGCTGCCCATTCATTACACGATACAATTCAAAGTACTTGTTCTCACCCACAAAGCTCTCCATAGTGCGGCACCCCCTTACATCTCCTCCCTCATTTCGGTCTATCGGCCTAGCCGACCGCTGCGCTCTGCAAATGACTTTCGGCTAACCTCTGCACTAATCCCTACCTCCCACTCCCGACTGGACAATGCTCTACCCCAAGATATAAGGACCATCCACAACTTGCATAGTTTTAGGTGCTCGCTCAAAACACATTTGTTCAGAGCGGCCTACCATGTTAACTAATCAAAGTCATTTCATGTTTGTGTGTGTAACCCATTCACTATCTCTATCTACCCCCCACTCCCTGAAGATGGCTGGACCATCATTGTAAATACATCATTGTAAATACACACCTGTGCTTTGTATCTTCCTCTCCTCATTGTAGATTGTAAGCTCTCACGAGCAGGGTAATCTTATTTTGCTTTATTGTATTGTTAACGTTGTTACCTATGACTGTTGTGTTTGAAACTGTTAAACTGTAAAGCGCTGCAGAATATGTTGGCGCTATATAAATAAAGATTATTATTATTATAAACCTAAAAAGAATTTAGGAGCATGCAAACCAAATAAGCAAAAAGTAAATCTTTATTTAACAAGATAACAAACATGTTAAAAGGATCTACCAAAAAGAGAGACTAAAGCAGAACTTTATCCCACTGAGACAGCCCACACATGAAAAGACACTATTTGACACTCACAACCAGGCGTCCATCTATTGGTGAGTATCAGTATAAGGCCGGGATCACACATGCGAGAAACATGTCCGTGTCTCGCATGTGAAATCCAAGCTCTGGCGCCAGCACTTGAGAGCGGAGCGTGCGGCTTCATGTGTTGCTATGCGGCCGCACGCTCTGCTCTGGAGTGCCGGCGCCACAGCTTGGATTTCACATGCGAGACACGGACGTGTTTCTCACATGTGTGATCCCGGCCTTAGGGCTCATACCCATATGCAAGAAAAAAACAGGTCCAATTTCCGGACCGAAAAAAACAACGAGTGCTATTCGAGTGTCATGCGAGTACAATGCGATTTTCACATTTAGCATCCGATTTACATCTGATTGTGATTGCTATCCAATTGCAATGCGATTTTAACATGAGCTTTTACATACCGCAGTTTTCTATCATTTACACATCGTTTTCAAAGGAAATATTCATCAAAACACACTTATATATACATATATATATATATATATATAATTGATAGATAGCTGATAGATAGAAGAAAAGCCCGCAATTCCTGTGCGCATACAGTAAAATCACACTGACAGGTTAGAATTGAATAGATAGAATAGATATATACACATAGAATAGGTGTATATATATATATATATATATATATATATACTGTATGTCAGTGCCACATACTGTATATATACTGCATATGTATATATTTATATTGCATAGAGATATAGATAGAAGATTAGCCTTTAATTAATTTGCCGGCTTCTGTAATATCAATGCAGGAGTTGACAGGATAGTAACATAGTAACATAGGAAGACTTTAAGTCCATCTAGTTCAACCCGTAGCCTAACCTACCATGCCCTAACATGTTGATCCAGAGGAAGGCAAAAAAAACCCATGTGGCAAAGAGTAAGCTCCAATTTGGGGAAAAAAAAATCCTTCCCGACTCCACATACGGCAAACAGACTAGTTCCCTGGATCAACACCCTATCAAGGAATCTAGCATATATAACCTGTAACATTATACTTTTCAATAAAGGCATCCAGTCCCCTCTCAAATTTAAGTAATAAATCGCTCAATACAACATCATATGGCAGAGAGTTCCATAGTCTCACTGCTCTTACAGTAAAGAATCCACGTCTGTTATTATGCTTAAGGCCATGTTCACACGTTGCGTCCTGTCCCTGCGGGTTTTCCCGCAGCGGATTTGATAAATCTGCAGGGCAAACCCGCTGCGGGTATCCCTGCAGATTTATCACGTTTTGTCCTGCGGCTTCTGCTGCGGGATTTTACCCCTACTATTGATGCTGCATATGCAGCAATATGCAGCATCAATAGTAATGTTAAAAATAATAAAATCATGATATACTCACCCTCTGACGTCCCGATCTCCTGGGCGCTGCAGGCGGCGGTCCGGTTCCAAAGATGCTGTGCGAGAAGGACCTTCGTGACGTCATGGTCATGTGACCGCGACGTCACCGCAGGCCCTGCTTGCACAGCAACCCAGACCGGATGGCTGCGTGCAGCGCTGAGACTTCAGAGGTGAGTACAACATTATTTTTTATTTTAATTCTTTTTTTTACCCACAAATATGGTTCCCGGGCCTGGAGGAGAGTCTCCTCTCCTCCACCCCGGGTATAACCCGCACATTATCCGCTTACTTCCCGCATGGTGGACACAGCCCCATGCGGGAAGTAAGCGGATCAATGCATTTCTATGGGTGCAGAATCGCTGCGATTCTGCACAAAGAAGTGACATGCTGCGGGATTTTAACCGCTGCGTTTATGTGCGGTTTTTCCCACAGCATGTGCACAGCAGTTTGCGGTTTCCATTGTTTTACATGTAAATGTAAATGCAATGGAAACTGCAGCGGACCCGAAGCGGCAAAATCGCTGCGGATCCGCGGTAAAAACCGCAACGTGTGAACATGGCCTAAACCTTCTTTCCTCCAGACGTAGAGGATGCTCCCTTGTCCCTGTCTCAGGTCTATGATTAAAAAGATCATCAGAAAGGTGTTTGTACTGTCCCCTCATATATTTATACATTAAAATAAGATCACCCCTTAGCCTTCATTTTTCCAAACTAAATAGCCCCAAGTCTAATAACTTATCTTGGTATTGCAGACCCCCCAGTCCTCTAATAACCTTGGTCGCTCTTCTCTGCACCCGCTCCAGTTCAGCTATGTCTTTCTTATACACCGGAGACCAGAACTGTGCACAGTATTCTAAGTGTGGTCGAACTAGTGACTTGTATAGAGGTAAAATTAAGTTCTCCTCATGAGCATCTATGCCTCTTTTAATGCATCCCATTATTTCATTTGCCTTTGTAGCAGCTGCCTGACACTGGCCACTAAATGTGAGTTTGTCATCCACCCATACTCCCAGGTCTATTTCATTGACGGTTTTGCCCAGAGTTTTAGAATTAAGCACATAATTATACATCTTATTACTTCTACCCAAGTGCATGACCTTACATTTATCCCCATTAAAGCTCATCTGCCATTTATCAGCCCAAGCTTCTAGTTTACATAAATCATCCTGCAATATAAAATTGTCCTCCTCTGTAGAGGGCCCAATACTGACCCCTGTGGTACCCCACTGCTAACCGCGACCCAGTCCGAGTATGCTCCATTAATAACCACCCTTTGTTTCCTATCCCTGAGCCAGCTCTTAACCCACTTACACATATTTCCCCTATCCCTATTATTCTCATTTTATGTATCAACCTTTTCTGTGGCACCATATCAAAAGCTTTTGAAAAGTCCATATACACTACATCCACTGGCCACTGGGTTCCCTTGCTCCAGTCCAGATATTACCTCTTCATAGAAATTGATCAGATTAGTCTGACAGGAATGGTCCCCAGTAAACCCATGCTGATTTTGGGTCATGAGGTTATTCCTCTTCAGATACTCCACTATAGCATGCCTTAGAATGCCCTGCAGGATTTTACCCACAGTAGAGATTAAGCTTACTGGCCTATAATTTCCAAATTCAGTTTTTGTCCCCTTTTTTAATATTGGCACCACATTTGCTATACGCCAGTCCTGTGGCACAGACCCTGTTATTATGGAGTCTTTAAAGATTAAAAATAATGATCTATCAATGACTGCTTTTTTGGGAGTGCATTTGGACAGCAAGGTGGATTGCTGTTAAGGGAACTAGAGAAAAAAAATCTATAAATCTTCAGTATAGCGAGTGTGAGGGAGCTGAGTGTGAGCTGAGCGTAAGTGTGGACGGCGGTAAGTGTGACTTGTGATTCAGTGAAGAGGTATTTGGAAAGCCTTTAACAGATACCTGTGTGAATTGGTGTGAGTTGCTGAATTGGGGGTAGCTATATTCATAAGGGGTTAACTTAGGGTGGGGGCTCATAATTAAGGGTTTATAAGGGGCAGCTGTTTGAGGCTCCAGTCCTTTTTGGAAGTGCATTTGGACAGCAAGGTGGATTGCTGTTAAGGGAACTAGAGAAAAAAAATCTATAAATGTTCAGCATAGCGAGTGTGAGCTGAGCGTAAGTGTGAACGGCGGTAAGTGTGACTTGTGATTCAG
The DNA here is from genome assembly GCF_032444005.1 of Ranitomeya imitator. NCBI lineage: Eukaryota > Metazoa > Chordata > Amphibia > Anura > Dendrobatidae > Ranitomeya > Ranitomeya imitator. The sequence goes on along the minus strand of NC_091282.1, from coordinate 883,626,372 downwards.
TGACTTTGGAGTCAGGGAGTTTCCAAGGGAGGAATTACTGAATTACTGTCTGTTTTTTATTAATACTTTGTATTTATTTTTTATTTTATTTATTTAACTTTTCTGTCTGGTGCAATCCCCATTAGGAAATGTGCTCCACTCTTGTTAATGCCATCCAGTGCACATCTTGCCACATCTATGCAGTCCTTGAGCAGCCGATCGAGGGTGCATACTGCTGTGCGAGATGTGAGCACGTTGTGCATTTGGAAAACCAGATTCTGGATCTAAATGTGCAGCTGGCAACACTGAGATCCATAGACAATATGGAGAGGAGTCTTCGGCTCACAGAGCAGACGCTCAATGGGATAGATGAGGGGGGGGATGGTGGGATGGAGCTGCAGGACGATGAAGTAGCAAGCTGGGTGACAGGAAGCGGGGTAGAGGGAAGAGTGCCAGGGAGGCTAGTCCTGATCTGGAACACCCCAATAAGTTTGCTAAGTTGGCAGATGAGGGGGGTGCAAGTACAGGGGTAGCACTGCTGCAGCCAGGCATGTCCTCTGAAAGCCAGAGGAGTGACTGCTCCAGTAAGGAGGGAAATAGGAGAGCAGGGCAGGCCAGACAAGTGCTGGTAGTGGGTGACTCAATTATTAGGGAACAGATAGGGCAATCTGTCACAAAGATAGGGATCGTCGAACGGTGTGCTGCCTACCTGGCGCTCGAGTCCGACACATCGCTGATCGGGTGGACAGATTACTGGGAGGGGCTGGTGAGGACCCAGCGGTCATGGTGCACATTGGCACTAATGACAAAGTTAGAGGTAGGTGGAAGGTCCTTAAAGATGATTTCAGGGAATTAGGCTGCAAGCTGAAAGCAAGGACCTCCAACGTGGTATTTTCTGAAATACTGCCTGTGCCATGCCAGAGAGGCAACGGGAGATTAGGGAGGTTAATAATTGGCTCAAGAATTGGTGTAGGAAGGAGAGGTTTGGGTTCCTGCAGAACTGGGCCGACTTCTCAGTTGGCTACAGGCTCTACGCTAGGGACGGCTGCACCTCAATGGGGAGGGTGCAGCTGTGTTGGGGGAGAAAATGGCTAGAAGGTTGGAGGAGTGTTTAAACTAGGAATTGGGGGGAGGGTATTCATTTTATAGGAGGGGAAGATAGTGCAGATAGAGACCTGGGCACAAATAAGGAAGTTGGGGGTGGTGGTGGCATGGGGGGTGGGGTTAGAACAGTTAATAATTTAAGAAAGAATAGAGGTGCAGAGAGATACATAAAATGTATGTATACTAATGCCAGAAGCCTCGCCAACAAAATGGACGGATTAGAACTATTGTTGTTGGAGCATAATTATAACATGGTGGGGATATCTGAGACATGGCTGGATGAGAGCCATGACTGGGCTGTTAACTTGCAGGGTTATAGCCTGTTCAGAAATGACTGTACAGATAAGCGAGGGGGTGGGGTGTGTCTATATGTAAAATCGTCCTTAAAACCCATCCTGCGTGATAATATAGGTGAATTTAATGAAAATGTAGAATCCCTGTGGGTGGAGATAAGGGGAGGGGGAAAAAATAATAAATTACTGATAGGGGTTTGTTATAAGTCTCCAAAAATAATGGAAGCAATGGAGAGTATCCTCGTAAAGCAAATAGATGAAGCTGCGACTCAAGGTTAAGTCATTATTATGGGGGACTTCAACTACCCTGAAATAGATTGGGGAACAGAAACCTGCAGTTCCAGCAAAGGTAATCGGTTTTTGACAACTATGAGAGACAATTACCTTTCACAACTGGTTCAGGACCCAACAAGAAGGGGGGCACTGCTAGACCTAATATTAACCAACAGGCCAGACCGCATATCAAATATAAGGGTTGGGGGTCACTTGGGAAATAGCGATCACAAAATAATAAGATTTCATGTATCCTTTAAAAAGATGTGTAATAGAGGGATTACAAGGACACTAAACTTCAGGAGGGCAAATTTCCAACGGATGAGAGGATCTTGGTGCAATTAACTGGGATGATATCCTGAGACACAAAAATACACAAAGAAAATGGGAGACATTTATTAGCACCCTGGATAGGACCTGTGCACAGTATATACCATATGGGTATAAACATACTAGAAACAGGAGGAAACCAATATGGCTAAATAGAGCTGTAAGTGGTGCAATAAGTGACAAAAAGAAAGCATTTAGAGAATTAAAGGAATTAGGTAGTGATGAGGCATTAAATCAATACAGAAAATTAAATAAATTCTGTAAAAAGCAAATCAAGGCAGCAAAGATTGAGACAGAGAGACTCATTGCCAGAGAGAGTAAAAATAATCCTAAAATATTCTTTAACTACATAAATAGTAAGAAACTAAAAAATGATAGTGTTGGCCCCCTTAAAAATAGTCTGGGTGAAATGGTGGATGAGGATGAGGAAAAAGACAATATGCTAAATGACTTTTTTTCATCAGTATTTACACAAGAAAATCCCATGGCAGACAAAATGACTAGTGATAAAAATTCCCCATTAAATGTCACCTGCTTAACCCAGCAGGAAGTGCGGCGGCGTCTAAAAATCACTAAAATTGACAAATCTCAGGGCCTGGATGGGATACACCCTCGATTACTGCAGCAATTAAGTACAGTCATTGATAGACCATTATTTTTAATCTTTAAAGATTCCATAATAACAGGGTCTGTACCACAGGACTGGCGTACAGCAAATGTGGTGCCAGTATTCAAAAAGGGGACAAAAACTGAACTCGGAAATTATAGGCCAGTAAGCTTAACCTCTACTGTGGGTAAAATCCTGGAGGGCATTTTAAGGGATGCTATACTGGAGTATCTGAAGAGGAATAACCTCATGACCCAGTATCAGCACGGGTTTACTAGGGACCGTTCATGTCAGACTAATTTGATCAGTTTCTATGTAGAGGTAAGTTCCGGATTGGACCAAGGGAACCCAGTGGATGTAGTGTATATGGACTTTTCAAAAGCTTTTGATACGGTGCCACACAAAAGGTTGATACATAACATGAGAATAATGGGGATAGGGGAAAATATGTGCAAGTGGGTTGAGAGCTGGCTCAGGGATAGGAAACAAAGGGTGGTTATTAATTGAGCACACTCGGACTGGGTAGCGGTTAGCAGTGGGGTACCTGTTATGAACTGGTGATTTAGAACCACAATGGACCTGGTGGTTAAGAGCACTGAAAATGACCTGATAGTTACTAATAACATAGGACAAGCTCTGAGACGTGGGAACTCTGCTGACCGCAATCCCTAATCCTATCACACCACACTAGAGGTAGCCGTGGAGCGCTCCTGACCAGACCTAGGCGCCTCGGGCACAGCCTGAGAAACTAGCTAGCCCTGAAGATAGAAAAATAAGCCTACCTTGCCTCAGAGAAATTCCCCAAAGGAAAAGGCAGCCCCCCACATATAATGACTGTGAGTAAAGATGAAAATACAAACACAGAGATGAAATAGATTTTAGCAAAGTGAGGCCCGACTTACTGAATAGACCGAGGATAGGAAAGATAGCTTTGCGGTCAGCACAAAAACCTACAAACAACCACGCAGAGGGCGCAAAAAGACCCTCCGCACCGACTAACGGTACGGAGGTGCTCCCTCTGCGTCCCAGAGCTTCCAGCAAGCAAAACAAACCAATATAGCAAGCTGGACAGAAAAAATAGCAAACTAAAGTAACAGAAGCAGAACTTAGCTTATGCAGGGCAGATAGACCACAAGAACGATCCAGGAGAGAGCAAGACCAATACTGGAACATTGACTGGAGGCCAGGAACAAAGAACTAGGTGGAGTTAAATAGAGCAGCACCTAATGACTTAACCTCGTCACCTGAGGAAGAAAACCCAGAAGCCGCAGCCCCACTCACATCCACCAAAGGAAGCTCATGGACAGAACCAGCCGAAGTACCACTCATGACCACAGGAGGGAGCCTGACCACAGAATTCACAACAGTACCCCCCTCTTGAGGAAGGGTCACCGAACCCTCACCAGAGCCCCCAGGCCGACCAAGATGAGCCAAATGAAAGGCACGAACCAGATCAACAGCATGAACATCAGAGGCAAAGACCCAGGAATTATCTTCCTGACCATAACCCTTCCACTTGACCAGGTACTGGAGTTTCCGTCTCGAAATACGAGAATCCAAAATCTTCTCCACTATATACTCCAACTCCCCCTCAACCAAAACCAGGGCAGGAGGATCAACGGATGGAACCACAGGTGCCACGTATCTCCGCAACAATGACCTATGGAATACATTATGGATGGAAAAAGAAGCTGGGAGGGTCAAATGAAAAGACACAGGATTAAGAACCTCAGAAATCCTATACGGACCAATGAAACGAGGCTTAAACTTAGGAGAGGAAACTTTCATAGGAATATAACGAGACGACAACCAAACCAAATCCCCAACACGAAGTTGGGGACCCACACAGTGCCTGCGGTTAGCGAAACGTTGAGCCTTCTCCTGGGACAATGTCAAATTGTCCACTACATGAGTCCAAATCTGCTGCAACCTATCCACCACAGTATCCACACCAGGACAGTCTGAAGACTCAACCTGCCCTGAAGAGAAACGAGGATGGAAACCAGAATTGCAGAAAAACGGCGAAACCAAAGTAGCCGAGCTGGCCCGATTATTAAGGGCGAACTCAGCCAAAGGCAGAAAGGACACCCAATCATCCTTATCAGCAGAAACAAAACATCTCAGATATGTTTCCAAGGTCTGATTGGTTCGTTCAGTTTGGCCATTTGTCTGAGGATGGAAAGCCGAGGAAAAAGACAAATCAATGCCCATCCTAGCACAAAAGGCTCGCCAAAACCTCGAAACAAACTGGGAACCTCTGTCAGAAACGATGTTCTCCGGAATGCCATGTAAACGAACCACATGCTGGAAAAACAATGGCACCAAATCAGAGGAGGAAGGCAATTTAGACAAGGGTACCAAATGGACCATCTTAGAGAAGCAATCATAAACCACCCAGATGACCGACATCTTTTGAGAGACGGGGAGATCCGAAATAAAATCCATAGAGATATGTGTCCAGGGCCTCTTCGGGACCGGCAAGGGCAAAAGCAACCCACTGGCACGAGAACAGCAGGGCTTAGCCCGAGCACAAATCCCACAGGACTGCACAAACGAACGCACATCCCGCGACAGAGACGGCCACCAAAAGGATCTAGCCACCAAATCTCTGGTACCAAAGATTCCAGGATGACCAGCCAACACCGAACAAAGAAACTCAGAGATAACTCTACTCGTCCATTTATCAGGGACAAACAGTTTCTCCGCTGGGCAACGGTCAGGTCTATCAGCCTGAAATTTTTGCAGCACCCGCCGCAAATCAGGGGAGATGGCAGACAAAATTACCCCCTCTTTGAGAATACCCGCCGGCTCAGGCAAACCCGGAGAGTCAGGCACAAAACTCCTTGAAAGGGCATCAGCCTTCACATTCTTAGAGCCCGGAAGGTATGAAACCACAAAGTCAAAACGGGAGAAAAACAGCGACCAACGAGCCTGTCTAGGATTCGGCCGTTTGGCAGACTCGAGATAAGTCAAGTTCTTGTGATCAGTCAAGACCACCACGCGATGCTTAGCTCCTTCAAGCCAATGATGCCACTCCTCGAATGCCCACTTCATGGCCAGCAACTCTCGATTGCCAACATCATAATTACGCTCAGCAGGCGAAAACTCCCTGGAAAAGAAGGCACATGGTTTCATCACCGAGCCATCAGAACTTCTTTGTGACAAAACAGCTCCTGCTCCAATCTCAGAAGCATCAACCTCGACCTGGAACGGGAGCGAAACATCTGGCTGGCACAACACAGGGGCAGAAGAAAAACGACGCTTCAACTCCTGAAAAGCTTCCACAGCAGCAGAAGACCAATTGACCACATCAGCACCCTTCTTGGTTAAATCAGTCAACGGTTTAGCAACACTAGAAAAATTATTGATGAAGCGACGATAAAAATTAGCAAAGCCCAGGAACTTTTGCAGACTTTTCAGAGATGTCAGCTGAGTCCAATCATAAATGGCCTGAACTTTAACAGGGTCCATCTCGATAGTAGAAGGGGAAAAAATGAAACCCAAAAATGAAACCTTCTGAACACCAAAGAGACACTTTGACCCCTTCACAAACAAAGAATTCGCACGCAGGACCTGGAACACCATTCTAACCTGCTTCACGTGAGATTCCCAATCATCCGAGAAGACCAAAATATCATCCAAGTATACAATCAGGAATTTATCCAGGTACTCTCGGAAGATGTCATGCATAAAGGACTGAAATACTGATGGAGCATTGGAAAGCCCGAATGGCATAACCAGGTACTAAAAATGGCCCTCGGGCGTATTAAATGCTGTTTTCCATTCATCGCCCAGTTTAATACGCACAAGATTATAGGCACCACGAAGATCTATCTTGGTGAACCAACTAGCCCCCTTAATCCGAGCAAACAAATAAGACAGCAGCGGCAAGGGGTACTGAAATTTGACTGTGATTTTATTTAGAAGGCGGTAATCAATACAAGGTCTCAACGAACCATCCTTCTTGGCCACAAAAAAGAACCCTGCTCCCAATGGCGACGACGACGGGCGAATATGACCCTTCTCCAAGGATTCCTTTACGTAACTCCGCATAGCGGCGTGCTCAGGCACAGACAAATTAAACAGTCGACCTTTAGGAAATTTACTACCAGGAATCAAATCGATAGCACAATCGCAATCCCTATGCGGAGGTACGGCACTGGACTTGGGCTCATCAAATACATCCCGGTAATCTGACAAGAACTCTGGGACCTCAGAAGGGGTGGATGATGAAATAGACAGAAATGGAACATCACCATGTACCCCCTGACAACCCCAGCTGGACACAGACATAGATTTCCAATCCAATACTGGGTTATGGACTTGTAGCCATGGCAACCCCAACACGACCACATCATGCAGATTATGCAACACCAAAAAGCGAATATCCTCCTGATGCGCAGGAGCCATGCACATGGTCAGTTGGGTCCAGTACTGAGGCTTATTCTTGGCCAAAGGCGTAGCATCAATTCCTCTCAATGGGATAGGATACTGCAAAGGCTCCAAGAAAAACCCACAGCGCCTTGCATACTCCAAGTCCATCAAATTCAGGGCAGCGCCTGAATCCACAAATGCCATGACAGAATAGGATGGCAAAGAGCAGATCAAAGTAACGGACAAAAGAAATTTCGACTGTACCGTACCAATGGTCGCAGACCTAGTGAACCGCTTAGTGCGCTTAGGACAATCGGAGATAGCATGAGTGGAATCACCACAGTAAAAACACAGCCCATTCCGACGTCTGTGTTCTTGCCGTTCAGCTCTGGTCAAAGTCCTATCACATTGCATAGGCTCAGGTTTATACTCAGATAATACCGCCAAATGGTGCAGTTTTACGCTCACGTAAGCGTTGATCGATCTGAATGGCCAAAGACATAGACTCATTCAGACCAGCAGGCATAGGAAATCCCACCATGACATCCTTAAGGGCTTCAGAGAGACCCTTTCTGAAAATTCCTGCCAGAGCACATTCATTCCATTGAGTGAGCACAGACCACTTCCTAAACTTCTGACAATATATCTCTACCTCATCCTGACCCTGACACAGAGCCAGCAAATTTTTTTCTGCCTGATCCACTGAATTAGGTTCATCATACAGCAATCCGAGCGCCAGAAAAAACGCATCAATATCACATAATGCAGGATCTCCTGGCGCAAGGGAAAATGCCCAGTCTTGAGGCTCGCCACGTAATAAAGAAATAATGATCTTAACTTGTTGAACTGGGTCACCAGAGGAGCGGGGTTTCAAAGCCAGAAATAGTTTACAATTATTTTTAAAACTCAGAAACTTAGCTCTATCTCCAGAAAACAATTCAGGAATATGAATTCTAGGTTCTAACATAGAATTCTGAACCACAAAGTCTTGAATATTTTGTACTCTTGCAGTGAGATGATCCACACAAGAAGACAGGCCTTTAATGTCCATCACTACACCTGTGTCCTGAACCACCCAAATGTCTAGGAGAAAAGAAAGACAAAACACAGTGCAGAGAAAAAAAAAGGTCTCAGAACTTCTCTTTTCCCTCTATTGAGAAGCATTAGTACTTTGGGCCTCCAGTACTGTTATGAACTGGTGATTTAGAACCACAATGGACCTGGTGGTTAAGAGCACTGAAAATGACCTGATAGTTACTAATAACATAGGACGAGCTCTGAGACGTGGGAACTCTGCTGACCGCAATCCCTAATCCTATCACACCACACTAGAGGTAGCCGTGGAGCGCTCCTGACCAGACCTAGGCACCTCGGGCACAGCCTGAGAAACTAGCTAGCCCTGAAGATAGAAAAATAAACCTACCTTGCCTCAGAGAAATTCCCCAAAGGAAATGGCAGCCCCCCACATATAATGACTGTGAGTAAAGATGAAAATACAAACACAGAGATGAAATAGATTTTAGCAAAGTGAGGCCCGACTTACTGAATAGACCGAGGATAGGAAAGATAGCTTTGCGGTCAGCACAAAAACCTACAAACAACCACGCTGAGGGCGCAAAAAGACCCTCCGCACCGACTAACGGTACGGAGGTGCTCCCTCTGCGTCCCAGAGCTTCCAGCAAGCAAAACAAACCAATATAGCAAGCTGGACAGAAAAAATAGCAAACAAAAGTAACACAAGCAGAACTTAGCTTATGCAGGGCAAATAGGCCACAAGAACAATCCAGGAGAGAGCAAGACCAATACTGGAACATTGACTGGAGGCCAGGAACAAAGAACTAGGTGGAGTTAAATAGAGCAGCACCTAACGACTTAACCTCGTCACCTGAGGAAGGAAACCCAGAAGCCGCAGCCCCACTCACATCCACCAAAGGAAGCTCATGGACAGAACCAGCCGAAGTACCACTCATGACCACAGGAGGGAGCCTGACCACAGAATTCACAACAGGTACCACAGGGGTCAGTATTGGGCCCTCTTCTTTTTAACATATTTATTAATGACCTTGTAGGGGGCATTCAGAGTAGAATTTCAATATTTGCAGATGACCGTAAACTCTGCAGGGTAATCAATACAGAGGAGGACAATTTTATATTACAGGATGATTTATGTAAAGTAGAAGCTTGGGCTGATAAATGGCAAATGAGCTTTAATGGGGATAAATGTAAGGTCATGCACTTGGGTAGAAGTATTAAGATGTATAATTATGTGCTTAATTCTAAATCTCTGGGCAAAACCATCAATGAAAAAGACTTGGGTGTATGGGTGGATGACAAACTCATATTCAGTGGCCAGTGTCAGGCAGCTGCTACAAAGGCAAATAAAATAATGGGATGCATTAAAAGAGGCATAGATGCTCATGAGGAGACTATAATTTTACCTCTATACAAGTCACTAGTTCGACCACACTTAGAATACTGTGCACAGTTCTGGTCTCCGGTGTATAAGAAAGACATAGCTGAACTAGAGCGGGTGCAGAGAAGAGCGACTAAGGTTATTAGAGGACTGAGGGGTCTGCAATACCAAGATAGGTTATTACACTTGGGGCTATTTAGTTTGGAAAAACGAAGACTAAGGGGTGATCTTATTTTAATGTATAAATATATGAGGGGACAGTACAAAGACCTTTCTGATGATCTTTTTAATCATAGACCTGAAACCGGGACAAGGGGGCATCCTCTACGTCTGGAGGAAAAAAGTTTTAAGCATAATAACAGACGCGGATTCTTTACTGTAAGAGCAGTGAGACTATGGAACTCTCTGCCGCATGATGTTGTAATGAGTGATTCATTACTTAAATTTAAGAGGGGACTGGATACCTTTCTGGAAAAGTATAATGTTACAGGGTATATACACTAGATTCCTTGATACGGCATTGATCCAGGGAACTAGTCTGATTGCCGTATGTGGAGTCGGGAAGGAATTTTTTTCCCTAATGTGGAGCTTACTCTTTGCCACATGGGTTTTTTTGCCTTCCTCTGGATCAACATGTTAGGGCATGTTAGGTTAGGCTATGGGTTGAACTAGATGGACTTATAGTCTTCCTTCAACTTTAATAACTATGTAACTATGTAACTGTACTTTATTCCTGAAGTACTCGGGGGTGTATCCCATCCGGGCCTGGAGATTTGTCAATTTTAGTGATTTTTAGATGCCGCCGTACTTCCTGTTGGGTTAAGCAGGTGACACTTAATGGGGAATTTTGGTTGTCACTGATCATATTGTCTGCCATGGAATTTTCTTGTGTAAATACTGATGAAAAAAGTCATTTGGCATATTGGCTTTTTCCTCATCCTCATCCACCATTTCACCCAGATAGGAGACATGGTTTACCTACAGTAAATACATGCAGAATAGTTAGATATATAGATGTGTGTGATCAATACAATTAGTATAGTGTGAGTGCAAATCACTGGACATGTATTTAATTAATAAAACAGTTATTTTTTTTAAACCAATTTTCAAAACCAGCAGAGGGAAAGCCAGCAAATGGGGCAGATGTTTATAGCCTGGGAAGGGGGTAATACCCATGTAGCTTCCCAGGCTATCAATATCAGCTCACAGCTCTATACTTAGCCTTTACTGGCTATTAAAATAGGGGACCTCCCAAAAAATGACTTGGAGTCCCCCTATAATTAATAACCAGCAAAGGATATGCAGACAGCTGCTGGCTGATATTAGCGCAGCTTCAGTGACAACACCAGTAATCACTGAAGCTGCCACTCGCAGCCGTGCTGAACTGGGATGACCTCTAGAGCATGGGAAAATGCAAGGTGAAGGGGCACAAGCCACAATTTTGTGATTTTTAAAAGCTTTTAATGCTTGTTTCATATGTAAAAGCTTTGATTAATTGGGTTCTATGAATTCAGCTTAAGGCTAAAAGTATGGTGCTATGCTGAATTTTATTTCAAAGTATCATCTACCTGAATAGTACTACTACAGAGATCCCCTGCTGTCCTCTAGTAAGTCCCAGCATGTGACAAGACCTGTCCAGTAGCCTCCTCTACTTGAAACGCAGCTTTCCAATGTGCAACATTTCTTAATTGGTGGCGACTGATCGAGTGGAGGAGGATATGACTTTGGGATTGGTGGATCTTTAACTCCTGCAGTTTCTGTTTGCATAACAGTGTAGATTTTAAGCAAGAGTAATGTTGCTTTATGAGGAAGGTGCACAGTATGTCTGTGCCTGGTGTGTCACTGTGAGGAGGGTGAGGCTGATATAGGGGTGGTAACTCTGTCTCTCTCTGTGAGGGAGGAGAGTGGGGGCTGGTCTCTTTCTGCGAGGAGGGTGGGGGTTTATATAGAGGAGGTAAATCTGTCTATCTCTTTCATTCACCAGATGAATTGGAGAAAACATCACCCACCCTCCCGCCCTGTTATAATCACGGTCCTAAAACGTTTTAATTATTACTTGTACAATGATGAGTGATTTATTGTATATCTTCTCTTTTCTTTTTTTTTTTTTAATTCTCCATTGTATATCTTTTATCAGGTCCAATTTTATCACGACTATAATGAGTTAACATTAGGATTAACCTTCTAAGCCCAAGGGCAGGGCATTCCTTCAGCCATGGGTCCACAGTGGTTTACTCCACAGGAGGTTTTCCTCTCCTGAGCACTGTAGGGTGACTCTTTGTGAGTCGGAGGTTTGCCAAGTTTAATCCCCTTAATGCTTTTGCAGGGACTTCTAGTTTATAAGTTTACAAAAGTGATTTATTAAAAAAAAAAAGGTGTCAAATGGGACTTGTAATTTATAACCTGTCACAGCTTTGCGGTTTAGTAGTCAGGTGGAAGTTGCGGACAAGTTAAGGTGGACTTATTTTAACTAATAGAGGAGGTAAAAACATTACGGTGGTGAACAGGCTCGGCCAGCCTCAAGGATGTTATAATGGTAATCAGGGGCGGGTGCAGTGGTTAAGCACAGGAGTGATGATAACAGGGTCATTGGTGCCCTGAAAGTTTACTGGCTATGCTTGAATGGCAAGCCAGTGCGTGACACCCCTTTATGGCTGTCTGTCCTGGTGCTGTATGTCAGACAGCTGGGGTTATCACAGTACTTGTGAATCCCAATGTATACTAGCACTTCACCTGACTCCTACTGTGGTTGTTTTAATCCTGTTATTTAACTAAAGCTGTGACCATTTTGACAACCAAAATAATGTGTTTTGTGTATTTATTCTAGTGCCTAGGTTTGCTGTAGTTATGGTTGTTTTAAGATGGGCTGGAGGTCCGTCCATATCCAAAAGTCATGTGGAAGAATGCTATTAACTTACAGATATGGGATTAATCTGCAGGTTAATAGGGTTATGGACCTGCCCGGCGTTGGCACTTAGACCCCCGTTGTCGGGAGGAAGTTAACTGAATTTCACGGGAGCGTTCGGGTTCCAGTCATAGGGGAGGTGCACCACTTTGTGTATAGAGAGTGGCAGCTGTAACTGCGTCCCCGGACTGACTGACAGCAGGTTCGGCATTAGGGCTGGTTGTCAGTCAGAGCCGGTAGAGCGGTTACAGCCACTACTCTATGCACAGAGCAATGATTAAACCCGTGAAAATAGCTCTTTCAAGTCAGTAACAATTTGCCATACAGGAAAAACAAAACAAGAAAAATCTACACCATCCATTATGTTACGTACATGGCTTAGTGCTGGTGATTAGTCTCCCTGCACCTACCGAATTGTGCAATGACAAATAAAATGCTTACAAATCTTAACATTAATATTATTGAGCTAAAGTGTGCCTACAAGGGTTCTTATTAACTGTGCCATCCAAACATATTATATGCTGTGAATATGCAATGACCTGAGCTGATTAATTTGTAAGGAGGATTTAATGTGAACCGCAGAAAACTCTTTTGACGTGTGTATAATATTAATCTGCAAAAATAGCAGTGACATTTATGAGCAGACACAAAAATTACGGTTCACACCGGGGTCATCCCACTGCATTGCTGTGCCAAGATGAAAATCCCCTCCATTCAGGAGAAAATCCTTCTATTGTCCTGCCGCTGATCGCATCCTGTTTTCCCAATTGGTCACACACTGGCTACAGCAGGTTTAATATGCAAATGTGCAGTAGACCGGTATGAGCGCAGTGTCCTTACCCGAACAAAGTTTGTATGAAAACATATGAGATGATTAACGCCTTCTACAATTATCTGTAATTGAACAGACATGAAAGGGGGTATTTTGTCAGCCCAGAAAAGCCTATTGCACGGCCATTATCAGAGCCTTCAGTCCTCCGCTGAATAAAACTATTATTGCTCCTCGCCGGTAGCGGCTGTAATGTGCCACTAAAGGTCTGAGAAAAATATAAGTCACTCTGAAACATTACGACAATAATCCCTTAAGTGCTAGCATAAGAGAAATAAGAAAGGCTATTTAAGTAATAATTGACTGTGACACCAAGTTTGCATTGGTATTAAGTAATGTGACTTTATTTTCATGTAGTCCTATAATAATACAGCCAACATCAAATTCTCAGCATGATCCAATGAGCATTAAAATGAAATGGGTGAAGAAAAAAAAATGACTGTAGCTGGAATTAACAATGTAATAGTACACGGGGCTTCTGTTAGGGGGCTGATTCCCGTCATGACACGTTTTAATATCACAGAGGAGCAACCAAGCACATAATACAGGCCACATTTCCCATATTACATTGCATCAACCTGGACAATTTAATATTGTCAAATTAAAATTTAAATATCTGAATAAGGGTATGTTTCCACGTGCAGGAAACGCTGCGTGTCTGACGCTGCATAGAGCCGCAGCGTCAGACACGCAGCGTCCAGATGTTACAGCATAGTGGAGGGGATTTAATGAAATCCCGTCTCCACTATGCGTGGTAACACGCACGCGGCGGCTCTGCGACTCCGGACATGCTGCGCGTCTTTTCAGATCGCAGCATGTCTGTATATCTTGCGGCGACCCTGCGTCGCCGCAAGATATAGCACAGGGCCCTATGGTGGAGAGCGATGATGCCGGATGTGTGCTGTGAACACATCCGGCATCATCGCGTCCCAGAAAGGGGGCGGGGCTTACCGCTGGGCGGCTAAGCCGCTCCGGCGATACCGCCGGCCATCCTGAAAGTGGACACATATCCTAAGACTTTGCATACAATGCCTCCATTTGTATTATTCTCGTTATTTTCCAATATATCATTCTCTGGAGAATGTAGAACAATCTGCAGTTTTTACATGTAGAGCCCTATCATTGTGGTATGTAAGTGCAGACATAATATCTAGTTAAATGTTGATCACATACATATGTAACGCCCGCCAGGGCCATGTGGTACTCGGTACCGGGTTTGGTCCTTAAGGGAATGTCATGGTGGCAGTGACCCGGTCCGTGGCCCTGGGCACCAAAATAAAAAGGAATGTCCTTAAAGGGGTTTTGAATACAGTTTGTGTTCGTGACGCCACCTGTGGTATTCTGTTATGATCTGGTGGCCTTGGAGCAGCATGAGACGTACTCTGGAGAAGGTGGTACCTGTACGGACTGCAAACACTGAACTAGCAGCGCAACTAGAAGCAGCCGTGGAGGATACCTAACGCTCCCTAGACCCCTCGACACAGCGTAAGAAATAACTACCCCTAAAGACAGAAACAGGAAACCTCTCTTGCCTCAGAGAAAATCCCCAAAGGCCAGACAGCCCCCCACAAATATTGACTGTGAGAGGAGAGGGAAATAACATACGCAGACATGAAATCAGGATTTAGCATAGGAGGCCATACTAGCTAAAAAGAAAGGATAGAACAGAGTACTATGCGGTCAGTATTAAAACACTAGAAAATATCCACCACAGAAAATACAAAACACCACATGTGACTAAAGACATGGAGGGTATATCTGCATCTCCAGAGACACAGCTAGGCTCCAAAAAACCCTTCACAACAAGCTGGACAAGACCAAACATGAAAAATGCACAGAATTAGAAGGTCCACAGCAGGTGGACAGCAAAAACAAAGCCAGGACTTATCTTTGAAGAAAAGCACAGCAAATGGAAAGACCAGAAGGGATGTGAATCCTCCATAAACAATGGACAACTGGCACTGACTAAAGGATCAAGCAAGGCTATATAGCCCAGCCCAAATTACAAAAAATAGATACACCTGATAAATGCTGTGATCCAACTACTGCAGCACTACCACAACAGTACCCCCCCCCTTGAAGAGGGGTCACCGAACCCTCACCAGAGCCCCCAGGCCGATCAGGACGAGCCAAATGAAAGGCACGAACCAAATTGTCAGCATGAACATCGGAGGCAACAACCCAAGAATTATCCTCCTGGCCATAACCCTTCCATTTGACCAGATACTGAAGCCTCCGCCTCGAAAAACGAGAATCCAAAATCTTCTCAACCACATACTCCAACTCCCCATCACTCAACACCGGGGCCGGAGGATCAACAGAGGGAACAACGGGCATCACATACTTCCGCAACAAAGATCTATGGAACACATTATGGATGGAAAAAGAGGCTGGAAGGGCCAAACGAAAAGACACAGGATTGATAATCTCAGAAATCCTATAAGGACCAATAAACCGAGGCTTGAACTTAGGGGAAGAAACCTTCATAGGAACATGACGGGAAGACAACCAGACCAAATCCCCAACCCGAAGCCAGGAACCAACACACCGACGACGGTTAGCAAAACGTTGAGCATCCTCCTGAGACAACACCAAATTGTCCACCACATGAGCCCAAATCTGCTGCAGCCTGTCAACCACAGAATCCACACCAGGACAGTCAGAAGGCTCAACCTGCCCTGAAGAAAAACGAGGATGAAAACCAAAATTACAAAAAAAAGGCGAAACCAAGGTAGCAGAACTAGCCCGATTATTAAGGGCAAACTCGGCCAATGGCAAGAAAGCCACACAATCATCCTGATCAGCAGACACAAAGTGTTAAGGACCGGCGGAACGCACCAAGTATAGATAATATGAAACTAGGTACGTTCGCAGTCCGAGGTCCACCGTGCAGGTAAAAGACCCTGCTGCTAGTAAGACGGACTATATGGCGGTACTAAGTATACACACATGGGTTAACTTCACCCTGTGTGAAGGAAGCGATCCTGTTGCGTCACAGGACCGCAGTACCGCACATAGAGCGCGAGCAAGAAGTCAGCGAACTCAACCCCTACACAGGATTGAAGTCCGATTAGACACTTGCTGGCACAACACCGCAACTGGGTGTGTAAGGAAACTTATAAAATAGAATCTATAGGCACGAGAGTGCATGCGGTGCCGCACTGACGGACGCCACTAACCACCCAGGCTTGGGTAAGGAAAGCGCAGAGGAAGCGCACGGCGCCGTACTGGCGGGCACAGCAACAGGACGCTGTGATGTGTGTTACATGCAGATGGCTAGTCGGGCGCTAGATAGCTACCATCATCCACGAGCAGTCAACAACTCTAGGGAGGGATACTTAGGAGCTTTCATCCATCGACATACATCCATCTACACACACACATAATATCAAGATAATACTAGCGCATGGCCGTGCGGTCATGCGTAGTTTATATAGCTGCAGCACAGGAAACAGCTACAGAAGTTTTGCCCTTTCAGGACCTGCCAAAAGGACCAATGGGATGTGCTGCAGTACCTGAGCATGTGACCCTCGATCTCCAACGGGAGATCTTGCCCTGGGCATGCTCAGTGTGTGTAAATAAGGACTTAGTCCCAGAGAAGCCCGCTCGCCGCAGATCAGTGCAGGGTACAAGAGGAGAGCAAGAAAAGGCAGCAGTAACCCTTTGCACAGAATCAGTCCCAGCAAGCCGCTGGGAGCGACGCCTCCGCTGAGCAGAGCCCACTGCGGCCGAAGCAGAATGGGAGACCGCAGCAGACACGGATCGAGATTCCCCCTGTGCAGCAGAGGAAACTCGACTCCTAACACAAAGCATCTCAAATAAGTTTCAAAAGTCTGATTAGTTCGCTCGGTCTGGCCATTTGTCTGAGGATGAAATGCGGAAGAAAAAGACAAATCGATGCCCAGCCTAGAAGAAAAGGCCCACCAAAACCTAGAAACAAACTGGGAACCTCAATCGGACACAATATTCTCCGGAATGCCATGCAAATGAACCACATGCTGAAAAAAACAACGGAACCAAATCAGAAGAGGAAGGTAATTTAGGCAAAGGTACCAAATGAACCATCTTAGAAAACCGGTCACAAACCACCCAGATAACCGACATCCTCTGGGAAACCGGAAGATCTGAAATAAAATCCATAGAAATATGTGTCCAAGGTCTCTCAGGGACCGGCAAAGGCAAAAGCAACCCACTAGCACTGGAACAGCAAGGCTTAGCCCGCGCACAAATCCCACAGGACTACACAAAAGAACGCACATCCCGCGACACAGAAGGCCACCAAAAGGACCTACCAACCAAATCTCTGGTACCAAAAATCCCAGGATGGCCAGCCAACACAGAACAATGAACCTCAGAAATCACTTTACTAGTCCATCTATCAGGAACAAGCAGTTTCCCCACTGGACAGCGGTCAGGTTTATCAGCCTGAAACTCCTGAAGAACCCGTCGTAAATCAGGGGAGATGGCAGAAAGAATCACCCCTGCCTTCAGAATGCCGACCGGCTCAAGAACCCCAGGGGAATCAGGAAAAAAACTCCTAGAGAGGGCATCCGCCTTAACATTTTTAGTACCAGGAATGTACGAGACCACAAAATCAAAACGGGAGAAAAACAGGGACCATTGAGCCTGTCTAGTATTCAGCCGTTTGGCAGACTCGAGGTAAATCAGATTCTTATGATCGGTCAGGACCACAATACGGTGCTTGGCCCCCTCAAGCCAATGTCGCCACTCCTCAAATGCCCACTTCATAGCCAACAACTCCTGATTGCCGACATCATAATTGCGTTCCGCAGGCGAAAACTTCCGAGGAAAGAAGGCACACGGTTTCATCAAGGAACCATCAGAATGCCTCTGAGACAAAACGGCCCCTGCCCCAATCTCAGACGCGTCAACCTCAACCTGAAATGGAAGAGAAACATCTGGCTGACGCAACACAGGGGCAGAAGTAAATCGGTGTTTAAGCTCCTGAAAGGCAGAAACAGCCGCAGAGGACCAATTCGTCACATCAGCGCCTTTCTTCGTCAAATCGGTCAGAGGTTTAACCACACTGGAGAAGTTGGCAATGAAACGACGATAAAAATTAGCAAAGCCCAAGAATTTCTGAAGGCTCTTTACAGATGTGGGCTGAATCCAATCATGAATGGCCTGAACCTTAACCGGATCCATTTCTATAGCTGCGGGAGAAAAAATGAAGCCCAAAAAAGAAACCTTCTGCACTCCAAAGAGGCACTTTGACCCCTTCACAAATAAAGCATTATTACGGAGGATCTGAAATACCATCCTGACTTGTTTTACATGAGACTCCCAATCATCGGAAAAAATAAAAATATCATCCAAATATACAACCATGAATTTATCAAGATAACTCCGAAAGATATCATGCATAAAGGATTGGAACACAGATGGAGCATTAGAGAGTCCGAATGGCATCACAAGGTATTCAAAATGGCCTTCGGGCGTATTAAATGCAGTTTTCCATTCGTCACCCTGCTTAATACGAATAAGATTATATGCCCCTCGAAGGTCAATCTTAGTAAACCAGCTAGCCCCCTTAATCCTAGCAAACAAATCAGTAAGCAAAGGCAGCGGGTATTGAAATTTGACCGTGATCTTATTCAAGAGGCGATAATCAATACAGGGTCTCAAGGAGCCATCCTTCTTGGCAACAAAAAAAAAAACCTGCTCCCAATGGTGAAGAAGATGGCCGAATATGCCCCTTCTCCAAAGACTCCTTAATATAGCTCCGCATGGCAGCATGTTCTGGCACAGACAGGTTGAAAAGTCGACCCTTAGGGAACTTACAACCTGGAATCAAGTCAATAGCACAATCACAGTCCCTATGTGGTGGAAGGGAACTGGATTTGGAAATCTGACAAAAACTCAGGAATTTCAGAAGAGGGGAAGAGGAAATTGACATCAAAGGAACGTGACCATAAACCCCCTGACAACCCCAACTAGTCACAGACATAGATTTCCAATCTAACACCAGATTATGTAGCTGTAACCATGGAAAACCCAGCACAATATCA
Organism: Ranitomeya imitator; assembly: GCF_032444005.1. Classification (NCBI taxonomy): domain Eukaryota; kingdom Metazoa; phylum Chordata; class Amphibia; order Anura; family Dendrobatidae; genus Ranitomeya; species Ranitomeya imitator. The sequence goes on along the minus strand of NC_091282.1, from coordinate 883,607,236 downwards.
TCATGCAAATTATGCAACACCAGAAAACGACAATCTTCCTGATGGGCTGGCGCCATGCGCATGGTCAGCTGTGTCCAAAACTGAGGTTTATTTTTAGCCAACGGTGTAGCATCAATGCCCCTTAAAGGAATAGGGTTCTCCAAAGGCTGCAAGGGGAAACCACAATGTCTGGCAAATTCTAAGTCCATTAAGTTCAGAGCGGCGCCTGAATCCACAAATGCCATAAGAGAAAATGATGATAATGAGCAGATCAAGGTCACAGATAACAGAAATTTAGGTTGCACAGTACTGATGGTAACAGAACTAGCGATTCTCTTTGTACGCTTAGGGCAATCAGAAATAATATGAGCAGAATCGCCGCAGTAAAAACACAACCTATTCTGACGCCTGAATCTTTGATGTTCAGCTTTAGACAAAATCCTATCACACTGCATAGGCTCAGGGCTCTGCTCAGAGGACAACGCCACAGTGTGCACAACTCTGCGCTCACGCAAGCGCCGATCAATCTGAATGGCCAGAGACATAGAATCACTCAGACCAGCAGGCGTGGGGAACCCCACCATAACATCTTTAACGGATTCAGAAAGACCCTTTCTGAAAATTGCTGCCAAGGCATCCTCATTCCATTTAGTCAGTACAGACCATTTTCTAAATTTCTGGCAATACGATTCTGCCGCTTCTTGACCTTGACACAGGTCCAGCAACATTTTCTCAGCTTGATGCACAGAATTAGGCTCATCATACAATAACCCTCAATGCTTGAAAGAAAGAATCAACATTAAGCAAAGCAGGATTGCCAGTTTCCAGGGAAAATGCCCAATCCTGTGGGTCACCACGCAGCAGGGATATGATGATTTTAACCTGCTGAATGGGATCACCAGAAGACCGGGGTCTCAATGCAAAAAACAGTTTACAGTTATTTTTGAAACTCAAAAATGTGGATCTGTCACCAAAGAATAAATCAGGAGTGGGAATCCTAGGTTCTAAGGCAGGAGTCTGAACAATATACTCTGAAATACCCTGTATCCTAGCAGCAAGCTGATCCACACGAGAAACTAACTCCTGAACACTCATGTTATTACTAGGTTCCGTAGCCACCCAGAGATTAAGAGGGAGGAACAGACCAAACAGGCTAAGGAAAGAAAAATGGCTCAAAATCATTCCTCCCTTCTTCTGAGATGCAATTAACTCATTGTTGGCCAGTTGTACTGTTATGATCTGGTGGCCTTGGAGCAGCATGAGACATACTCTGGAGAAGGTGGTGTAATGTCCACACGGTGTAAGGAATTTAAGAGAGAGTAAGCTTTAACTGTATTTTATTCTCCTCTTCTTCCTCCAGCACACAGCATAACAGCAGCATAAGATTCCCTCCTCAGGCCCGAACTGAAACTGAAACTCCTCTCAACTCCCGCCCTCGCTTTCTTAAAGAGACAGATCTAATTCTTATACATTACATCATCCCCTTTTTTTTTATATATATATATATATATATACATACACACATACACATATATATATATATATATATATACATATATATATACATTAACCTAAAACAAATATTGACAATGTAACAATACGAAAATGTCCAAGAAAAACCATATATCTGTATTGTCTTATTCCCCTTTTTTTTAACTATATCTCTTCAATAAGTCTCGATGGAGCCCTTCTTTCCCGTGTAGGGTAATGTCTGGGTTCATTGGGGGTGTCCAGTGCTGACGGATCAGTCACCTCTTGTTGGTCTTCTCCATCGTCGGGTATCAAATCTTCCACTGGTGGGAGTTCATTACCATTGTTCTGCGGTATGATTTTAAAATGTGAGGAATTTCGAGTGATGGAGTGTCCGTCTCGCTCAGCCGTGACCATACTGCCTTTTCTCTCAGTAACATTATATTTTGCAGGACTATATACAGCTGAGGTTTTGTTGGTTGACGCACAACAACCATATCACCTCTTTTGATGGCACATGACTGTGCCCGTCGCCTTCTGTCTGCATAATGTTTCATGGCTTGCTTGTTAAAGAAATCCGTTGATCGCACTGAAGAGTCATTTGGTAAGGGATGACTGGTCACATCAGGGATCCGTGTACGAAGAGTTCTGCTGAACATTAGATGAGATGGCGCAGCATTAGTGGTGGAATGTGGCGTGTTGCGGTAATTGCGCAGGAATTTGTATAGTGACTGTTTTAGTGGGGTGTGCTCCAGGATAGCTGCCTTGATTCGTTTCCCCATGGTGCGCATGAAACGTTCTACGATTCCGTTGGCTTGCGGCCAGCAAGGTGTGATTTTTCTGTGGCTGAACCCCAAGTATTCAGAAAACTGTGCAAACACATGTCCATTGAATGGAGGTCCGTTATCTGTTTTGACCACTCTTGGAATGCCATATGCAGAGAATATGTCGTCCAGTTCTGGTATGACACTATTAGCAGACGTTGAAGAGATGAATGAAATGACAGGGTATCTAGAATATTCATCAATTGTTACTAGAATGTATTGGCCATTTGGTAATGGTCCATATATGTCGACTGCCACTTCCTCCCATACAGCAGTGGGTAACGGAGACATTTGTAATGGTTCTAGAGTTGATGATGGAGTAATTAATTGACAAGTGGAGCAATGTCCAATCTTCTCTTCCACCAATTTATCCATATTTGGGAACCACACTTTTTCTCTGAGTAACTTTTTTGTGCCAACAATTCCTAGATGACCTTCGTGTGCTATCTGTATGACTAGGTTGGGCAAGGCCTTAGGTACAACCAGTTTGGTACCACGAAGGATGAGTTGATCTTCAGTGACTGATAATTCCTCGCGTACATTTGAAAATAGTTTTAACTCTTTCAGATCAATCCCATCCTCAGGAAATTTTTTCTTTTGAATTTCATGCCACCTTCTATTTTGGATAATTTGTATTAAGGCACAGAGTGTCTTGTCACTTGTTGTTGTATTCACAAACTGATCAACAGAAAGTGCTTTTGGCACGGCGTGAGCTGCAACAAAGTGGATGTATTCTTCAATGGAGGAATGCACAGGTAAATCATCATTCGTGGGATGTCTTGAGAAATAATCAGCCGGATTGCTGTATTTTCCAGGTTTGTGAACAATTTTGTAATTATAGTCCTGTAGACGTAGACCCCATCGTTCAATCCGTGCTGGCATTTTAGCTCGGGGATTTCCAAAAATTGTAAGGAGAGCTTGATGATCTGTGACAATAGTGAAGGGAGCGCCATAGAGAAATAAGTGAAAGTGTTCACATCCCCAGACGACTGCCAAGCTTTCTTTTTCAGGTTGTGAATACTTTCTTTCAGTGCTTGTTAAGCTTTTACTTGCATAGGAAATGATGTGGGGACTTTGATTGTCATCCTTGTATTGTGCTAAAATTGCACCCAGTCCCACGGGACTAGCATCCACAATCAGTTCGGTTCGAAGAGCTGGATCAAAATAGGCCATGGTGGTTGTTGAGCAGAGTTCGTTTTTGATTGTTTCAAAAGAGGCCTGACAGTCTTGGGACCATTGAAAAACGCAATTTTGTTTCGTAAGTTCCCTTAATGGAGTGCTGATTGTCGAAAAATTTGGAATATATCTAGCACAGTAACTTGCCATTCCAAGAAAAGAGCGCACTTCACTGGCTTCCTGTGGAATTGAAGCTGCTCTGATGGATTCCACTTTCTTGGGATCAGGTCGTACTCCTTCCGCTGAGAAAATGTGACCATAGAACTCCAATGAATTTTTATCAAATTCGCATTTTTCTTTGTTTAAAGTGAGTCCAGCAGAGAGCAGACATTCAAAGATAGCATATAGAGCACGATTATGTTCAGCTTGAGTTTTCCCAAAAACCAGTATGTCATCACTGTAATTAAAGGCATTTGGAATATGTTGAATGACGCTCCTTATCGTATCTTGAAAAATTTCTGCTGCTGAGCAGACCCCAAACGTCAATCTTTTGTATCTTCTGAGACCCACATGGGTGGAAAATGTTGTTAAGTATCTGGATTCTGGACTCAATTCTAATTGATGATAGCCCTTATTGAGGTCGAGCTTTGAAAAAACAGTTGCTCCATTTAATAAATTAATAATATCATCAATTGTGGGTGAGATGTGTCTTTCCCTTTGAATAGCAGTGTTGGGCAGGCGCATGTCAACACACAGTCTTACCTGCTCTGGAGTCTTTGGTTTTGGAACTACCACAAGTGGAGAGACCCACGGAGTGGGACCAGATACAGTTTCAATGACATCATCATCCATGAGTAATTGGAGTTCCTTTTCTACCTTCTTTCTCAGGTGAAATGGAATACGCCTGTGAGCCTGGGCTACTGGACGGACACTGTCATCCACATGAAGATGCACTTGAGAGTCCTTTAATTTTCCTAATCCACTAAATAGGGAGGGAAAACTGTTCACCATAGCTTGTACATCCAGGTCCGCAGGGTCGGTTATGGTATGAACAATCTGGATGAGTCCTAGCTTCAAGGCAGTGTGATAGCTGAGAAGACAGCCTCCTGATCCTTGTAATGTGTGAAAAGTGGTTTTCTGCCTATTTTTTTTTTATAGCCAAGTTCAGCATCAAATTGTCCCATTGTAACTAGAGGTGTTTTAGATCCATATGGGAAGATTTTAGTATGCACTTGCTGTAAGACTGGCTTTGTTTTCAGCTGTTCATAAGTAGTGTTGAGCATTCCGATACCGCAAGTATCGGGTATCGGCCGATATTTGCGGTATCGGAATTCCGATACCGAATTCCGATACTTCCCGCGTATCGGATACCGGAATCGGAAGTTCCCAGAATTCAAATTGAACGCAACAGCCAATGAGGAATGAATGAAAGTGTGGGCACATCCTGTTTAGCATGGTGGGCATGTAAGTACTGGCAAGGCTGGGATTGGCTGCTGAAATGATGTCACTCTGCACTATAAAAAAGCGCTGCCGCCATTTTTTGCTCACTCTGCTGTGATTTCAGTTAGGGACAGGACGCTGTGTTCTAACTGAGGGCCAGTTGAGCTTGCTAATTGCTTTATTTTCCTTTCCAAAGGCTAATTTAGCAAAACGCTGTGTGTTCTTCACTGTTCACCTTGCTCTTGCCTTGCAGCGCTGTTTTAACAGCGTTCTGCAAGGTCTCTGTGTGTGTGTGTGTGTGCAGCTCACTCTGTAGTCTGTGTGCAGCCATATACCCGGTTGTATTCAGCTCAGGGGGGGTTCACACTGCCTCACACAGTTGTTCTTTTTTGCTCTTAGTGCAGCCTGCTGCACATTTTTTCTCAAATTTCCTATTAGTGTTTTTCCACCAGTCTCCAGCTCTATTGTGGAAAAACACTACATAGGATAACCTAGAGGGGGGTTTTAGGGCCTTGCAGCGCCGTTTACGGCTGTCTGCACGGTCTCCGTGTGAGCCCAGCTCGCCCTGCAGTCTGTGTGCAGCCATAGCCGGTTGGATTCAGCTCAGGGTTCGTTACTGGCTCATACCTTGAGAAAAATTTTCCTTTTTTTCAAATAGTGCAGCCTGTTTAAAATTTGAAAAAAAAATCCTATTAGTGTCTTTCCACTCGTATCCAGCTAAATAGTGGAAAAACACTATATAGGATAACCTAGAGGAGGGTTTTTTGGCCTTGCAGCGCCGTTTACGGCTGTCTGCACGGTCTCCGTGTGAGCCCAGCTCGCCCTGTAGTCTGTGTGCAGCCATAGCCGGTTGGATTCAGCTCAGGGTTCGTTACTGGCTCATACCTTGAGAAAAATTTTCCTTTTTTTGAAATAGTGCAGCCTGTTTAAAATTTGAAAAAAAAAAATTCCTATTAGTGTCTTTCCACCAGTCTCCAGCTCAATTGTGGAAAAACACTACATAGGATAACCTAGAGGGTTTTTTTTGGGCCTTGCAGCGCCGTTTACGGCTGTCTGCACGGTCTCTGTGTGAGCGCAGCTCGCCCTGTAGTCTGTGTGCAGCCATAGCCGGTTGGATTCAGCTCAGGGTGCGTTACTGCCTCATACCTTGAAAAACAATTTCCTTTTTTTCAAATAGTGCAGCCAGTTTAAAATTTGAAAAAAAAAATTCCTATTAGTGTCTTTCCACTTGTATCCAGCTAAATAGTGGAAAAACACTATAGGATAACCTAGAGGAGGGTTTTTTGGCCTTGCAGCGCCGTTTACGGCTGTCTGCACAGTCTCCGTGTGATTTAAACTAGCTCTGTAGCCCGATCTGCACCAAAAAAAAAGTTAAGTTCACCAAACACAACTTAACACTTGTGTAGGCCACATTTGAAAAATAATAAAGTTTAGTCCACAATTTACAACATTAGTGTTTCTTACACCTGTTAGGAGGAGCATTACAGGAATAAGCACACTAAGGCCTTAGTACTTTTCTGCTTATCTTTATCTGTCAACCAAGATGAAGAGGGCAGGGAGTAAGGCACGTGGGCGTGGGCGCGGAGCAGGGAGAGGAGCAGGGAGAGGACGTGGTGATTCTGTGCCTGCTGCGGGCGCCGGTGACTCGTCGTCACTCAGTTTCAGCAGGGAACAGTCCTTCATGCGCAGCTTTGTCGGAGAGCGCCGTGCACCGCTGCTGCGTGAAGACCAAATTGAAGCCGTTGTCGGGTGGATGGCAGCTAACGCCTCGGCATCGACTTCAGTTAGTGCCACATCCTCTCAGGCACAGAGCACTGGAGAGCAGCCATCTGTCTCTTCACCACCTGCCAAATTGGCCAGGCAGTCAGAGAGCCCAGGACAGGAGCCGTCTCTACTTCTGTTCTCTGAATCTCTTGGCTTGGAAACAGGGGGCCAGCCAAGCAGCATTGGAGAAATGGAAGAAGAGGCAGTGTGCAGTGATGCCCAACACCTTTTTCTCTCTGACTCTGAAGAGGCAGGTGGGCCAGTGCCTCCGGTGACCACAGCGCAGTACGCATCTGATGATGAAACTCAGGTGCCGCTTTCTCGTGCGTACTGTGCTGCTGAGACTACCTAGGAGGAGCAGTTGGTGGCAGAGGGTAGTGGAGATGATGAGGTCCTTGACCCATCGTGGCGTGAGGAACAGGAAGGTGGTGGGAGCAGCTCAGAGGAAGAGCTTCCTCTTACGGGCCAAAGAGGGAGAGGGAGGGGGAAGACTGCGGAGCCTGTAGCCTCCACTTTGGCACCCGTTAGGAGCCTGTCTCTTTCCAAAGCCAAAAAGGGCGCTCCCAAGACTTGCAGTGCCTGGTCCTTTTTTGACACAGTTGCAGATGACATTTGTTTTGTCAAATGCAAGCTGTGTCATCAGAAAGTAAAAAGAGGGAAAAATGTCAGCAACCTCAATACCACAAATATGTGGAAACATGTGCGGACCAGGCACGCGGTGGAGTTACAGAAACACACTGAAGATGTAGGCCAACCAACAGCGGCAGCTACCACCTCTTCAGCTCGTGTTGCCTCTTCCTCCAGCTCACGCACAGCTGGTTTGGCTTCCTCCCAGAGACCTTGTGTAATTCCACCCACAGCACCACCTTCCCAGTCATCCTCACACTCCCAGTCTACTCTACAGCCATCGGTAGTACAGGCATGGGAGAAAAGGCGGGCATTCTCGGCCAACCACCCCCGAGCACAGGCTCTGAATGCAGGCATTGCCAAACTGTTGTCCCTGGAAATGCTCTCGTTCAGGCTGGTGGAGACTGACAGCTTCCGTGACTTGATGGCATTGGCAGTCCCACAGTACAAGGTGCCCAGCCGCTTTTACTTCAGCAGGCAGGCTGTCCCTGCCCTGCACAGGCATGTTGAGGCAAACATAAAACATGCGCTACTGAACGCCGTCAGTAGCAAGGTCCACCTCACCACCGATGCGTGGACCAGTCAGCATGGACAGGGGCGATATGTTTCCCTCACTGCCCATTGGGTTAATGTTGTTGAGCCAGGTACAGATCGTGCGAGTGGCGCAGGACGTGTCCTGCCCACTCCAAGGATTGCAGGAATCCAGTCTGTACGCATCGACTCCTCCTCTTACACCAGTTCCTCTGATTCCTCTCTGCAGGATCTGTCACAGTTCACCCCCACATGGACCCGTGAACGTTTACCTATGACCGACATGAGCACAGCCGTGGCCAAACGTCAGCAGGCCGTCTTGAAACTAGTTTCATTGGGGCATCGAAGCCACACAGCGCAGGAGCTCTGGAATGCCATCAAGCAGGAGAGCGATGTGTGGTTACTGCCAGCGAATCTCCAGCCAGGCATGGTAGTGTGTGACAATGGCCGAAATCTGGTGGCAGCTTTGGCCCTTGGCAACCTCACTCACATCCCATGTCTGGCACATGTGCTCAATTTGGTTGTGCAGAGTTTTCTGAGGGACTATCCGGATCTTGATGCCCTGCTGCACAAGGTCCGCCTAGAGTGTGCTCACTTGCGGCGTTCCAGCTTGGCCAGATCCCGCATTGCTGCTCTGCAGCGCAGATTCCGCCTTCCGGAACACCGCATCATATGTGACCTACCTACCCGGTGGAATTCCACGTTACATATGTTGGAGCGGTTGTATGAGCAGCAGCAAGCAGTTATGGAGTACCAGCTGCATCAGGCGCAAAGAAGTCGCAGTCAGCGCCGATCAGACTTCACAACCACAGAGTGGGCCACTCTGAAGGACGTCTGCCAGGTTTTGCGTCCTTTTGATTATTCCACGCGGATGGCAAGTGCAGATGATGCACTAGTCAGCATGACTGTCCCCCTTATCTGCCTGCTTCAGCAAACTTTGCAAGGGTTAAGGGATGATGTGGTGGAAGAGGTGGAGGATGAGGAGTCACCTTTTCCATCAGCTTCTGGAGAGTCAGCGCCACGTGGTTCCTCACAAAGGGGTACGCAGGGGCCAATTTGTGAGGAGGATGAGGAGGAGTCAATGGACGAGGAAGAGCTCCGTCCAGAGGAGGGAGCGACACAATTGTCCAGTGGTCAGTGTGTACAGCGAGGGGTGATGACGAGCGGGCAGAGATCATGTCTCAAGCAGGGGACAGCGTTTCTGGGCCAGTTGGCACTCTGCAGCACATGGTGGATTTTAGGCTGCAGTGCCTGAGAAACGACCGCCGCATCGACCACATTCTCAACATGCCTGATTATTGGGTGTTCACCCTCCTCGATCCTCGCTACCGGGACAACGTCCAAAACCTCATCCCTGCGTTGACCCGGGAGCGTAAATTGCGGGAGTACCACGACACACTGGTGAATTCCATCATCTTCTCCTGTCCAACTGAGAGGAGTGCTGCTAGTGCTTTACAAAGCAGCTCAGTGCGTCGAGGCAGTGGGGGAGGCTCTGCCCAAAGAGGGAGCAGAAGCAGTGCCTCTGCCCAAGGCAAGCCGAGTATGGCACAACTCTGGCACACTTTTGTGTGCCCGCCCCAAATGTCTACACCATCACCGGCGGCTCCAGTCAGCAGGAGGCAACGGTTCCGTCAGATGGTGACAGACTACATGGCTTGCCCTCTTACTGTACTCCCCGATGGCTCTTCCCTGTTCAAGTTTTGGGTCTCTAAGCTGGATACATGGCCAGAGCTAAGCCAGTATGCATTGGAGGTGCTGGCTTGCCCTGCGGCTAGTGTCTTATCGGAACGTGTCTTTAGTGCCGCAGGTGGTGTACTAACAGACCGTCGCATGCGACTATCCTCCGATAACGTTGACCGGCTTACTTTCCTGAAAATGAACCAGGCCTGGATCTCGCAGGAATTTGCCACTCCTCTGCCTGATTAATTAATTGGGTGTCATCCAGGTCTTCTGCTGTGTTCATCTTTCTACCACCTGAACTGCTATTCCTGGGCTCCAACACCGCCAGTTGCGGCTCAGAAGTGCAGGCTGCACAGTCAAAACATACGACCCAGTGTTATTGGGTTTCAGTAACGTCAGCTGATCCCCAGCTGTGTAGCCGGCAATGTGTCCTGCGACCGCTACGCTGGCACAACAACCTGAATGTAAGGGAACCTGTCCCCCCCCCCCCCCCCCCGTCGTTTGTTACTGAAAGAGCCATCTTGTGCAGCAGTAATGCTGCACAAGGAAAAGGTAGCTATTTTTTTTGGCTCCTTGCACACGCAGAACTTAACACTTATAAAATGTGTTCACTGATACCGTTATACCGTCCCAGAGCTGGGACTTTCCTTCGTAATGTGACGCAGCACAGCCGTCATTCCTACCCCCTTGGTGCCATGCGCTGCCTCCTCAGCGTTGTTTTAAGCTGTCACGGAGCCTGCGCTGTTCTGTTATCCCTTGGCCATGCCCTATTTGCGCTGCCTGTCTTCTGACATAATTTGGTGTCAGGCTGGCTGCGCCTGTGCGGCCGCGCTGCCATAGATCCCGCCTCGCAGTGTCTTCTGATTGAGTCACACTGCGGGCCTGGGATCCATGGGCATGCGCAGTGCATATCTTCCCCTCGGGCTCTCGCTCATTTCCCTCCGCCTTCTTTAGACTGTGCGCCGTCAGCTGATCCCTAATAGCATGCCACGGCCGTGACAACGCACAGTCTGAAGAAGAGGGAAGGAGGGGAGTGAGAGTCGAGGATATGCACTGTGCATGCCCATGGATCCAAGGCCCGCAGTGGGATTACGTTAGACGAGACTGCGAGGTGGGATCTGGAGCAGCGTGGACGCACAGGCACTGACAGCCTGACACCAAATTATGTCAGAAGACAGGCAGCGCTAATTGGGCATGGCCAAGGGCTAACAGAACAGCGCAGGCTCTGTGACAGCTTAAAACAACGCTGAGGAGGCAGCGCACGGCACCAAGGGGATAGGAATGACAGCTGTGCTGTGTCCCATTACGAAGGAAATTCGCACCTCCGTGACGGTTTAACGGTATAAGGGGACACATTTTTAGTGTTTACTTCTGTGTTTGCAAGGAGCATAATTAAAAGAGCAACCTTTTCCTTTTGCATCCTTAGCGCTGCACAAGATGGCTCTTTCAGCTACAAACGTTTTTTTGGGGGGGTTAAAGGTTCCCTTTCAACTTGCTCCAATCAGGCTTCGGCCTACACTCTGTTCCTCTGCTCCTCCTGCTGTCCCTGGGCTCTAACACCGCCAGTTGGTGCCTGGAAGTGCTGTGTGCACAGTCAACAGTCGCTCCTCTGTTATTGGGGTTCAGTAACGTCAGCTGATCCCCAGCTGTGTGTGCGGTAATACCTCCAATCTGCTCCTCCTGCTGTCCCTGGGCTCTAACACCGCCAGTTGGTGCCTAGAAGTGCTGTGTGCACAGTCAACAGTCGCTCCTCTGTTATTGGGGTTCAGTAACGTCAGCTGATCCCCAGCTGTGTGTGCGGTAATACCTCCAATCTGCTCCTCCTGCTGTCCCTGGGCTCTAACACCGCCAGTTGGTGCCTGGAAGTGCTGTGTGCACAGTCAACAGTCGCTCCTCTGTTATTGGGGTTCAGTAACGTCAGCTGATCCCCAGCTGTGTGTGCGGTAATACCTCCAATCTGCTCCTCCTGCTGTCCCTGGGCTCTAACACCGCCAGTTGGTGCCTGGAAGTGCTGTGTGCACAGTCAACAGTTGCTCCTCTGTTATTGGGGTTCAGTAACGTCAGCTGATCCCCAGCTGTGTGTGCGGTAATACCTCCAATCTGCTCCTCCTGCTGTCCCTGGGCTCTAACACCGCCAGTTGGTGCCTGGAAGTGCTGTGTGCACAGTCAACAGTCGCTCCTCTGTTATTGGGGTTCAGTAACGTCAGCTGATCCCCAGCTGTGTGTGCGGTAATACCTCCAATCTGCTCCTCCTGCTGTCCCTGGGCTCTAACACCGCCAGTTGGTGCCTGGAAGTGCTGTGTGCACAGTCAACAGTCGCTCCTCTGTTATTGGGGTTCAGTAACGTCAGCTGATCCCCAGCTGTGTATCCGGCAACGTGTCATGCGACCGCCACGCTGGCACAACTAAAATGTAAGGGGACCTGTCCCCCCCCCCCCCCCCTAGGCGTTTGTTACTGAAAGAGCCACCATGTGCAGCACTAATACTGCACAAGGGAAAGGTCGCTCTTGAAATTATGCTCCTTGGAAACTCTGAACTACACACTCATGTAATGTGTCCCCTCACACCGTCCAACCGTCCCAGAGGTGGGACTTTCCTTTGTAATGTGACGCAGCACAGCCGTCATTGCTACCCCCTTGGCACCGTGCGCTGCCTCCTTAGCGTTGTTTGATTCCGTCATGGACCCTGCACTGTTATGTTATCCCTTGGCCATGCACAGTTTGCGCTGCCCGTCCTCTGACATCATTTGTTGTCGTCCTGGCTGCGCCTGTGCGTCCACGCTGCCCGAAATCCCACCTCGCAGTGTCGTCTAATGTGATCCCACAGTGGGCCTGGTATCCATGGCCATGCGCAGTGCATATACTAGCCTCTCATTCCCCTTCTTCATGCTTCTTCAGACTAGGCGGCGTCAGCTGATCCCTAATAGCATGCCACGGCCGTGACGCCGCACAGTCTGAAGAAGCATGAAGGAGGTGAGTGAGAGGCGATGATATGCACTGCGCATGCCCATGGATCCCTGGCCCGCAGTGGGATTACATTTGATGACACTGCAAGGTTGGATCTCGGGCAGCTTTGACGCACAGGCACTGCCAGCCTGACACCTAAATGATGTCAGAAGACGGGCACCGCTAACTGTGCATGGCCAAGGGATAACATTACAGCGCGGGCTCCGTGACAGAACCAAACAACGTTGAGGAGGTGGCGCACGGCACCAAGGGGGTTGGAATGACGGCTGTGCTGTGTCACATTACAAAGGAAAGTCCCACTTCCGGGATGGTTTGACGGTGTGAGGGGACACATTATATGAGTGTGTACTTCAGCGTTTGCAAGGAGCATTATTTTCGGAGCCACCATTTTCCATGTGCAGTATTACTGCTGTACAAGATGGCTCTTTCAGCAACAAATGCCTGGGGGGGGGGGGGGGGGTTAAAGGTTCCCTTTACACTTGCTCCACTGCAGGCTTCGGCCTACACTCTGCTCCTCTTTGATTCCCTGGGTTCCAACACTGTCAGTTGACACCTGGAAGTGTTGTCTACACAGAAAAAACACTAGGTGATGTGTCAGTGGGGTTCAGCACCGCCAGCTGTTCCCCTGCTGTGTAGTCGGCATCGTGTCCAGCACAAGCCACGCTGGCACGACCGACCAAAAGCTTCCACCAGTGCAGGCTTCGGCCTACACTTTGCTCCTCTCCTCCTCCTGCTGACCCTGGGCTCAAACACCGCTAGTTTTTGCCCGGAACTGCTAGCTGCACAGAGAAAAACACCAGCCAATGTGTTAGTGGGGTTCAGCAATGCCAGCTGTTCCCCTGCTGTGTAGCTGGCAACGTGTCCTGCAAACGCCACGCAGGCACATGAACTGAAATTGAAGGGAGCCTGGCCCCCTCTCCCCCAGGTGTTTCTATGTATAACAGCCACCTTGTACAGCAGTACTGCTGCATTTGTACAAGGTGGCTGACTTTTTATCCTTGCCCACGTGGAACTCAACACGTACAAAATGTGTCTCTTTGAGACCATTCCACTGTCCCTGAGGTGTGACTTTCCTTTCTAATGATACGCAGCACCCCCCTTGGTAGCGCTTCCCGTCTTCTGACATCATCGGTTGGCTAGTTGCGCCTGTGCGTCCGCCCTGCCTGAATAAAATGCTCCTCGTTGTCTTAATTATTTTGACTGCGAGGGTGTGATTGATGGGCACGAGCAGTGCATATCTTCGCCTGTCTTAACTCATCTCCTTCCGCCTTCTTCAGACTGTGCAGCCTCATGGCCGCGGCATGCGAGAAGGGATCAGATGAGGCCGCCCAGTCTGAAGCAGGTGTAAGGACATGTGTGAGCGGCAAACATATTTAGTGCACCAGGGCATGAATCCCAGCACCGCAGTGTGATTTTTTAAAAACACACTGTGGGTCTGGGATTCATGTCCACCGCTAACCGCAACGGCCAACATGAAATGAGGTCATAAGACAGGAAGCGCTCACAGCGCATGGCCAAAGGATCACAAGAGCGCAGACTCCTGTACAGCAACTAACAACGCTCAGGAAGCTGCGCCCATGCAAAAAGGTGTTGTTTTCGACACCTGTGCTGCTTTTCTTTAAAAAGACAAGTCACGCCTCCACTACTGTTTAACAGTATAATGGGCTAAATAGTGTACGTGTTGCATTCAGCGTGTGCAAGTAGACAAATTAATAGAGCAACCTTTTACTTGTGCAGCATTAATGCTGCAGAAGGAGTGGCTCTTGTACTTTGTAACACCTGAGGGGGGGTTAAAGGTAACCTTTGAAATTGGTTCAACTAGGCTTCGGCCTACACTCTGCTCCTCTCCTCCTCCTGCTGACCCTGGGCTCTAACAACGCTAGTTTTTGCCCGGAAATGCTAGCTGCACAGAGAAAAACACCAGCCAATGTGTTAGTGGGGTTCAGCAACGCCAGCTGTTTCCCTGCTGTGTAGCTTGCATCGTGTCCAGCACAAGCCACGCTGGCACAACCGACCAAAAGCTGCCACCAGTGCAGGCTTCGGCCTACACTTTGCTCCTCTCCTCCTCCTGCTGACCCTGGGCTCTAACACCGCTAGTTTTTGCCCAGAAATGCTAGCTGCACAGAGAAAAACACCAGCCAATGTGTTAGTGGGGTTCAGCAACGCCAGCTGTTTCCCTGCTGTGTAGCCGGCATCGTGTCCAGCAAAAGCCATGCTGGCACAACCGACCAAAAGCTGCCACCAGTGCAGGCTTCGGCCTACACTTTGCTCCTCTCCTCCTCCTGCTGACCCTGGGCTCTAACACCGCTAGTTTTTGCCCGGAAATGCTAGCTGCACAGAGAAAAACACCAGCCAATGTGTCAGTGGGGTTCAGCAACGCCAGCTGTTCCCCTGCTGTGTAGCTTGCAACGTGACCTGCAAACGCCACGCAGGCACATGAACTGAAATTGAAGGGAGCCTGCCCCCCACCCCCAGGTGTTTCTATGTATAACAGCCACCTTGTACAGCAGTACTGCTGCATTTGTACAAGGTGGCTGACTTTTTCTCCTTGCCCACGTGGAACTCAACACGTACAAAATGTGTCTCATTAGAGACCATTACAATGTCCCTGAGGTGTGACTTTCCTTTGTAATGACACGCAGCACCACCCTTGTTAGCGCTGCCCGTCTTTTGACATCATTGGTTAGCTGGCTGCGCCTGTGCATCTCCCCTGCTCGAAACAACGCCCCTCGGTGTCTAATTTTTTTGGACAGCGAGGGTGTGATTGATGGGCATGTGCACTGCATATGTTTGCCTGTGTTCACTCATCTCCTTCCGCCTTCTTCAGACTGGGTGTCCTCATGGCCGCGGCAGGCGATAAGGGATCAGATGAGGCCGCCCAGTCTGAAGCAGGTGTAAGGACATGTGTGAGCGTCAAACATATTTACTGCACAAGGCCACGAATCCCAGCCACGCAGTGTGATTTTTTTGAAAACACACTGTGGGTCTGGGATTCATGTCCATCGCTAACCGCAACGGCCAACATAAAATGAGGTCAGAAGACAGTAAGCGCTCACAGCGCATGGCCAAGGGATCACACAATAGCGCAGACTCCTGTACAGCAAATAACAACGCTCAGGAATCTGCGCACAGCAGCTATGTGTTAATTTTGACACCTGTGCTGCATCTCCGTAAAAAGGAAAGTCACGCCTCCACTACTGTTTGACAGTATAATGGGCTAAATAGTGTACGTGTTTTATTCATCGTGTGCAAGGAGCAAATTAAATAGAGCAACCTTTTACTTGTGCAGCATTAATGCTGCACAAGGTGTGGCTCTTGTACCTTGCAACACCTGAGGGGGGGGTTAAAGGTAACCTTTGAAATAGGTTCAACTAGGCTTCGGCCTACACTCTGCTCCTCTCCTCCTCCTGCTGACCCTGGGCTCTAACAACGCTAGTTTTTGCCCGGAAATGCTAGCTGCACAGAGAAAAACACCAGTCAATGTGTCAGTGGGGTTCAGCAACGCCAGCTGTTCCCCTGCTGTGTAGCTTGCAACGTGACCTGCAAACGCCACGCAGGCACATGAACTGAAATTGAAGGGAGCCTGGCCCCCACCCCCAGGTGTTTCTATGTATAACAGCCACCTTGTACAGCAGTACTGCTGCATTTGTACAAGGTGGCTGATGTTTTCTCCTTGCCCACGTGGAACTCAACACGTACAAAATTTGTCTCATTAGAGACCAATGCTAATGTCCCTGAGGTGTGACTTTCCTTTTTAATTATAAAGGCACAGATGATTGGCCTCGGGGAGACCAAAACATCCAACACTGCGGAGACACCATCACGTGTTTCTCAACGCAGTGATTCCAGAACACTGCCCCCATCCCTTATGGGAAATATGCAGATGCAGGTAAAGAAGCTGCGGAGACACCATCACGTGTTTCTCGACGCAAGCAGTGAATAGCCAGGCCTTTCCCCGGGAAGGAACAACCACGGGAAGGGCAGCATCCTATGAAGGAAAGCCACCTATGCCAAGCATGGTATCCATCCACAGACAGCTGTTTCGGGGTGTTTGCCCCTCATCAGTGTGGAGTAGGAATCTGGCTATTAGGAGCAGTGCCTAGTAAAAAGGCTATAAAGGCACAGATGATTGGCCTCGGGGAGACCAAAACATCCAACACTGCGGAGACACCATCACGTGTTTCTCAACGCAGTGATTCCAGAACACTGCCCCCATCCCTTATGGGAAATATGCAGATGCAGGTAAAGAAGCTGCGGAGACACCATCACGTGTTTCTCGACGCAAGCAGTGAATAGCCAGGCCTTTCCCCGGGAAGGAACAACCACGGGAAGGGCAGCATCCTATGAAGGAAAGCCACCTATGCCAAGCATGGTATCCATCCACAGACAGCTTTTTCGGGGTGTTTGCCCCTCATCAGTGTGGAGTAGGAATCTGGCTATTAGGAGCAGTGCCTAGTAAAAAGGCTATAAAGGCACAGATGATTGGCCTCGGGGAGACCAAAACATCCAACACTGCGGAGACACCATCACGTGTTTCTCAACGCAGTGATTCCAGAACACTGCCCCCATCCCTTATGGGAAATATGCAGATGCAGGTAAAGAAGCTGCGGAGACACCATCACGTGTTTCTCGACGCAAGCAGTGAATAGCCAGGCCTTTCCCCGGGAAGGAACAACCACGGGAAGGGCAGCATCCTATGAAGGAAAGCCACCTATGCCAAGCATGGTATCCATCCACAGACAGCTGTTTCGGGGTGTTTGCCCCTCATCAGTGTGGAGTAGGAATCTGGCTATTAGGAGCAGTGCCTAGTAAAAAGGCTATAAAGGCACAGATGATTGGCCTCGGGGAGACCAAAACATCCAACACTGCGGAGACACCATCACGTGTTTCTCAACGCAGTGATTCCAGAACACTGCCCCCATCCCTTATGGGAAATATGCAGATGCAGGTAAAGAAGCTGCGGAGACACCATCACGTGTTTCTCGACGCAAGCAGTGAATAGCCAGGCCTTTCCCCGGGAAGGAACAACCACGGGAAGGGCAGCATCCTATGAAGGAAAGCCACCTATGCCAAGCATGGTATCCATCCACAGACAGCTGTTTCGGGGTGTTTGCCCCTCATCAGTGTGGAGTAGGAATCTGGCTATTAGGAGCAGTGCCTAGTAAAAAGGCTATAAAGGCACAGATGATTGGCCTCGGGGAGACCAAAACATCCAACACTGCGGAGACACCATCACGTGTTTCTCAACGCAGTGATTCCAGAACACTGCCCCCATCCCTTATGGGAAATATGCAGATGCAGGTAAAGAAGCTGCGGAGACACCATCACGTGTTTCTCGATGCAAGCAGTGAATAGCCAGGCCTTTCCCCGGGAAGGAACAACCACGGGAAGGGCAGCATCCTATGAAGGAAAGCCACCTATGCCAAGCATGGTATCCATCCACAGACAGCTGTTTCGGGGTGTTTGCCCCTCATCAGTGTGGAGTAGGAATCTGGCTATTAGGAGCAGTGCCTAGTAAAAAGGCTATAAAGGCACAGATGATTGGCCTCGGGGAGACCAAAACATCCAACACTGCGGAGACACCATCACGTGTTTCTCAACGCAGTGATTCCAGAACACTGCCCCCATCCCTTATGGGAAATATGCAGATGCAGGTAAAGAAGCTGCGGAGACACCATCACGTGTTTCTCGACGCAAGCAGTGAATAGCCAGGCCTTTCCCCGGGAAGGAACAACCACGGGAAGGGCAGCATCCTATGAAGGAAAGCCACCTATGCCAAGCATGGTATCCATCCACAGACAGCTGTTTCGGGGTGTTTGCCCCTCATCAGTGTGGAGTAGGAATCTGGCTATTAGGAGCAGTGCCTAGTAAAAAGGCTATAAAGGCACAGATGATTGGCCTCGGGGAGACCAAAACATCCAACACTGCGGAGACACCATCACGTGTTTCTCAACGCAGTGATTCCAGAACACTGCCCCCATCCCTTATGGGAAATATGCAGATGCAGGTAAAGAAGCTGCGGAGACACCATCACGTGTTTCTCGACGCAAGCAGTGAATAGACCAATGCTAATGTCCCTGAGGTGTGACTTTCCTTTTTAATGACACGCAGCACCCCCATTGTTAGCGCTGCCCGTCTTCTGACATCATTGGTTGGCTGCCTGTGCCTGTGCGTCCGCCCTGCCCGACACAACGCCCCTCGTTGTCTCATATTTTGGATGCGAGGGTGTTATTGATGGGCATGTGCAGTGCATATGTTCGCCTGTTTTAAGTCACCTCCTTCCGCCTTCTTCAGACTGGGTGTCCTCATGGCCGCGGCATGCGATAAGGGATCAGATGAGGCCGCCCAGTCTGAAGCAGGTGTAAGGACATGTGTGAGCGGCAAACATATTTAGTGCACAAGGGCAAGAATCCCAGCACCGCAGTGTGATTTTTTTAAAAAACACTGTGGGTCTGGGATTCATGTCCACCGCTAACCGCAACGGCCAACATGAAATGAGGTCATAAGACAGGAAGCGCTCACAGCGCATAGCCAAGGGATCACAAGAGCGCAGACTCCTGTACAGCAACTAACAACGCTCAGGAAGCTGCGCCCATGCAAAAAGGTGTTATTTTCGACACCTGTGCTGCTTTTCTTTAAAAAGACAAGTCACGCCTCCACTACTGTTTAACAGTATAATGGGCTAAATAGTGTACGTGTTGCATTCAGCGTGTGCAAGTAGACAAATTAATAGAGCAACCTTTTACTTGTGCAGCATTAATGCTGCAGAAGGAGTGGCTCTTGTACTTTGTAACACCTGAGGGGGGGTTAAAGGTAACCTTTGAAATTGGTTCAACTAGGCTTCGGCCTACACTCTGCTCCTCTCCTCCTCCTGCTGACCCTGGGCTCTAACAACGCTAGTTTTTGCCCGGAAATGCTAGCTGCACAGAGAAAAACACCAGCCAATGTGTTAGTGGGGTTCAGCACCGCCAGCTGTTCCCCCGCTGTGTAGCCGGCATCGTGTCCAGCACAAGCCACACTGGCACAACCGACCAAAAGCTGCCACCAGTGCAGGCTTCGGCCTACACTTTGCTCCTCTCCTCCTCCTGCTGACCCTGGGCTCTAACACCGCCAGTTTTTGCCCGGACATGCGATCTGCACAGAGAAAAACACCAGTCAATGTGTCAGTGGGGTTCAGCAACGCCAGCTGTTCCCCTGCTGTGTAGCTTGCAACGTGACCTGCAAACGCCACGCAGGCACATGAACTGAAATTGAAGGGAGCCTGGCCCCCACCCCCAGGTGTTTCTATGTATAACAGCCACCTTGTACAGCAGTACTGCTGCATTTGTACAAGGTGGCTGATGTTTTCTCCTTGCCCACGTGGAACTCAACACGTACAAAATTTGTCTCTTTGAGACCATTCCACTGTCCCTGAGGTGTGACTTTCCTTTCTAATGATACGCAGCACCCCCCTTGGTAGCGCTTCCCGTCTTCTGACATCATTGGTTGGCTAGTTGCGCCTGTTCGTCCGCCCTGCCTGAATAAAATGCTCCTCGTTGTCTTACTTATTTTGACTGCGAGGGTGTGATTGATCGGCACGAGCAGTGCATATCTTCGCCTGTCTTAACTCATCTCCTTCCGCCTTCTTCAGACTGTGCAGCCTCATGGCCGCGGCATGCGAGAAGGGATCAGCAGAGGCCGCCCAGTCTGAAGCAGGTGTAAGGACGTGTGTGAGCGGCCAAAATATTTACTGCTCAAGGCCACGAATCCCAGCACCGCAGTGTGGCTTTATGAAAAGACACTGTGGGTCTGGGATTTATGGCCATCGTTAACCGCACCGGCCAACATGAAATGATGTCATAAGATGGGCAGCGCTAACAGGGCATTGCCAAGGGATAACCCAAGAGCGCAGACTCCTGTACAGCAAATAACAACGCTCAGGAAGCTGCGCCAAGCACCAAGGCGTTATTTTGGACACCTGTGCTGCGTCTCATCAAAAAACCAAGTCACGCATCCACTACAGTTTGACTGTAGAATGGGGTAAATTGTGTACGTCTTTCATTCAGCGTGTGCAAGTAGACAAATTAATAGAGCAACCTTTCACTTGTGCAGCATTAATACTGCACAAGGTGTGTCTCTTGTACTTTGTAACACCTGAGGGGGGGGTTAAAGGTTTCCTTTGAAATTGGTTCAACTAGGCTTCGGCCTACACTCTGCTCCTCTCCTCCTCCTCCTGCTTCAACACGGGCTCTAACATCGCTAGTTTTTGCCCGCAAGTGCTAGCTGCACAGAGAAAAACACACGCCATTGTGTTAGTGGGGTTCAGCAACGCCAGCTGTTCCCCCAGTGTGTAGCCGGCAAAGTGTCCTGCAAACGCAACGCAGACACAAAGCTGCCTCCAGTGCAGGCTTCGGCCTACACTCATCTCCCCCTGCTTACCCTTTGCTCCAACACCGCTAGTTGGGGCTCTAGGAAGACAATCTTTAATAGGCAAGGCAACGCATCTGGGTTCCAGCACCGCCAGCTGGTTCTCGGCAGTGTTCTTGTCACAGGTACTCCCTCGTGCCAAGCCTGGTTTCAGCACCGTCAGCTGTTTCCGGGTTGTGTCAAGCTCACTGAGACGCCTATGCTTGCCCCGTCGTGGTGCGGTCGAGTTAGCCAACTCCAGGGTGCCTCCAGTTTAGGAGCTTCCTATGTGGGCTGCGTGAACTGGTAGTCGAGGCTGGTTCTGTAGTGCCAGTAGGCCCAGCTCCCCCTGTAGGACTGTTGGGGTTCGGTAACTGCGGCTGCCTCGCGGCCTAGCTGTTCTCTCCTCTCCAGTGGACCTTCGGGTCCACCACCTGGTTCCAGCACCGTCAGCTGGTTCCGGGCCGAGCCTTTGGCTTAGGTGCCTCCTCCTGGGTATCCGAGTTCCGCCAACGCCAGGCGGTCCTTGGTAGTGCTTTTAAGCGCGGGCACCTACAGCTTAGTAACCGGGTTCCAGCACCGTCAGCTGGTCCTCGGTCGTGCCATTGGCTCTTGCACACTGGGGCAACGCATCTGGGTTCCAGCACCGCCAGCTGGTTCTCGGCAGTGTTCTTGTCACAGGTACTCCCTCGTGCCAAGCCTGGTTTCAGCACCGTCAGCTGTTTCCGGGTTGTGTCAAGCTCACTGAGACGCCTATGCTTGCCCCGTCGTGTTGCGGTCAAGTTAGCCAACTCCAGGGTGCCTCCAGTTTAGGAGCTTCCTATGTGGGCTGCGTGAACTGGTAGTCAAGGCTGGTTCTGTAGTGCCAGTAGGCCCAGCTCCCCCTGTAGGACTGTTGGGGTTCGGTAACTGCGGCTGCCTCGCGGCCTAGCTGTTCTCTCCTCTCCAGTGGACCTTCGGGTCCACCACCTGGTTCCAGCACCGTCAGCTGGTTCCGGGCCGAGCCTTTGGCTTAGGTGCCTCCTCCTGGGTATCCGAGTTCCGCCAACGACAGGCGGTCCTTGGTAGTGCTTTTAAGCGCGGGCACCTACAGCTTAGTAACCGGGTTCCAGCACCGTCAGCTGGTCCTCGGTCGTGCCATTGGCTCTTGCACACTGGGGCAACGCATCTGGGTTCCAGCACCGCCAGCTGGTTCTCGGCAGTGTTCTTGTCACAGGTACTCCCTCGTGCCAAGCCTGGTTTCAGCACCGTCAGCTGTTTCTGGGTTGTGTCAACTTCACTGAGACGCCTATGCTTGCCCCGTCGTGGTGCGGTCGGGTTAGCCAACTCCAGGGTGCCTCCAGTTTAGGAGCTTCCTATGTGGGCTGCATGAATTGGTAGTCAAGGCTGGTTCTGTAGTGCCAGTAGGCCCAGCTCCCCCTGTAGGACTGTTGGGGTTCGGTAACTGCGGCTGCCTCGCGGCCTAGCTGTTCTCTCCTCTCCTGTGGACCTTCGGGTCCACCACCTGGTTCCAGCACCGTCAGCTGGTTCCGGGCCGAGCCTTTGGCTTAGGTGCCTCCTCCTGGGTATCCGAGTTCCGCCAACGCCAGGCGGTCCTTGGTAGTGCTTTTAAGCGCGGGCACCTACAGCTTAGTAACCGGGTTCCAGCACCGTCAGCTGGTCCTCGGTCGTGCCATTGGCTCTTGCACACTGGGGCAACGCATCCGGGTTCCAGCACCGCCAGCTGGTTCTCGGCAGTGTTCTTGTCACAGGTACTCCCTCGTGCCAAGCCTGGTTTCAGCACCGTCAGCTGTTTCTGGGTTGTGTCAACTTCACTGAGACGCCTATGCTTGCCCCGTCGTGGTGCGGTCGGGTTAGCCAACTCCAGGGTGCCTCCAGTTTAGGAGCTTCCTATGTGGGCTGCATGAATTGGTAGTCAAGGCTGGTTCTGTAGTGCCAGTAGGCCCAGCTCCCCCTGTAGGACTGTTGGGGTTCGGTAACTGCGGCTGCCTCGCGGCCTAGCTGTTCTCTCCTCTCCTGTGGACCTTCGGGTCCACCACCTGGTTCCAGCACCGTCAGCTGGTTCCGGGCCGAGCCTTTGGCTTAGGTGCCTCCTCCTGGGTATCCGAGTTCCGCCAACGCCAGGCGGTCCTTGGTAGTGCTTTTAAGCGCGGGCACCTACAGCTTAGTAACCGGGTTCCAGCACCGTCAGCTGGTCCTCGGTCGTGCCATTGGCTCTTGCACACTGGGGCAACGCATCTGGGTTCCAGCACCGCCAGCTGGTTCTCGGCAGTGTTCTTGTCACAGGTACTCCCTCGTGCCAAGCCTGGTTTCAGCACCGTCAGCTGTTTCTGGGTTGTGTCAACTTCACTGAGACGCCTATGCTTGCCCCGTCGTGGTGCGGTCGGGTTAGCCAACTCCAGGGTGCCTCCAGTTTAGGAGCTTCCTATGTGGGCTGCATGAATTGGTAGTCAAGGCTGGTTCTGTAGTGCCAGTAGGCCCAGCTCCCCCTGTAGGACTGTTGGGGTTCGGTAACTGCGGCTGCCTCGCGGCCTAGCTGTTCTCTCCTCTCCTGTGGACCTTCGGGTCCACCACCTGGTTCCAGCACCGTCAGCTGGTTCCGGGCCGAGCCTTTGGCTTAGGTGCCTCCTCCTGGGTATCCGAGTTCCGCCAACGCCAGGCGGTCCTTGGTAGTGCTTTTAAGCGCGGGCACCTACAGCTTAGTAACCGGGTTCCAGCACCGTCAGCTGGTCCTCGGTCGTGCCATTGGCTCTTGCACACTGGGGCAACGCATCCGGGTTCCAGCACCGCCAGCTGGTTCTCGGCAGTGTTCTTGTCACAGGTACTCCCTCGTGCCAAGCCTGGTTTCAGCACCGTCAGCTGTTTCTGGGTTGTGTCAACTTCACTGAGACGCCTATGCTTGCCCCGTCGTGGTGCGGTCGGGTTAGCCAACTCCAGGGTGCCTCCAGTTTAGGAGCTTCCTATGTGGGCTGCATGAATTGGTAGTCAAGGCTGGTTCTGTAGTGCCAGTAGGCCCAGCTCCCCCTGTAGGACTGTTGGGGTTCGGTAACTGCGGCTGCCTCGCGGCCTAGCTGTTCTCTCCTCTCCTGTGGACCTTCGGGTCCACCACCTGGTTCCAGCACCGTCAGCTGGTTCCGGGCCGAGCCTTTGGCTTAGGTGCCTCCTCCTGGGTATCCGAGTTCCGCCAACGCCAGGCGGTCCTTGGTAGTGCTTTTAAGCGCGGGCACCTACAGCTTAGTAACCGGGTTCCAGCACCGTCAGCTGGTCCTCGGTCGTGCCATTGGCTCTTGCACACTGGGACAACGCATCCGGGTTCCAGCACCGCCAGCTGGTTCTCGGCAGTGTTCTTGTCACAGGTACTCCCTCATGCCAAGCCTGGTTTCAGCACCGTCAGCTGTTTCTGGGTTGTGTCAACTTCACTGAGACGCCTATGCTTGCCCCGTCGTGGTGCGGTCGGGTTAGCCAACTCCAGGGTGCCTCCAGTTTAGGAGCTTCCTATGTGGGCTGCGTGAACTGGTAGTCAAGGCTGGTTCTGTAGTGCCAGTAGGCCCAGCTCCCCCTGTAGGACTGTTGGGGTTCGGTAACTGCGGCTGCCTCGCGGCCTAGCTGTTCTCTCCTCTCCAGTGGACCTTCGGGTCCACCACCTGGTTCCAGCACCGTCAGCTGGTTCCGGGCCGAGCCTTTGGCTTAGGTGCCTCCTCCTGGGTATCCGAGTTCCGCCAACGCCAGGCGGTCCTTGGTAGTGCTTTTAAGCGCGGGCACCTACAGCTTAGTAACCGGGTTCCAGCACCGTCAGCTGGTCCTCGGTCGTGCCATTGGCTCTTGCACACTGGGGCAACGCATCCGGGTTCCAGCACCGCCAGCTGGTTCTCGGCAGTGTTCTTGTCACAGGTACTCCCTCGTGCCAAGCCTGGTTTCAGCACCGTCAGCTGTTTCCGGGTTGTGTCAAGCTCACTGAGACGCCTATGCTTGCCCCGTCGTGGTGCGGTCGAGTTAGCCAACTCCAGGGTGCTTCCAGTTTAGGAGCTTCCTATGTGGGCTGCGTGAACTGGTAGTCAAGGCTGGTTCTGTAGTGCCAGTAGGCCCAGCTCCCCCTGTAGGACTGTTGGGGTTCGGTAACTGCGGCTGCCTCGCGGCCTAGCTGTTCTCTCCTCTCCTGTGGACCTTTCGGGTCCACCACCTGGTTCCAGCACCGTCAGCTGGTTCTAGGCAGTGTCTTTTGCTCTTGTACCTTCTGCTCCCCATCCTGGTTCCAGTAACGTCAGCTGGTTCCGGGCAGAGCCTTTGGCTTAGGTGCCTCCTTCTGGGTATCCAAGTTCCACCAACGTCAGGTGGTCCTTGGTAGTGCTTTCAGGCACGGGTACCTCCTGCTTAGTAACCGGGTTCCAGTAACGTCAGCTGGTCCTCGGTAGTTCCATTGGCTCTTGGACCTTCGGCTACCCATCCGGGTTCCAGTACCATCAGCTGGTTCTCGGCAGTGTCTTTTGCTCTTGTACCTTCTGCTCCCCATCCTGGTTCCAGTAACGTCAGCTGGTTCCGGGCAGAGCCTTTGGCTTAGGTGCCTCCTTCTGGGTATCCGAGTTCCGCCAACGTCAGGCGGTCCTTGGTAGTGCTTTTTAGCACGGGTACCTCCTGCTTAGTAACCGGTTTCCAGTAACGTCAGCTGGTCCTCGGTAGTTCCATAGGCTCTTGAACCTTCGGGTAGCCATCCGAGTTCCAGTTCCATCAGCTGGTTCTTGGCATTTTCTCAGCCTTCTTGTACCTTCTGCTACATTTCCAAGTTTAAGACCCTAAAGTCGACGACCCGGAAGACCACCCCGATGACGACGACGACCACCCGGAAGACCACCCCGATGACGACGACGACGGCGGAGACGACGACGGTGGAGATGACGACGACGACGGCAGAGACGACGACGGCGGAGACGACGACGGCGGAGATGACGACACTGAAGACGACGACCCTGGAGACGACGACATGGAAGACCGAGAAGCAGAAGAACAAGAGGCTGCAGAACAAAGAGCAGAAGAACATTAAGCATAAGACTTAATATCAGAGCAAAAGATATTATCTAAATTATATGCAGAAGAAGACTAAGCAGTGTATGGGGGTGAGTCCGTTCCTCCTCGTGGTGCCCCTGGATAAAGCCTGATGCTGCAGGCCAAACTGAACGCGGACAAATGTAACTTTTGTGACTGGCAGAACGGAAGGTGTAATCTTCCAACTTTTATAGATAACAACTACGGGAATGCCTGTCACAAATGAGAATATGATGAAGAAGTAGAATAGGAAGAATAATAACAGTGGAATAAAAAGAATATGTAGAATAGGAAGAATAATAATAGTTGAAGAAAATGAATATGAAGAATGTAATAAAAAAAAAAAAATAGGTAGAAGATGAAGAAGATGAATAAGGTGAAGAAGTTGATGTCAAAGATGCTGATGATGATGAAGATGAAAGTGTGGGAAAAGGAAAAAAAAGAAGGGGAAGGTCGTGGAATAGTGAAACATCAATATCTGACAAAATAAAAAAAAAATTTACATAGTCAATATCTTTTTCAATCCGAACGTCTTTAAAAAAAAAAAAAATCATGCTATTCTATTTGATTGGGCTAATCCTCATTGCCTTTAATGTCTCCGCCACCTCCCCCAATACATCCTACATTATTCTTAGTTGTTTTCCTTCATGTAGAATGAACCTACAAGGAAAGAAAGGGTTTATTTTAATTCCGATATTTTGGTCCCATTGACTTGCATTGGGATCGGGTATCGGTATCGGCGATATCCGATATTTTTTGAATATCGGCCGATCCAAACCGATACCGATACTTTCCGATATCGGAAGGTATCGCTCAACACTATTCATAAGTATTGCTGTCTATGATATCCACCGAAGCTCCTGTATCTATGGTAAAGGTGATATCCGTGTTGCAAATGGTGAGTGTAATACATGGAGACTGCACTGAGCCAGTGACAGAAGTTGTGAACACATAGTTCTCAGCCACAGACATTTCTTCTATATCCTGATTTACCATTTTTATATTTGCAGGCTTTGTAATTGGCAGAGGAGACTTGTTGGGCGTTGATTTGCAGACAACTGCAAAATGGTTCCCTTTTCCACATTTACTGCAAGTTTGTCCTATAGCTGGACATTTGTTCATGTGGTGAGGGAAATCTTGTCCACATCTATAACATTTCTTCTGTTGCGGGGCCTGCTTGCCTTGTGCACTGTTATGTTTGAGATTATGCACATGTAAATTATCCCCACTCTCCATTGCACTTGCCTGATGATCTGCTATCTCTATAGCACGGGCCATCTTGAGTAAATCATGCAGAGAGAGATCCTGCTGCAGAGCTTTACGCCTTATGGTATTAGACGAGCAGGTGACAATTACTTGAGTTAGGATTTCATCATCCATGTCAGTAAATGCACACCCATGTGCTAGTTCTTTTAGCCGGGTGACATAGGTGTCTATGGATTCTTCTGGAAGCTGCTTAGCAATCCTGAACTTGTATCTTTCATATCTGATGTTTTGTTTAGGGTTGAAGTAGTCAGTGAGAGCTTTGGAGCATTTGCTGTATGTGTCTGTCTCCGCTGCTGGTAATGTGCTGTATATGTCATAGACTCCTGTGCCCGCACAATGCAGGAACACGGCTTTTTTTCTGTTCTCCTCTTTTATATCTATTGCTTTCAGGAAATTCTCAAATCGATTTAACCATTTTCTCCAGTTATGAGAGAGATTAGTGACATCAGTCATATCAAACTGTGGGAACATGTGCAAGTATTCAGCCATGTTGGAGTCTCTCAGTGGAGCTGGCGTGTGAAGCAGAAAAGCAGGGGTCTGTACTCACAGTAGCAGGTGATTCAATCCCATCCTCGTCGCCAGTTGTAATGTCCACACGGTGTAAGGAATTTAAGAGAGAGTAAGCTTTAACTGTATTTTATTCTCCTCTTCTTCCTCCAGCACACAGCATAACAGCAGCATAAGATTCCCTCCTCAGGCCCGAACTGAAACTGAAACTCCTCTCAACTCCCGCCCTTGCTTTCTTAAAGAGACAGATCTAATTCTTATACATTACAGGTGGTACCTGTACGGACCGCAAACCCTGAACTAGCAGCGCAACTAGAAGCAGCCGTGGGGGGTACATAATGCTTCCTATACCCCTCGACACAGCCTAAGAAATAACTACTCCTAAAAACAGAAACAGGAAACCTATCTTGCCTCAGAGAAAATCCCCAAAGGACAGACAGCCCCCCACAAATATTGACTGTGAGAGGAGAGGGAAATAACATACGCAGACATGAAATCAGGATTTAGCATAGGAGGCCATACTAGCTAAAAAGAAAGGATAGAACAGAGTACTATGCGGTCAGTATTAAAACACTAGAAAATATACACCACAGAAAATACAAAACACCACATGTGACTAAAGACATGGAGGGTATATCTGCATCTCCAGAGACACAGCTAGGCTGCAAAAAATCCTTCACAACAAGCTGGACAAGACCAAACATGAAAAATGCACAGAATTAAAAGGTCCACAGCAGGTGGACAGCAAAAACAAAGCCAGGACTTATCTGTGAAGAAAAGCACAGCGAACGGAAAGACCAGAAGGGATGTGAATCCTCCATAAACAATGGACAACTGGCACTGACTAAAGGATCAAGCAAGGCTATATAGCCCAGCCCAAATTACAAAAAATAGATACACCTGATAAATGCTGTGATCCAACTACCGCAGCACTACCACTCATAACCACCGGAGGGAGCCCAAGAGCAGAATTCACAACAGTATTCGGTCAGAGGTGACCGACGCTGCTTAAAGGGGTCCGCTGGGGTGATGTTATGGCAGCTTAGATGGTATAACTTCCCACAGGTGAAGCTGGGTCCCCAGGGCTCCCGGTGTGTAGATGGAGATGGTGGGTAGAACAGAAGGAAATGAAGGACACAGGTTTGCAGTATCTTTGCCTGGTTTACTGAAGACTTCAGGCAAACGCAGTCTTGGGCACCGGATTACAGGTACAGGCAGAGTTGGAAGCAAGTTCAGAGTCCCCTTTTCCAGGTGGAGTTGACAACCTTCCTACTAGAGCTGTGGTATAGTCTCTTGCTGCCAGTGGCTTCTGTCAAGGTCCTCACAGTTCTTTCTGTCCTCCTTAAAGGTGGGACAGTAACCCATATGACAGGTGGCTCAAACCTTTTTACAGGGTCTCTATCATGACCCAGGTTCTATGCGCCACTGTGTCTCTTGGGTATTAGGGCGGACAGATTAAGTGTAGTCCAGCTGTCCTGCCATTTTCTGCTGTAAGTCTTGGAGTCCCTCACAACCTCTGTCTTCCGGCTACCAGTGTCTGTGCTCTGTAGGGAGGTAGCCCAGTTTCAGCTGTCCTCCCTAGTTGTCACTCTCCTGTGCTTCGCTCTCCTGCATGCTCACTACAAGCTGTTCTTCCTTCTGTGTTATCTCTGTCTAGGAGCTGGAGTACTTTCTCGTGGTTGCACGGCCCCTCCAGTCCTTCTGACTGCTCTCTTCTCTTTCTGCCAGGAGCTGCAGACTCCCACGTCTGCTCAGCTACAATATACTCCTTTCTTACCAGCTCCGCCTATGCTGATGTTCCTTGACAAGCTCCTCTCTGGCATTCCCTGACAGGAACTAACTAACTTTCCCTCCAGACCAGAATATATATATAGGGGAGCCACCCACAAGCTGTATCAGAGCTCCCTCTTCTGGCCTGGAGTGTGAACATGTTGTATGCTTGTGGTTACCTGATAAAGAAGATCATCCTTCGCTTCCAAGCGTGACATCACTCTCCCCATGAGGAAAGCAATGCCACTGTGACAACCAGGACCCTGGGGTGTCACACATATATAACAGAGATAAAGTTAGCAATTAATTATAGTAAAAAAATAAACTGTTATCTGAAGTTCTGGAGATTTCACTTTCACAAAATAGTGCCAAGTATGAACATTGCTGGGGTCAGAAAAGATTAACCATGTGAAATAAATAACACCACAGATAACAGAAGGATAAGACTCTTAGTACAGGTTATGTATTAGATGATACTTTGAGTCCTATGCAACACCACACATAAAACAGTCAGAAATACCTGTGTAATGATAATATTATCAGCCGCAGTCTTATGTAACACCTCATATATAATAGTGATAAATCTCTGTGTAATGATAAAGTAGTACATGTTATTTACGGTTCTATGCATTACAACAGATAACACAGTGATAACTCTGAGTACAGATAATGAAGTGTATGCTACCTGCAGTCTTATATAACACCACAGACATAGTAGGTGCAGGAGTTGCAGTCGCACCCTGGCTCACATTTGAAGACCAATACAATTATAAACCAATTAGATGGTGGCCCGATTCAAACGCATCAGGTATTCTAGAATATGTATAGTAGTATATAACACAGCCCATGCAGTATATGACACAGCCCACGCAGTATATAACACAGCCCACGTATTATATAACACAGCCCACGTAGTATATAACACAACACTCGCAAGACCGCTACGTCATCTCCGGTCATTGCCGCAATGCATTCTTGGGACCGGAGTTTTGTGAGGAGCGGCAAAGGCGCCGGAAGGTGGGAATATAATGATTTTTTATTTTTTTTATCATTTTTAACATTAGATCTTTTTACTATTGATGCTGCATAGGCAGCATCAATAGTAAAAAGTTGGTCACACAGGGTTAATAGCAGCGTTAATGGACTGCGTTCCACCGCGTTATGCCGCGGTTTAATGCAGTCTGTTTAATGGACTGCTAAACCGCTATGGGGGCACTGACTGGAGGGCAGTAGGGAGGGGGCACTGACTAGAGGCGAGTAGGGAAGGGATTTTCGTGACAGACAAACAGACGGAAGTGACCCTTAAGGTACCTTCACACATAACGATATTGTTAACGATATCGTTGCTTTTTGTGACGTAGCAACGATATCGTTAATTAAATCGTTATGTGTGACAGCGACCAACGATCAGGCCCCTGCTGGGAGATTGTTGGTCGCTGAATAAAGTCCAGAACTTTATTTCGTCGCTGGACTCCTGCTGACATCGCTGGATCGGCGTGTGTGACACCGATCCAGCGATGTCTTCACTGGTAACCAGGGTAAACATTGGGTAACTAAGCGCAGGGCCGCGCTTAGTAACCCGATGTTTACCCTGGTTACCATCCTAAAAGTAAAAAAAAACAAACAGTACATACTTACCTACAGCCGTCTGTCCTCCAGCGCTGTGCTCTGCACTCCTCCTGTACTGGCTGTGAGCGTCGGTCAGCCGGAAAGCAGAGCGGTGACGTCACCGCTCTGCTTTCCGGCCGCTGTGCTCACAGTCAGTGTAGGGTGAGTGCAGAGCACAGCGCTGGAGGACAGACGGCTGTGGGTAAGTATGTAGCGTTTGGTTTTTTTTACTTTTAGGATGGTAACCAGGGTAAACATCGGGTTACTAAGCGCGGCCCTGCGCTTAGTTACCCGATGTTTACCCTGGTTACCGGCATCGTTGGTCGCTGGAGAGCTGTCTGTGTGACAGCTCTCCAGCGACCAAACAGCGACGCTGCAGCGATCCGGATCGCTGTCGGTATCGCTGCAGCGTCGCTTAATGTGATGGTACCTTTAGACGATTATTATAAGCCAATAATAGTTACGAGTCTTGTTAGAAATTTTGCATTGGGGCACATGAGCTTCAAATTATGCCACTGATCAAAGATAACCCAATTACAAAATCTCCTGTCCTATGTAACACCACAGATAGCAGAGTAATAAATCCATGTGTAAAGATAATGTAGTAAATGTTACTGACAGTTCATGTTTAAGCCCACAGATAATACAATGATAACTCTTAGTATAGATAATGTAATATATGTAACCTGTAGTCCCATGCAACTCCACAGATAACTCTGCATCTGGATAATGTATTAAATGTTACTGACAGTCAATGTGTAAGCCCACAGATAATACAATGATAACACTGCTAGCATAGATAATGTAATAAATAGATGTAACCTGCAGTCCTATATAACACCACAGATAACACAGTGACAGTTCTGAATAGAAATAATGTAGTACGTGTTACCTGTAGTCCCTTGTAACACCACGTAAAGTATAGTAATATCTCACTGAAGACAAAATAAGAAAAAATTCTTCCAGCTCCTTAAGATAAAATATCTGTTTCTTTATTCAAAAAGACATTAAAATTCCAAGTAGAAATTCGGGACAACAAATGACAGATAAGCAGACAGAGAGACGCGTTTCGATCACTGCGGTGATCTTTGTCAAAGCTCTAATGTTACCAACATCGACACAGGTTAATAAATCTCAAGCCACCAATCATGACTAATGAAAAAAACACATGACATAGGTCAATTCAACCGGAAAGGTCCTAAAATAAACATTTAAAAGAAAAACAAAATAAGATATATATACATACAACATGATGTGTGAGATGGTAAAAATACTGTATATATCTATAAATTTATATCCCTTTGAACAAAAACAAACACAAAAGGAAAGGTGACAAAAATAACCCCACATGGCTCAATAATGAAACATTACCTCATTGCGTCTATTGAAACCGTCAGGAAATCTGGTACCTAAGTAATATATCCAAAAGGCTTCCCGAGTTAGAAGCCGACGCTGTATATCACCTCCACGAGGTAAGGCGTAAATTATTTCTATACCATAAGCACGGAAAGTAATATTGCTCCTCGAATGGTTGTCAATGAAATGTTTTACTGTTGATGAAATATTTCTATTGTCACTGGATGACTCCGAAATATCGCACAAATGTTCTGAAATCCGACGTTTCAATTTTCGAGTGGTACAGCCATTATATGATTTTGAGCAGGACATGCAATCAATTTTATATACCACATTCTTAGAATTACAATTAATAAAAATTTTTATGAAAAATGTTTGGTATTATCATAATTGCTGAATGTTTTGACATTAATAGTATTTTTGTACGTGGTACATCCAGTTCTGCCACATTTTTAAAAAACGGTACACCATGTTTTATTTTTGTTCTCTGGTGCATAAAAACTTGGTGATATCATATTATCAATAGTTCGCGCCCTTCTAGCAACTACATTGCAACCAAACTGTAATATTTTACCCAAAATGTCATCCTCTCCAAGAATGGACAAATGTTTAGTGACAATTTGTTTGATTTCATGAACCTGAGGACTGTACTAAAAGCACAATACAGGTTTTCGTTGAAAAATATTATTTTTCTGTTTTTTGGTAAGATGAATCAAGTAAATCAATGAGATCTTTCTTGGAAACAACATTATGTGCTCTATTCATTGTCCAATCTGGATACTTTTGTTTTTTTAATTTCTGAGAACAATGAGCAAACTTATCAGCCAATTTACAGTAGTAGCGTCACTATAGTTTCGCTTAATGCGAACAGACTCACCAACCGCTATGGATCTGATTGTACGTCTTGGATGACTACTAGATGCATGCAATATAGTATTACCAGCAAATGGTTTGGAAAAAGTTTTGGTTGTAATTACCTTTCCAGGTGTAGACTGCAAACTCAAATCCAAAAAAAGAAATACATGTTGGATCACTAAAAATTAATTTCAGAATAAATTCATTGGTATTAATGTAACGCACAAAGTCCGGTATGGTAGACACATTGACCTCCCATATGATGAGTGTGTCATCGATGTATCTACCTTACCAGATGATCCGCGACTAGTGTTGAGCGATACCGTCCGATACTTGAAAGTATCGGTATCGGATAGTATCGGCCGATACCCGAAAAATATCGGATATCGCCGATACCGATATCCGATACCAATACAAGTCAATGGGACATCAAGTATCGGAAGGTATTCTCATGGTTCCCAGGGTCTGAAGGAGAGGAAACTCTCCTTCAGGCCCTGGGATCCATAGGGATGTGTAAAATAAAGAATTAAAATAAAAAATATTGATATATTTACCTCTCCGGCGGCCCCTGAACTCAGCGCGGGTAACCGGCAGGCTTCTTTGTTCAAAATCAGCGCTTTTAGGACCTGAGAATCACGTCCCGGCTTCTGATTGGTCGCGGGCCGCCCATGTGACCGCCACGCGACCAATCACAAGCCGCGACGTCACCGCAAGCTATTAGCGCGCTCATTTTTGAAAAATGAGTGCGTTAATGACTTTCAAAGACGTAGCGGCTTGTGATTGGTCGCGGCCACGCGACCAATCACAAGCCGCGACGTCACCGCAAGCTATTAACGCGCTCATTTTTAAAAATGAACGCGTTAATGGCTTTCAAAGACGTAGCGGCTTGTGATTGGTCGCGTGGCCGTGACCAATCACAAGCCGGACGTCACCGCAAGCTATTAACGTGCTCATTTTTTGAAAATGAGCGCGTTAATGGCTTTCAAAGACGTAGCGGCTTGTGATTGGTCGCGTGGCCGCGACCAATCACAAGCCGGACGTCACCGCAAGCTATTAACGCGCTCATTTTTAAAAATGAGCGCGTTAATGGCTTTCAAAGACGTAGCGGCTTGTGATTGGTCGCGTGGCCGCGACCAATCACAAGCCGCGATGCACTGCAAGCTATTAACGCGCTCATTTTTAAAAATGAGCGCGTTAATGGCTTTCAAAGACGTAGCGGCTTGTGATTGGTCGCGTGGCCGCGACCAATCACAAGCCGGACGTCACCGCAAGCTATTGACGCGCTCATTTTTAAAAATGAGCGCGTTAATGGCTTTCAAAGACGTAGCGGCTTGTGATTGGTCGCGTGGCCGCGACCAATCACAAGCCGCGACGCACCGCAAGCTATTAACGCGCTCATTTTTAAAAATGAGCGCGTTAATGGCTTTCAAAGACGTAGCGGCTTGTGATTGGTCGCGTGGCCGCGACCAATCACAAGCCGGACGTCACCGCAAGCTATTAACGCGCTCATTTTTAAAAATGAGCGCGTTAATGGCTTTCAAAGACGTAGCGGCTTGTGATTGGTCGCGTGGCCGCGACCAATCACAAGCCGGACGTCACCGCAAGCTATTGACGCGCTCATTTTTAAAAATGAGCGCGTTAATGGCTTTCAAAGACGTAGCGGCTTGTGATTGGTCGCGTGGCCGCGACCAATCACAAGCCGCGACGCACCGCAAGCTATTAACGCGCTCATTTTTAAAAATGAGCGCGTTAATGGCTTTCAAAGACGTAGCGGCTTGTGATTGGTCGCGTGGCCGCGACCAATCACAAGCCGGACGTCACCGCAAGCTATTAACGCGCTCATTTTTAAAAATGAGCGCGTTAATGGCTTTCAAAGACGTAGCGGCTTGTGATTGGTCGCGTGGCCGCGACCAATCACAAGCCGCGACGCACCGCAAGCTATTAACGCGCTCATTTTTAAAAATGAGCGCGTTAATAGCTTGCGGTGACGTCGCGGCTTGTGATTGGTCGCGTGGCCGCGACCAATCACAAGCCGCTACGTCTTTGAAAGTCATTAACGCGCTCATTTTTCAAAAATGAGCGCGCTAATAGCTTGCGGTGACGTCACGGCTTGTGATTGGTCGCGTGGTGGTCACATGGGCGGCCCGCGACCAATCAGAAGCCGGGACGTGATTCTCAGGTCCTAAAAGCGCTGATTTTGAACAACGAAGCCTGCCGGTTACCCGCGCTGAGTCCAGGGGCCGCCGGAGAGGTAAATATATCAATATTTTTTATTTTAATTCTTTATTTTACACATCTCTATGTATCCGATACCGATACCCGATACCACAAAAGTATCGGATCTCGGTATCGGAATTCCGATACCGCAAGTATCGGCCGATACCCGATACTTGCGGTATCGGAATGCTCAACACTATCCGCGACATATAAACATTCAAATCCGAATACAGATAGTTATACTCCCAAAAAGACATTACAAGATTTGCCAAAGATGGCGACAATTTGGCACCCATGGCCACGCCGGACCGTTGCAAAAAATATTTTCTGTCAAAGGAAAAAAAATTGTGGGTCAATAAATAAAATGTAACCTGTAAAATATAATGCATCAAGTCTTGGGAATAATCACTGAATTTTGTTAGATGAAATTCTAGCGCCTTCATAGCCACAGAATGATACAAGTATAAAAAGATACCACATCGCAACTAAGCCAAGAAAAAAGAGGTGACCATATTTTCTTTGAAAAGGCCTGCAGCACATCTCTAAAATCCTGAATATAACCAGGAATTCTATGTACTAGTGGTTGCAAAAGTGAGTCAAGCCACTCACACATGTGCTCATTGATTGAGCCAACACCCGACACTATCGGTCTCATTGGGGGAATACACCCTGCTTATGGATCTTGGGTAATCCATGCATGATGGGCAAAACCTCCCAAAAATCAGCTTGTTTTTTGGTCAATACATTCTCAATACATTCTCACTGAATGCAGATAATGTAGTAGATATTACCTGCAGTCCTATGCAACACCCCAGATAAAACAGTAATCATTCTGCATATAGATAATTTAGTAGATGTTACCTGCAGTCCTATGTAACACCAGAGATATCACAGTGGTAACTCTGTGTAAAGATAGCTGAGGAGCAATTTTGAACATAATTTTTCTTGAATTAGATTTTTCTTCTGACCTAGACTGAAGTAGGCATGCTGATGTTAACCCCTTAATGACCACCGATACATCTTTTTACTGACCTGAGATATAAGACAATAGCATCCCCATACAGGATACAATCCAGCAGCTGTCAGCTGTCCACCATAGCTGATAGCTTGCTGCACCAGCCACAATCAGTGTTGTCACCGTTCATTTATGTTTAACCCCCTAGATGCTGCTGTCAATAGTGACTATATCATATAAATGGTTAACAGAGTGTGGGGGCTCCCTCTCTATTCCCATTGGCACCCTGAGATCACGATTGTGTGGTCTTGATGGATGTCATTGCAACCAACCAAATAGCGGCCTTAGAGTCTGCTGGCTGTTGTAACCTGTTCACTGTTCACAAGTTACCAACATTTAAATGGTAAAAATAAACTTTTTCATTCCTGTCATGCCACTTTGCATTAATTCCTGAAAATCACCTAAAGGTTTAATAAACTACCTGACAGCAGTTTTCAATATGTTGGGGGGTGCTGTTTTTAAAATGGTATCATTTTCTGGGGTTTCCAATATATAGGACCCCCTTCAAACTTGGATAGGCCCTTAAAAAATTAAATTTTGTAAATGTCCTTGAAAAAATTAAAACTTGCTGCTATATTTTTAAACCTAAAATGATAAGAAAATAAAATATCATTTTACAAATGCTGCTGATGTAAAGCCGACATGTGGGAAATGTTATTTAATAATGTTTTTCTATGGTATGACTATCTGGATTAAAGGGATAATCATTCAAAGTGTGAAAATTGCTTATTTTTTAAGATTTTTGACAAATTTCTTATTTTTTTTATAAATAAACACAAAACATATTGACCTCAATTTACCATTATCATAAATTATAATGTGCCACGAAAAAACAGTCTCAAAATCATTGAGATTTGTTCAAGCATTCCAGAGTTATCATGTAAAAGTGACGGGGCCATTTTTTTACAAATCTGACCAGTGTCACTTTAAGGAATTAAAACTGTAGTTAGTTTTCTTCTATCACGCTAGGTTTTTCCTCTACACCTCATCTTCAAGCAATTCCTCTAGGCTGAATAGAGGGTAGCAATAGTGCCCTCATATTGGCTGAAAGCAAACCGCCCCAGATTGAGGAGGGGTGGAGGACGACCTTGGCGACCAGCAAAAAGTTATTATTTGTCTAGTTTTTTCAGATACACGTGAGACAGTGTGGCAGCAGGTTATGTGCTGCTCTATATAGTTAGTATAGAAAGGTAGGAGACAAAAAAAGTGCAAATAGGGTCTTATCCCCAGGATTGTTTCCAATCAATTATGAGAGAACTGCTCACCTGGTGGTGCTCAGTAAAGGCGTGTAGTTGTCAGCTGCAGCAGATCCACAGGTCAGCGCTGCGACCTCTCAGAACCGTTATAATAGATGAATGTGGATAAAATCCGTGCTGCTGCGACAAATGATGGATCCAGATATAGTTAGAAGATGTTCGGGTGGTTTATTCAATGCGTTTCGAAGCTCATGGCTTCTTCTTCAGGAAGTTTCCACAGAAAGATAGGGGCCCTCAGCTAGCGGCACATCACGCAGCCGCTATGGGGCCCCTGTGAGGCAAGGGGGCCCGCCTGCTGCCAGCGCTGACTCCCCTGCTGAATTGAACTATACCGGTGTCTGCCGGTAAAGTTCAAAGCAAATGATGGAGGAGAGAGCGTCACCTGAAGCTCCCTCTCCCATCATTCCCTGCTCTGCCTCTGACACTGCTGTGTGTCAGGCAGTGCAGCGGCAGCAGCCGAGACTGGAGCAGGGAGCAACGCGGGCACATTGAGAGGTGAGGAGTGTTTTTTTTGTTGTTTTTTTTTCTAACTATAACAGTGAGTGCTGGACTGGACTATGGGGCCATTCTTTAGGGGGAGGGGGGCTGTGCTGTATACTACGTGGGCTGTGTTATATGCTACATGGGCTGTGTTATATGCTATGTGGGCTGTGTTATATGCTAAGTGGGCTGTGTTATATGCGATCATGAATTGTGGTATGTGTTAAAGGGGGGGCCCACTGAGACTCTTTCGCCTGGGGCCTTCAAGAACCTGGAGCTGGCCCTGGGATGCTTGCTATCTAGCGCCCAACGGTGCTATCTGCACCTAACACACGATACTGCGTCTTATTGCTGTGACAGCCAGTGCGGCGCCATGCGCTATTAGAGTGCTTTCCTAACCCAAGTCTGGGTGGTTAGTGGTGTCCACCAGAACGGCACTGCACACACTCTGGTGCGTTAAATATTATTTCTGTTAAACTCTGACACCCCATTAGCGGTGTCGAGTGCAAGAGGTCTAGAGGAACTCTTTCCCTGTGTCTTGGGATAGAGTTCTGTGACTCCTTGCTTGCGCTCTATGTGTGGTACCATTGCCCTGTGATGCAGCAGGGTTTGCTTCCTTCATACCGGGTGAAGCTAACCCCCGTGTGTATGCACATTTTACCGCCATATAGTCCATCATTACTCAGCAGCAGGTTCCATCTCTGCACGGTGGACCCCGGGCTGCGAACGCACCTTATACCATCTTCTGATGGATGAACAGCGATTACAATGGTACATCCAGCAGCTGGAGGGTAGGTTGGCGGCTCTTGAGTGCACAACCTCAGCTGTGGATGTTACAGCGGTCACTGTTCAGGCTGCTAGCATAGCTGCAGCCAGTTTGTCCACTACCACCCCTGCTCTGACTTTATCCCATCTCCCGCTACTTGATAAGTTTACTGGTGACAGTAAGCTGTGTCGGGGATTCGTGAGTCAGTTTACAATACAACTTGAGCTCCTGGCTGCACGTTTTCCCATGGAGTGGCGGGCAAAGGTGGGATTTATTGTATCCCTGTTGTCGGGCATGGCGTTAGAGTGTGCAACACCGCTGTGGGAGCGTGACGATCATGTGGTGCAGAGTGCTCCAAGGTTTCTGGACTCTCTGAGACAGGTCTTTTTTGGACCTCGTGTCATCCATGATTTAGCACTCTAACTGCTGGCTTTGACACAGGGTTCATCCATAATCGATCACTTTTCCGTTCACTTCCGGACTTTGGTGTCCGAGCTGGAGTGGCCGGATAAGGTCCTTATCCCTGTGTTCTGGAGAGGACAGGCTGACCATGTGAAGGATGCTTTGGCCACTAGGGAGATTCCCGTCACACTGGAAGAGTTGATAGCCATAGCCACTTGCATTGACCTCCGTTTTCACGAGCGGGGGTTGGAGCGAGCCCAGTGTAGGCAGAGGTTTCGGCTGGCACCTACCTTCACCAAGCCACTGGAGTCCTCTGTTCAGGTGTCCAAGCCCTATGAGGCCATGGGGCCATGGGGGTTTCTTGAGCGAGTCCTAAGTCTTGGGCAGCTTGAATACCCATGGTCTGTAATGTCTGCCTGCAGTCAGGACATTATACCAAGAAATGTCCACAGCGGCAGGGGAAACGACCGTGTCTATTAACTGTAGGAGGTTCACTTGACGCAGCGGCGTTTTCCTCTAAATTGTCCTTAAAGGGAACAATTACCCTTGACCCTTCCACTTTTATGGTCGAGCTTTGTGTGGATTACGGGGCGGAGTTAAATTTCATGTCCTCAGCCTTCACCAACGGCACGCAATACCCCTTGTTATGCTAGCCAAACCAGTGACCATAATAGTGGTGAATGGGTCGCCACTGACCTCACAAATTACACACCAGACTATTCCATTTACATTATCCATGCCTCCATCCCATCAGGAGATCATTTCCCTTCTGGTTATTCCTGAGGGAATAGACGAGATTCTGCTTGGGATACCTTGGTTGCATTACCACTCTCCACATATAGAGTGATCCTCTTGGAGAATTCTGGGATGGAGTAAATCTTGTGAGGGCAGATGGCTGAGGGAGTGCGTTCAGGTTGCCACAACAGAGGTACCCGCAGATCTTACCTCTCTCCCCAAACTCTATTGGTCTTATGCGGACGTATTCTCCAAGAGAGCTGCAGAGACTCTACCGCCTCACTGCCGCTATGACTGTCCTATTGATCTCTTGCCTGGATCATCCTGGAGATGGAGGCAATGTCCCTATACATCCAGGAAAATCTGGCAAGAGGATTCATTAGGAAGTCAGTGTCACCTGCGGGGGCGGGGTTCTTTGTGCAAATGAAGAACGGAGAATTGCATCCATGTATTGACCACCGGGGTCTTAAAGCCATCACCGTTAAGAATAAGTACCCTCTGCCTTTGATATCTGAGCTCTTCGATAGACTACATGGGGCGAGGATATTTACTAAGTTAGATCTGTGGGGTGCTTACAACTTTATTCACATCCATGAGGGGGATGAATGGAAGATGGCTTTTAATACGAGGGATG
The DNA here is from genome assembly GCF_032444005.1 of Ranitomeya imitator. Taxonomy (NCBI): domain Eukaryota; kingdom Metazoa; phylum Chordata; class Amphibia; order Anura; family Dendrobatidae; genus Ranitomeya; species Ranitomeya imitator. The sequence continues at coordinate 883,566,547 of NC_091282.1, read as the reverse complement.
AGCACTATGAGTATCTGGTGATGCCCTTTTGGCTCTGTAATGCCCCAGCAGTCTTCCAAGACTTTGTGAGTGACATCTTCCGGGATATGCTCTCCACCTTGGTGGTAGTCTGTCTGGAGGATATTCTCATCTACTCTCCAGATATAGGTTCTCACTGGAGTGATGTTTGCAGAGTCTTCGACCTTCTATGAGCAAACTCCCTCTATGCCAAGATGGAGAAGTGTCTCTTTGAGCAGCAGTCCTTGCCTTTCCTGGGTTATATCATCTCAGCTTGGGGATTAGCTATGGATCCTGCCAAGCTACAAGCAGTGATGGACTCACAGGAACCTCATTCTCTCAAAGCGGTTCAGCGCTTTATAGGGTTCATTAATTACTATCGCCAGTTCATCCCCCACTTCTTTACTTTGGTAGCTCCTCACCAAGAAGAATGCAAATCCCAAATTGTGGTCGGAGGAAGTCTCCAAGGCCTTCTTATCTGTTAAGTCCCATGTTGCTACATCCCAATGTAGATAAGCCCTTCATTATTGAGGTGGATGCCTCATCCATTGGTGCTGGAGCGGTCCTCTTCCAAAAGGACGCTCAAGGTCGGAAGCATCCTTGCTTCTTCTTCTCCAAGACCTTCACTCTGGCAGAGAGGAATTATTCCATCGGGGACAGTGAGTTGCTAGCAATGAAGTTGGCCTTTTCAGAGTGGAGACACCTCCTGGAGGGAGCTTGCTTTCCCTTCCAAGTTTACACTGACCACAAGAATTTGGTGTATTGGCAAACAGCCCAGCGGCAAAATTGTCACCAGGCTAGATGATCCCTATTATTCTCCCGATTCCACTTCACCCTTCATTTCCTATCCGAGGAGAACATTCACGCCAATGCTCTCTCCCGCTCCCTGGTGTCTTCAGAGGAGGAGGAGCCTCGGCTAATTGTCCCCTCCGTGAGTCTGGGAACTGTGGCTCCGGTGTCACTAGAGTCTGTGCCCCCGGGCAAGACTTTCGTGCCATCTAATTTGTGACTGGAGGTTCTCTCTTGGGCTTATTCGTCCAAGGTGGGTGGATATTTCAGGATCAGGAGGACATCAGAGCTTCTGGCGAGGACGTACTGGTGGCCGCATATGGCCCATGACGTCGAAGACTATATTCGGGTGTGTGTCTCCTGAGCCAGGAATAGGTCTTCTCTACAACAGCCTGCTGGGCTACTTTACCCCCTACCGGTGGCTGATAGGCCCTGGGAGATAGTCGAGATGGACTTTTTGGTTGTCTTACCCAAATCTCATAGCTGCACCATTATTTGGGTAGTTACCCACCATTTCTCTAAAATGGTGCATTTGGTGCCTCTCCTACGATTACCTTCTGCACAGGCCTTGGCGGCGTTGTTTGTCAAACATGTCTTCCACTTACACGCTATGTCTGATAAGATTGTCAGTGACCGGGGTCCCCAGATTGCGTCTCGGTTCTGGAGAGAGCTTTGTCGCCTACTTAGTATCGAGTTGAATATCTCTTCAGCGTACCATCCTGAGACAAAAGGGTTGGTAGAGAGGGCCAACCAGACTCTGGTCACATACCTACGACATTTTGTCTTGGCCAGGCCGGATGATTGGGCATCCCTGCTACCATGGGCAGAGTTTGCCTTGAACAACGCCATAGCCGACTCCACTGGGCAGACTCCATTCCTCCTTAATCACGGCCAGCATCCGCGGGTTCCTGTGCCCATGCCCGTGTCTTCCGTCGACTCTAGGGTGGCAGACTGGGCAGTGGAAGCACAGGACATCTGGGACTGCACACAGGATGCCATCCGGGCCTCAAAGGAGAGAATGAGGGTCTCTGCCGATGCACATTGGCGCCCCACTCCGACCTTTGCTCCTGGCGACATAGTGTGGTTCTCCGCCCGCAATATCAGGCTGCGAGTTGAGTCCACTAAGTTTGTGCCTCACTATTTTGGTCCTTTCAAGGATCTGGAACAGGTTAGTCCTGTGGTCTACTGTCTGGCTCTTCCTCCACGCCTGGGTATCACCGACACCTTTCATGTGTCCCTCTTAAAGCCCGTTTACATGTCCCAGTTTTCTGAGTCATCTGCCGGGACATTGGGTTCGTCCACAGATGATTATGAGGTGAATGCTATCCTGGGGCTCAAGGTGGTAGGTGGCAAAAAGTTCTATCTGGTGGACTGGAAGGGTCACGGTCCAGAGGACAGAACCTGGGAACCTGTGGAGCACATTCTGGCTCGGCTGCTCATTGCAGCCTTTGAACATAGTGAGGCCCAGGGAGGGGCACCCTAGGAGGGGGGTAATGTTAGGTGTCTAGTTCCCACCTCTGCACAGGGGGAATCTCGAACCATCTCTGCTGCTGTCTCCCTTTCTTCTCCAGTCACAGTGGAGCCTGCTCAGCGGCGACGTCGGTCCCAGAATCTGGCTCAAGCTGATACTGTGCGACTGGTTACTGCTGTCAGGGCTGGTGTCAGCACACGGCGTACCCAGGCAAGTTCCAGGGCCCTGGCGAGACAGGGGGCCCATTCAGGGTTGGCGTTAGGGGCAGGCAGCTGCCTAGGGCCCCCGCTTCCCCAAGGGCCCTCAGCTAGCGGCACATCACGCAGCCACTATGGGGCCTCTGTGAGGCAGGGGGGCCCGCCTGTCACCAGCGCCAACTCCCCCGCTGCCGCATTGAACTATACCGGCATCTGCCGGTAAAGTTCAAAGCAAATGATGGAGGAGAGAGCGTCACCTGATGCTGCCTCTCCCATCATTCCCCACTCTGCCTCTGACACTGTCGCTGCGGGTGCACGATGATGTAATCGCGCACTCGCTGTGTGTCAGGAAGTACCGTGGCAGCTGCCGAGACCGGAGCAGGGAGCAGCGTGGACACGTTGAGAGGTGAGGAGTGTTTTTTGTTGTAACTATAACAGTGAGTACTGGACTATGAGGCCATTCTTGGGGGAGGGGGGCTGTGCTGTATGCTACATGTCTGTGCTATATACTACATGTCTGTGCTATATACTACATGGCTGTGTTATATACTACTTGGCTGTGTTATATACTATATGGGCTGTTATATGCTACGTGGGCTGTGCTATATACTACATGGCTGTTCTATATACTATGTGGGCTGTGTTATATACAATGTGCCTGTGCTATATACTATATGGGCTGTTATATGCTACGTGGGCTGTGCTATATAATACATGGCTGTTCTATATACTATGTGGGCCATGTTATATACTATCTGGCTGTGCTTGCTATATACTATATGGGCTGTTATATGCTACGTGGGCTGTGCTATATACTACATGGCTGTTCTATATACTATGTGGGCTGTGTTATATACTATGTGGCTGTGCTATATATTATATGGGCTGTTATATGCTACGTGGGCTGTGCTATATAATACATGGCTGTTCTATATACTATGTGGGCCATGTTATATACTATGTGGCTGTGCTTGCTATATACTACTGTATATGGGCTGTTATATGCTACGTGGGCTGTGCTATATACTACATGGCTGTTCTATATACTATGTGGGCCGTGTTATATACTATGTGGCTGTGCTATATATTATATGGGCTGTTATATGCTACGTGGGCTGTGCTATATACTACATGGCTGTTCTATATACTAAGTGGGCTGTGTTATATACTATGTGCCTGTGCTATATACTATATGGGCTGTTATATGCTACGTGGGCTGTGCTATATACTACATGGCTGTTCTATATACTACACGGGCCCTGTTATATACTACGTGGGCTGTTATATGCTACGTGGGCTGTTCTATATACTACGTGGGCCGTGTTATATACTACGTGGGCTGTGTTATATAACATGTGGCTGTGCTATATACTATATGGGCTGTTATATGGTACGTGGGCTGTGCTATATACTACGTGGCTGTGTTATATGCTATGTGGGCTGTTATATACTACATGGCTGTGTTATATGCTACATGGCTGTGTTATGCACTACATGGCTGTGATATATGCGGTCAGGAATCATGGTATGTGTTAAAGGGGGGGCCCACTGAAACTCTTTCGCCTGGGGCCCTCAAAAACCTGGAGCAGGCCCTGACTGCTGCCCTTCTAGGCTCTGTCTTTGTTGCCAGCACTGATCAGCAGCGAGGAGGTCTTTCTGGGACTAAGTCCTGCTTTTCCCATACTGAGCATGCCCACTAGATGACCTCCCATTGGAGGTCAGGGGTCACATGCTAAGGTCCTGTTGTGACTCCTATTGGACCATCTGGAAGGTCCCATAGCACTGCTGCGTCCTTCAGGCGCTAATTCTTAGGAAGGAAGCATCCGAGGGCGCGTCCGAGGGTGAGTATATTCCTAATAGGTATATACTCACCCTCGGACGCGCCCTGGTTCTAACCCGCAGCCTTCCTTCTTAGAATCAGCGCCTGAAGGACCTTAGATGACGTCGCGGCTTGTGATTGGTCGCGTGATGCCCATGTGACCGCTCACGCGACCAATCACAAGCCGCGACGCCATCAAAGGTCCTTCAGGCGCTGATTCTTAAGAAGGAAGGCTGCCGGTGAGAACCAGGGCGCGATCCATATTTAAGTGTAAAATAAAGAATTAAAATAAAAAATATTGCTATATTCACCCTCGGACGTGCCCTGGTACTAACCGGCAGCCTTCCTTCCTAAGAATCAGCGCTTGAAGGACCTTCGGTGACGTCGCGGCTTGTGATTGATCGCGCGAGCGGTCACATGGGCGGTCGCGCGACCAATCACAAGCCGCGACGTCATCTAAGGCCCTTCACGCGCTGATTCTAAGGAAGGAAGGCTGCCGGTTAGTACCAGGGCACGTCCGAGGGTGAATATAGCAATATTTTTTATTTTAATTCTTTATTTTACACTTAAATATGGATCCCAGGGCCTGAAGGAGAGTTTCCTCTCCTTCAGACCCTGGGAACCATTGGAAACCCAATGCAGTGCATTGGGTTTCGTGTTTCGGCCGACCCCGACCCCGACTTTTTTATATGATCGGGCGATTTCACTCGACCCGACTTTTGAAAAAGTCGGGTTTCATGAAACCCGACCCGATCCTATAAAAGTAAAAGTCGCTCAACCCTAGCAAAGACGATAGTGAAGCAAAGAACTGAGGACTCCAAAAAGGGAAAGCAAAAGAGTCGAAAGTGAAGGGAAGCCGTGGAATCTCCAGTGAATTGGTGTGCTGGAAATGGTGAGGTACATATCAGTCCAAAGCAGCTTCCCAGGGACCATTTCTTTAAGGAGTTGTGCACTATTGGACTGGAGTAAAAAGGGCCTACCAGTAAGCAACTCCAGGACCCCACTTTTCAACTACATGCAAATGTGATATTATCCTCAATCACAAATTTTTATAACAACTAGCTGAAGAGCCCAGCGTTGCCTGGGCATAGTAAATATCTGTGGTTAGTTATAGAACCTCACTTCTCTTATTTTCCCATCACGCCTCTCATTTTCGCCCTCACTCCTCTTATTTCCCCCCTCACTCCTCTCATTCCCCCTAACACTTGTCATTTCGACCTTACATCTGTCATTTTCTGATCACTCCACTATATTCCCTCACTCCTCTTATATTGCACTCACACCTCTCATTTTTACCTCACACCTCTCATTTTCCCCTCAGTATATACATGTTTGTCATCTCCCTTATATACAGTGGGGCAAAAAAGTATTTAGTCAGTCAGCAATAGTGCAAGTTCCACCACTTAAAAAGATGAGAGGCATCTGTAATTTACATCATAGGTAGACCTCAACTATGGGAGACAAACTGAGAAAAAAAAATCCAGAAAATCACATTGTCTGTTTTTTTTAACAATTTATTTGCATATTATGGTGGAAAATGAGTATTTGGTCAGAAACAAACAATCAAGATTTCTGGCTCTCACAGACCTGTAACTTCTTCTTTAAGAGTCTCCTCTTTCCTCCACTCATTACCTGTAGTAATGGCACCTGTTTAAACTTGTTATCAGTATAAAAAGACACCTGTGCACACCCTCAAACAGTCTGACTCCAAACTCCACTATGGTGAAGACCAAAGAGCTGTCAAAGGACACCAGAAACAAAATTGTAGCCCTGCACCAGGCTGGGAAGACTGAATCTGCAATAGCCAACCAGCTTGGAGTGAAGAAATCAACAGTGGGAGCAATAATTAGAAAATGGAAGACATACAAGACCACTGATAATCTCCCTCGATCTGAGGCTCCACGCAAAATCCCACCCCGTGGGGTCAGAATGATCACAAGAACGGTGATCAAAAATCCCAGAACCACGCGGGGGGACCTAGTGAATGAACTGCAGAGAGCTGGGACCAATGTAACAAGGCCTACCATAAGTAACACACTACGCCACCATGGATTCAGATCCTGCAGTGCCAGACGTGTCCCACTGCTTAAGCCAGTACATGTCCCGGCCCGTCTGAAGTTTGCTAGAGAGCATTTGGATGATCCAGAGGAGTTTTGGGAGAATGTCCTATGGTCTGATGAAACCAAACTGGAACTGTTTGGTAGAAACACAAATTGTCGTGTTTGGAGGAAAAAGAATACTGAGTTGCATCCATCAAACACCATACCTACTGTAAAGCATGGTGGTGGAAACATCATGCTTTGGGGCTGTTTCTCTGCAAAGGGGCCAGAACGACTGATCCGGGTACATGAAAGAATGAATGGGGCCATGTATCGTGAGATTTTGAGTGCAAACCTCCTTCCATCAGCAAGGGCACTGAAGATGAAATGTGGCTGGGTCTTTCAACATGACAATGATCCAAAGCACACCGCCAGGGCAACGAAGGAGTGGCTTCGTAAGAAGCATTTCAAGGTCCTGGAGTGGCCTAGCCAGTCTCCAGTTCTCAACCCTATAGAAAACCTTTGGAGGGAGTTGAAAGTCAGTGTTGCCAAGCGAAAAGCCAAAAACATCACTGCTCTAGAGGAGATCTGCATGGAGGAATGGGCCAACATACCAACAACAGTGTGTGGCAACCTTGTGAAGACTTACAGAAAACGTTTGACCTCTGTCACTGCCAACAAAGGATATATTACAAAGTATTGAGATGAAATTTTGTTTCTGACCAAATACTTATTTTCCGCCATAATATGCAAATAAATTGTTAAAAAAACAGACAATGTGATTTTCTGCAATTTTTTTTCTCAGTTTGTCTCCCATAGTTGAGGTCTACCTATGATGTAAATTACAGATGCCTCTCATCTTTTTAAGTGGTGGAACTTGCACTATTGCTGACTGACTAAATACTTTTTTGCCCCACTGTATATAAGTTCCAGTTTGGTTTCATCAGACCATAGGACATTCTCCCAAAACTCCTCTGGATCATCCAAATGCTCTCTAGCAAACTTCAGACGGGCCCGGACATGTACTGGCTTAAGCAGTGGGACACGTCTGGCACTGCAGGATCTGAGTCCATGGTGGCGTAGTGTGTTACTTATGGTAGGCCTTGTTACATTGGTCCCAGCTCTCTGCAGTTCATTCACTAGGTCCCCCCGCGTGGTTCTGGGATTTTTGCTCACCGTTCTTGTGATCATTCTGACCCCATGGGGTGGGATTTTGCGTGGAGCCCCAGATCGAGGGAGATTATCAGTAGTCTTGTATGTCTTATATTTTCTAATTATTGCTCCCACTGTTGATTTCTTCACTCCAAGCTGGTTGGCTATTGCAGATTCAGTCTTCCCAGCCTGGTGCAGGGCTACAATTTTGTTTCTGGTGTCCTTTGACAGCTCTTTGGTCTTCACCATAGTGGAGTTTGGAGTCAGACTGTTTGAGGGTGTGCACAGGTGTCTTTTTATACTGATAACAAGTTTAAACAGGTGCCATTATTACAGGTAATGAGTGGAGGAAAGAGGAGACTCTTAAAGAAGAAGTTACAGGTCTGTGAGAGCCAGAAATCTTGATTGTTTGTTTCTGACCAAATACTTATTTTCCACCATAATATGCAAATAAAATGTTAAAAAAACAGACAATGTGATTTTCTGGATTTTTTTTTTCTCAGTTTGTCTCCCATAGTTGAGGTCTACCTATGATGTAAATTACAGACGCCTCTCATCTTTTTAAGTGGTGGAACTTGCACTATTGCTGACTGACTAAATACTTTTTTGCCCCACTGTATAGTATACACCTGTATGTAATCTCCTGTATATAGTATATACCTGTATGTCATCTCCCCTGTATATAGTATATACCTGTATGTCATCTCCCCTGTAAATAGTATATACCGTATATACTCGAGTATAAGCTGACCCGAGTATAAGCCGACCCCCCTAATTTTGCCACAAAAAACTGGGAAAACTTATTGACTCGAGTATAAGCCTTGGGTGGAAAATGGAGCAGCTACCGATTAATGTCAAAAATAAAAATAGATACCAATATAAGTAAAATTAATTGAGACATCAGTAGGTTAAGTGTTTTTGAATATCCATATTGAATCAGGAGCCCCATATAATGCTCCATACAGTTCATTATTGCCCCATAGATGCTCCATATAAAGCTGTGCCCCATATACAATGCTCTGCACCGTTCATTATTGCCCCATAGCTGTGCCATATAGTGCTCTGCACCATTCATTATTGCCCCATAGCTGTGCCATATAGTGCTCTGCACCGTTCATTATTGCCCCATAGCTGTGCCATATAGTGCTCTGCACCGTTCATTATTGCCCCATAGCTGTGCCATATAGTGCTCTGCACCGTTCATTATTGCCCCATAGCTGTGCCATACAGTGCTCTGCACCGTTCATTATTGCCCCATAGCTGTGCCATATAGTGCTCTGCACCATTCATTATTGCCCCATAGCTGTGCCATATAGTGCTCTGCACCGTACATTATTGCCTCATAGCTCTGCCATATAGTGCTCTGCACAGTTCATTTTTGTCCCATAGCTGTACATATAGTGCTCTGCACCATTCATTATTGCCCCATAGCTCTGCCATATAGTGCACTGCACCATTTATTATTGCCCCATAGCTGTGCCATATAGTGCTCTGCACCGTTCATTATTGCCCCATAGCTGTGCCATATAGTGCTCTGCACCGTTCATTATTGCCCCATACCTGTGCCATATAGTGCACTGCGCCATTCATTATTGCCCCATAGCGGTGCCATATAGTGCTCTGCGCCGTTCATTATTGCCCCATAGCTGTGCCATATAGTGCTCTGCACTGTTCATTATTTCCCCATAGCTGTGCCATATAGTGCTCTGCACCGTTCATTATTTCCCCATAACTGTGCCATATAGTGCTCTGCACCGTTCATTATTGCCCCATAGCTGTGCCATATAGTGCTCTGCACTGTTCATTTTTGTCCCATAGCTGTGCCATATAGTGCACTGCACCGTTCATTATTGCCCCATAGCTGTGCCATATAGTGCTCTGCACCGTTCATTATTGCCCCATAGCTGTGCCATATAGTGCTCTGCACCGTTCATTATTGCCCCATAGCTCTGCCATATAGTGCTCTGCACCGTTCATTATTGCCCCATAGCTGTGCCATATAGTGCTCTGCACCGTTAATTATTGTCCCATAGTTGTGCCATATAGTGCTCTGCACCGTTCATTTTTGCCCCATAGCTGTGCCATATAGTGCACTGCGCCGTTCATTATTTCCCCATAGCTGTGCCATATAGTGTCTGCACCGTTAATTATTGTCACATAGTTGTGCCATATAATACTCTGCACCGTTCATTATTTCCCCATAGCTGTGCCATATAGTGTCTGCACCGTTAATTATTGTCCCATAGCTGTGCCATATAGTGCCCTGCACCGTTCATTATTGCCCCATAGCTGTGCCATATAGTGCTCTGCACCTTTCATTATTGCCCCATAGCTGTGCCATATAGTGCTCTGCACCGTTCATTATTGCCTCATAGCTGTGCCATATAGTGCTCTGCACCATTCATTATTGCCCCATAGCTGTGCCATATAGTGCTCTGCACCGTTCATTATTGCCCCATAGCTGTGCCATATAGTGCTCTGCACCATTCATTATTGCCTCATAGCTGTGCCATATAGTGCCCTGCACCGTTCATTATTGCCCCATAGCTGTGACATATAGTGCTCTGCACTATTCATTATTGCCTCATAGCTGTGCCATATAGTGCTCTGCACCGTTCATTTTTGTCCCATAGCTTTGCCATATAGTGCTCTGCACCGTTCATTATTGCCCCATAGCTGTGCCATATAGTGCTCTGCACCATTCATTATTGCCCCATAGCTGTGCCATATAGTGCTCTGCACCGTTCATTATTGCCTCATAGCTGTGCCATATAGTGCTCTGCACCTTTCATTATTGCCCCATAGCTGTGCCATATAGTGCTCTGCACCGTCCATTATTGCCTCATAGCTGTGCCATATAGTGCTCTGCACCTTTCATTATTGCCCCATAGCTGTGCCATATAGTGCTCTGCACCGTTCATTATTGCCCCATAGCTGTACATATAGTGCTCTGCACCGTTCATTATTGCCCCATAGCTGTGACATATAGTGCTCTGCACTATTCATTATTGCCTCATAGCTGTGCCATATAGTGCTCTGCACCGTTCATTTTTGTCCCATAGCTTTGCCATATAGTGCTCTGCACCGTTCATTATTGCCCCATAGCTGTGCCATATAGTGCTCTGCACCATTCATTATTGCCCCATAGCTGTGCCATATAGTGCTCTGCACCGTTCATTATTGCCTCATAGCTGTGCCATATAGTGCTCTGCACCTTTCATTATTGCCCCATAGCTGTGCCATATAGTGCTCTGCACCGTCCATTATTGCCTCATAGCTGTGCCATATAGTGCTCTGCACCTTTCATTATTGCCCCATAGCTGTGCCATATAGTGCTCTGCACCGTTCATTATTGCCCCATAGCTGTACATATATTGCTCTGCACCGTTCATTATTGCCCCATAGCTGTACATATATTGCTCTGCACCGTTCATTATTGCCTCATAGCTGTGCCATATAGTGCTCTGCACCTTTCATTATTGCCCCATAGCTGTGCCATATAGTGCTCTGCACCGTCCATTATTGCCTCATAGCTGTGCCATATAGTGCTCTGCACCTTTCATTATTGCCCCATAGCTGTGCCATATAGTGCTCTGCACCGTTCATTATTGCCCCATAGCTGTACATATATTGCTCTGCACCGTTCATTATTGCCCCATAGCTGTGCCATATAGTGCTCTGCACTGTTCATTATTGCCCCATAGCTGTGCCATATAGTGCTCTGCACCGTTCATTATTGCCCCATAAATGTACATATAGTGCTCTGCACCGTTCATTATTGCCCCATAGCTGTGCCATGTAGTGCTCTGCACTGTTCATTATTGCCCCATAGCTGTGCCATATAGTGCTCTGCATGGTTCATTATTGCCCCATAGCTCTGCCATATAGTGCTCTGCACTGTTCAATATTGCCCCATAACTGTGCCATATAGTGCTCTGCACCGTTCATTATTGCCCTATAGCTGTACATATAGTGCTCTGCACCGTTCATTATTACCCCATAGTTGTGCCATATAGTGCTCTGCACCGTTCATTATTGCCCCATAGCTGTGCCATATAGTGCTCTGCACCGTTCATTATTGCCGCATAGCTGTGCCATATAGTACTCTGCACCGTTCATTATTGCCCCATTGATGTACCATAGAAAGCTGTGCCATTGCTGCTGCTGCAATAAAAAAAAATGCCATACTCACTTCTCTTGCTTGCAGCTCCTCGGCGTCCCGTCCCAGCGTCTCTCCGCACTGACTGATCAGGCAGAGCGTGCCGCGCACACTATATGCGCCATCGCGCCCTCTGACCTGAACAGTCAGAGGGGAGCGGCGCCGGGAAGATGGAGCGACGCCCGGCATGTGGAATGGGGATAGGTAAATATGACATACTTACCTGCTCCCGGCGTCCCGCTCCTTCTCCCGGACAGCTGGTCTTCGGTGCCGCAGCCTCTTCCTCCATCAGCGGTCACCGTTACCGCTGATTAGAGAAATGAATATGCGGCTCCATCCCTATGGGAGTAGAGTCCATATTCATTTTTCTAATGAGCGGTCCCACGTGACCGCTGAAGAGGGAAAGAGCTGCAGCACCCGAAGACCATGGGACGGCAGGGGGAGCGTCAGGATCGCCGGGACTAGGCGAGTATGCCTCAGCGCCCTCTCCCCCTCACCTGCCGACCCTGCCACCCACCGTGACTCGAGTATGAGCCGAGAGGGGCACTTTCAGGCCAAAAATTTGGGCTGAAAATCTCGGCTTATACTCGAGTATATACGGTACCTGCTATATGTCATCTCCTCCTGTATATTGTATATACAGTGGGGCAAAAAAGTATTTAGTCAGTCAGCAATAGTGCAAGTTCCACCACTTAAAAAGATGAGAGGCGTCTGTAATTTACATCATAGGTAGACCTCAACTATGGGAGACAAACTGAGAAAAAAAAATCCAGAAAATCACATTCTTTTTTTTTTAACAATTTATTTGCATATTATGGTGTAGAATAAGTATTTGGTCAGAAACAAAATTTCATCTCAATACTTTGTAATATATCCTTTGTTGGCAATGACAGAGGTCAAACGTTTTCTGTAAGTCTTCACAAGGTTGCCACACACTGTTGTTGTAATGTTGGCCCATTCCTCCATGCAGATCTCCTCTAGAGCAGTGATGTTTTTGGCTTTTCGCTTGGCAACACGGACTTTCAACTCCCTCCAAAGGTTTTCTATAGGGTTGAGAACTGGAGACTGGCTAGGCCACTCCAGGACCTCGAAATGCTTCTTACGAAGCCACTCCTTCGTTGCCCTGGCGGTGTGCTTTGGATCATTGTCATGTTGAAAGACCCAGCCACGTTTCATCTTCAATGCCCTTGCTGATGGAAGGAGGTTTGCACTCAAAATCTCACGATACATGGCCCCATTCATTCTTTCATGCACCCGGATCAGTCGTCCTGGCCCCTTTGCAGAGAAACAGCCCCAAAGCATGATGTTTCCACCACCATGCTTTACAGTAGGTATGGTGTTTGATGGATGCAACTCAGTATTCTTTTTCCTCCAAACACGACAAGTTGTGTTTCTACCAAACAGTTCCAGTTTGGTTTCATCAGACCATAGGACATTCTCCCAAAACTCCTCTGGATCATCCAAATGCTCTCTAGCAAACTTCAGACGGGCCCGGACATGTACTGGCTTAAGCAGTAGGACACGTCTGGCACTGCAGGATCTGAGTCCATGGTGGCGTAGTGTGTTACTTATGGTAGGCTGTTGTGATAGATGATTCAGGAACACAATGTACATAGCGATCAGAGCACACACAGTGATCTGACAACAACCCAAAATAACAGAACGAGCTCTGAGACGTGGGAACTCTGTAGACCGCAATTCCTAATCCTCTCCAAACACAACTAGAGGCAGCTGTGGATTGCGCCTAACGCTCCCTATGCAACTCGGCACAGCCTGAGAAACTAACTAGCCTGAAGATAGAAAAATAAGCCTACCTTGCCTCAGAGAAATACCCCAAAGGAAAAGGCAGCCCCCCACATATAATGACTGCGAGTAAGATGAAAAGACAAACGTAGGGATGAAATAGATTCAGCAAAGTGAGGCCCGATATTCTAGACAGAACGAGGATAGGAAAGATAACTTTGCGGTCTACACAAAACCCTAAAGAAAACCACGCAAAGGGGGCAAAAAGACCCTCCGTACCGAACTAACGGCACGGAGGTACACCCCTTGCGTCCCAGAGCTACCAGCAAAACAAATAGACAAGCTGGACAGAAAAAAAAGCAACAAATAGCAAAGAAGCACTTAGCTATGCAGAGCAGCAGGCCACAGGAATGATCCAGAGAAACACAAGTCCAACACTGGAACATTGACAGGAAGCATGAATCAAAGCATTAGGTGGAGTTAAGTAGAGAAGCAGCTAACGACCTCACCAGATCACCTGAGGGAGGAAACTCAGAAGCTGCAGTACCACTTTCCTCCACAAACGGAAGCTCCCAGAGAGAATCAGCCGAAGTACCACTTGTGACCACAGGAGTGAACTCTGCCACAGAATTCACAACAGTACCCCCCCCCCTTGAGGAGGGGTCACCGAACCCTCACCAGAGCCCCCAGGCCGACCAGGATGAGCCACATGAAAGGCACGAACAAGATCGGGAGCATGGACATCAGAGGCAAAAACCCAGGAATTATCTTCCTGAGCATAACCCTTCCATTTAACCAGATACTGGAGTTTCCGTCTTGAAACACGAGAATCCAAAATCTTCTCCACAATATACTCCAATTCCCCCTCCACCAAAACCGGGGCAGGAGGGTCAACAGATGGAACCATAGGTGCCACATATCTCCGCAACAACGACCTATGGAATACGTTATGTATGGAAAAAGAATCTGGGAGGGTCAGACGAAAAGACACAGGATTAAGAACCTCAGAAATCCTATACGGACCAATAAAACGAGGTTTAAACTTAGGAGAGGAAACCTTCATAGGAATATGACGAGAAGATAACCAAACCAGATCCCCAACACGAAGTCGGGGACCCACACGGCGTCTGCGATTAGCGAAAAGTTGAGCCTTCTCCTGGGACAAGGTCAAATTGTCCACTACCTGAGTCCAAATCGGCTGCAACCTGTCCACCACAGTATCCACACCAGGACAGTCCGAAGACTCAACCTGTCCTGAAGAGAAACGAGGATGGAACCCAGAATTGCAGAAAAACGGTGAAACCAGGGTAGCCGAGCTGGCCCGATTATTAAGGGCGAACTCAGCCAAAGGCAAAAAGGACACCCAGTCATCCTGATCAGCAGAAACAAAGCATCTCAGATATGTTTCCAAGGTCTGATTGGTTCGTTCGGTCTGGACATTAGTCTGAGGATGGAAAGCCGAGGAAAAAGACAAGTCAATGCCCATCCTACCACAAAAGGCTCGCCAAAACCTCGAAACAAACTGGGAACCTCTGTCAGAAACAATATTCTCTGGAATACCATGCAAACGAACCACATGCTGGAAGAACAAAGGCACCAAATCAGAGGAGGAAGGCAATTTAGACAAGGGTACCAGATGGACCATCTTAGAAAAGCGATCACAGACCACCCAAATGACTGACATCTTTTGAGAAACGGGAAGGTCAGAAATAAAATCCATAGAGATATGTGTCCAAGGCCTCTTCGGGACCGGCAAGGGCAAAAGCAACCCACTGGCACGAGAACAGCAGGGCTTAGCCCGAGCACAAATCCCACAGGACTGCACAAAAGTACGCACATCCCGCGACAGAGACGGCCACCAAAAGGATCTAGCCACTAACTCTCTGGTACCAAAGATTCCAGGATGACCAGCCAACACCGAACAATGAAGTTCAGAGATAACTCTATTCGTCCACCTATCAGGGACAAACAGTTTCTCCGCTGGGCAACGATCAGGTTTATTAGCCTGAAATTTTTGCAGCACCCGCCGCAAATCAGGGGAGATGGCAGACACAATTACTCCTTCCTTGAGGATACCCGCCGGCTCAGATAAACCCGGAGAGTCGGGCACAAAACTCCTAGACAGAGCATCCGCCTTCACATTTTTAGAGCCCGGAAGGTACGAAATCGCAAAGTCAAAACGGGCAAAATACAACGACCAACGAGCTTGTCTAGGATTCAAGCGCTTGGCAGACTCGAGATAAGTCAAGTTCTTATGATCAGTCAATACCACAACGCAATGCTTAGCTCCTTCAAGCCAATGACGCCACTCCTCGAATGCCCACTTCATGGCCAGCAACTCTCGGTTGCCCACATCATAATTTCGCTCAGCAGGCGAAAACTTCCTGGAAAAGAAAGCGCATGGTTTCATCACTGAGCAATCAGAACCTCTCTGCGACAAAACAGCCCCTGCTCCAATCTCAGAAGCATCAACCTCGACCTGGAACGGAAGAGAAACATCTGGTTGACACAACACAGGGGCAGAAGAAAAACGACGCTTCAACTCTTGAAAAGCTTCCACAGCAGCAGAAGACCAATTGACCAAATCAGCACCCTTCTTGGTCAAATCGGTCAATGGTTTAGCAATACTAGAGAAATTGCAGATGAAGCGACGATAAAAATTAGCAAAGCCCAGGAACTTTTGCAGACTTTTCAGAGATGTCGGCTGAGTCCAATCATGGATGGCCTGGACCTTAACAGGATCCATCTCGATAGTAGAAGGGGAAAAGATGAACCCCAAAAATGAAACCTTCTGCACACCAAAGAGACACTTTGATCCCTTCACAAACAAAGAATTAGCACGCAGGACCTGAAAAACCGTTCTGACCTGCTTCACATGAGACTCCCAATCATCCGAGAAGATCAAAATGTCATCCAAGTACACAATCAGGAATTTATCCAGGTACTCTCGGAAGATGTCATGCATAAAGGACTGAAACACTGATGGAGCATTGGCAAGTCCGAACGGCATCACTAGATACTCAAAATGACCCTCGGGCGTATTAAATGCAGTTTTCCATTCATCGCCTTGCTTAATTCGCACCAGATTATACGCACCACGAAGATCTATCTTTGTGAACCAACTAGCCCCCTTAATCCGAGCAAACAGGTCAGATAACAATGGCAAAGGGTACTGAAATTTAACCGTGATCTTATTAAGAAGGCGGTAATCTATACAAGGTCTCAGCAAACCATCCTTCTTGGCTACAAAAAAGAACCCTGCTCCTAATGGCGACGATGATGGGCGAATATGCCCCTTCTCCAGGGATTCCTTCACATAACTGCGCATAGCGGTGTGCTCAGGTACGGATAAATTAAACAATCGACCTTTTGGGAATTTACTACCAGGAATCAAATTGATAGCACAATCACAATCCCTATGCGGAGGTAGGGTATCGGACTTGGGCTCATCAAATACATCCCGGTAATCAGACAAGAACTCTGGGACCTCAGAAGGGGTGGATGACGAAATTGACAGAAATGGAACATCACCATGTACCCCCTGACAACCCCAGCTGGACACCGACATGGATTTCCAATCTAATACTGGATTATGGACTTGTAGCCATGGCAACCCCAACACGACCACATCATGCAGATTATGCAACACCAGAAAGCGAATATCCTCCTGATGTGCAGGAGCCATGCACATGGTCAGCTGGGTCCAGTACTGAGGCTTATTCTTGGCCAAAGGTGTAGCATCAATTCCTCTTAATGGAATAGGACACTGCAAGGGCTCCAAGAAAAACCCACAACGCTTAGCATAATCCAAGTCCATCAAATTCAGGGCAGCGCCCGAATCCACAAACGCCATGACAGAATATGATGACAAAGAGCATATCAAGGTAACGGACAGAAGAAATTTTGACTGTACTGTACCAATGGTGGCAAACCTAGCGAACCGCTTAGAGCGCTTAGGACAATCAGAAATGGCATGAGTGGAATCACCACAGTAGAAACACAGACCATTCAGACATCTGTGTTCATGCCGTTCAACTCTGGACAAAGTCCTATCGCACTGCATAGGCTTAGGTTTAATCTCAGGTAATACCGCCAAATGGTGCACAGCTTTACGCTCACGCAAGCGTCGACCGATCTGAATGGCCAAAGACATAGATTCATTCAGACCATCAGGCATAGGAAATCCCACCATGACATCTTTAAGGGCTTCAGAGAGACCCTTTCTGAAAATCGCTGCGAGCGCAGCTTCATTCCTTTGAATGAGTACAGACCACTTTCTAAATTTCTGACAGTATACCTCTATCTCATCCTGACCCTGACACAAAGCCAGCAAAATTTTTCTCTGCCTGATCCACTGAATTAGGCTCATCATACAGCAATCCGAGCGCCAGGAAAAACACATCAATATTACCCAATGCAGGATCTCCCGGCGCAAGGGAAAATGCCCTGTCTTGAGGGTCCCCACGCAAAAAAGAAATAATAATTCTCACTTGTTGAGCTGGGTCACCAGAGGAGTGAGGTTTCAAGGCCAAAAACAGCTTGCATTTATTTTTGAAATTCATAAACTTGACTCTATCACCAAAAAACAAATCAGGAATAGGAATTTTTGGTTCTAACATAGGCTTCTGAACCACCAAGTCTTGAATCTTTTGTACATTTATAACGAGATTATCCATTGAAGAGCACAGACCCTGAATATCCATGTCCACACCTGTGTCCTGAACCACCCAAATGTCTAGGGGAAAAAAAAGACAAAACACAGTGCAAAGGAAAAAAAATGGTCTCAGAACTTCTTTTTTTCCCTCTATTGAGAAACATTAGTACTTTTGGCTTCCTGTACTGTTGTGATAGATGATTCAGGAACACAATGTACATAGCGATCAGAGCACACACAGTGATCTGACAACAACCCAAAATAACAGAACAAGCTCTGAGACGTGGGAACTCTGTAGACCGCAATTCCTAATCCTCTCCAAACACAACTAGAGGCAGCTGTGGATTGCGCCTAACGCTCCCTATGCAACTCGGCACAGCCTGAGAAACTAACTAGCCTGAAGATAGAAAAATAAGCCTACCTTGCCTCAGAGAAATACCCCAAAGGAAAAGGCAGCCCCCCACATATAATGACTGTGAGTAAGATGAAAAGACAAACGTAGGGATGAAATAGATTCAGCAAAGTGAGGCCCGATATTCTAGACAGAACGAGGATAGGAAAGATAACTTTGCGGTCTACACAAAACCCTAAAGAAAACCACGCAAAGGGGGCAAAAAGACCCTCCGTACCGAACTAACGGCACGGAGGTACACCCCTTGCGTCCCAGAGCTTCCAGCAAAACAAATAGACAAGCTGGACAGAAAAAATAGCAACAAATAGCAATGAAGCACTTAGCTATGCAGAGCAGCAGGCCACAGGAATGATCCAGAGAAACACAAGTCCAACACTGGAACATTGACAGGAAGCATGAATCAAAGCATTAGGTGGAGTTAAGTAGAGAAGCAGCTAACGACCTCACCAGATCACCTGAGGGAGGAAACTCAGAAGCTGCAGTACCACTTTCCTCCACAAACGGAAGCTCCCAGAGAGAATCAGCCGAAGTACCACTTGTGACCACAGGAGTGAACTCTGCCACAGAATTCACAACAGTAGGCCTTGTTACATTGGTCCCAGCTCTCTGCAGTTCATTCACTAGGTCCCCCCGCGTGGTTCTGGGATTGTTGCTCACCGTTCTTGTGATCATTCTGACCCCACGGGGTGGGATTTTGCGTGGAGCCCCAGATCAAGGGAGATTATCAGTGGTCTTGTATGTCTTCCATTTTCTAATTATTGCTCCCACTGTTGATTTCTTCACTCCAAGCTGGTTGGCTATTGCAGATTCAGTCTTCCCAGCCTGGTGCAGGGCTACAATTTTGTTTCTGGTGTCCTCTGACAGCTCTTTGGTCTTCACCATAGTGGAGTTTGGAGTCAGACTGTTTGAGGGTGTGCACAGGTGTCTTTTTATACTGATAACAAGTTTAAACAGGTGCCATTACTACAGGTAATGAGTGGAGGAAAGAGGAGACTCTTAAACAAGAAGTTACAGGTCTGTGAGAGCCAGAAATCTTGATTGTTTGTTTCTGACCAAATACTAATTTCCACCATAATATGCAAATAAATTGTTAAAAAAAACAGACAATGTGATTTTCTGGATTTTTTTTTCTCAGTTTGTCTCCCATAGTTGAGGTCTACCTATGATGTAAATTACAGATGCCTCTCATCTTTTTAAGTGGTGGAACTTGCACTATTGCTGACTGACTAAATAATTTTTTGCTCCACTGTACCTATGTGTCATCTCCTCCTGTGTATAGTATATATCTGTATGTCATCTCTTCTGTATATAGTATATACCTGTATGTCATCTCCTCCTATATATAGTATACTAGATGGTGGCCAGGTTCTAATGCATCGGGTATTCTAGAATATGCATGTCCACGTAGCATATTGCACAGCCCACGTAGTATATTGCCCAGCCATGCAGTATATTGCCCAGCTACGTAGTATATTGCCCAGTCACGTAGTACATTGCCCAGTCACATAGTATATTACCCAGCCACGTAGTACATTGCACAGCCCATGTAGTATATTGCCCAGCTACGTAGTATATTGCCCAGCCTCGTAGTATTTTCCCCAGTCACATAGTATATTGCCCAGCCACGTAGTATATTGCCCAGCCACGTAGTATATTGCACAGCCCACGTAGTATATTGCACAGCCACGTAGTATATTGCCCAAACACATAGTATATTGCCCAGTCACGTAGTATATTGCCAAGCCACGTAATATATTGCCCAGCAACGTAGTATATTGCCCAGTGACGTAGTATATTGCCCAGTCACGTAGTATATTGCCCAGCCACATAGTATATTGCACAGCCCACGTAGTATATTGCCCAGCTATGTAGTATATTGCCCAGCCACGTAGTATATTGCCCAGTCACGTAGTATATTGCCCAGCCACGCAGTATATTGCACAGCCCACATAGTATTTTGCCCAGCCACGTAGTATATTGCCCAACCACGTAGTATATTGCCTAGTCACGTAGTATATTGCCCAGCCACGTAGTATATTGCCCAGCCACGTAGTATATTGCCCAGTGACGTAGTATATTGCCCAGGCACGTAGTATATTGCCCAGTGATGTAGTATATTGCCCAGTGATGTAGTATATTACCCAGTCACGTAGTATATTGCCCAGTCACGTAGTATATTGCCCAGTCATGTAGTATATTGCCCAGTGATGTAGTATATTGCACAGCGACGTAGTATACAGCACAGAACCACGTAGTATATTGCACAGCGACGTAGTATACAGCACAGAGCCACGTAGTATATTACCCAGCCACGTAGTATATTGGCCAGTCACGTAGTATATTGCCCAGCTACGTAGTATATTGCCCAGCCACGTATATCACAGGTTAAAAAATAAAAAATAAGCATATGCTCACCTTCCGAGGGCCCCTTGTAGTTCGGTCACATGACCGTGACGTCATGGCAGGTCCTTCTCGCGCA
Organism: Ranitomeya imitator; assembly: GCF_032444005.1. Taxonomy (NCBI): domain Eukaryota; kingdom Metazoa; phylum Chordata; class Amphibia; order Anura; family Dendrobatidae; genus Ranitomeya; species Ranitomeya imitator. Next base: position 883,545,636 of record NC_091282.1, on the reverse strand, counting down.
GGCGCAAAGGACCTGTGATGATGTCGCGGTCACATGACCATGACATCATGGCTGGTCCTTCTCGCGCAGGCGCGCAGGACCCGTGATGACGTCGCGGTCACATGACCGTGACGTCATGGCAGGTCCTTCTCGCACAGGCGCGCAGGGCCTGTGATGACGTCGCGGTCACATGACTGTGACGTCATGGCAGGTCCTTCTCCCATACCATCCTTGGCACCAGAACCTGCCGCTTGCATGGAGCGGTCACCGGAGCATCGCGAAAGGTGAGTATATACAGTTATATGAAAAAGTTTGGGCACCCCTATTAATCTTAAGCTTAATGTTTTATAAAAATTTTTTTTTTTTGCAACAGCTATTTCAGTTTCATATATCTAATAACTGTTGGACACAGTAATGTTTCTGCCGTGAAATGAGCAGGTTCATTGTACTAACAGAAAATGTGCAATCTGCATTTAAACAAAATTTGACAGGTGCATAAGTATGGGCACCCTTATCATTTTCTTGTTTTAAATACACCTACCTACTTTTTACTGACTTTCTAAAGCACTTTTTTTGGTTTTCTAACCTCATTGAGCTTTGAACTTCATAGCCAGGTGTATGCAATCATGAGAAAAGCTACTTAAAGTGGCCACTTGCAAGTTGTTCTCCTGTTTGAATCTCCTCTGAAGAGTGGCATCATGAGCTCTTCAAAACAACTGTCTAATGATCTGAAAACAAAGATTATTCAACATAGTTGTTCAGGGGAAGGATACAAAAAGCTGTCTCAGAGATTTAACCTGTCAATTTCCACTGTGACGAACATAGTAAGGAAATGGAAGAACACAGGTACAGTGCTTGTTAAGGCCAGAAGTAGCAGGCCAAGAAAAACATCAGAAAGGCAGAGAAGAAGAATGGTGAGATAAGTCAAGGACAATCCTCAGACCACCTCCAGAGAGCTGCAGCAACAACTTGCTGCAGATGGTGTCACTGTGCACCGGTCAACTATACAACGCACTTTGCACAAGGAGAAGCTGTATGGGAGAGTGATGCAAAAGAAGCCATTTCTGCAAGCATGCCACAAACAGAGTCGGCTGAGGTATGCAAACGCACATTTGGAGAAGCCAATTTCTTTTTGGAAGAAGGTTCTGTGGACTGATGAAACCAAGATTGAGTTGTTTGGTCATACAAAAAGGCGTTATGCATGGCGGCCAAAAAACACAGCATTCCAAGAAAAACACTTGCTACCCACAGTAAAATTTGGTGGAGGTTCCATCATACTTTGGGGCTGTGTGGCCAATGCCGGCACTGGGAATCTTGTTAATGTTGAGGAACGCATGGATTCCTCTCAGTATCAGCAGATTCTTGACGATAACGTTCATGAATCAGTGACAAAGTTGAAGTTACGCTGGGGATGGATCTTTCAACAAGACAATGATCCAAAACACCGCTCCAAATCTACTCAGGCATTCATGCAGAGGAACAATTACACTGTTCTGGAATGGCCATCCCTGAATATCATTGAACATCTGTGAAATCATTTGAAGAGGGCTGTCCATGCTCGGCAACCATCAAACTTATAAATAGAAAAAACGAAAATTTCAGCTTGCTCTTGATAAAATATAAATCTTTAATCCAAAAAGGTTTAAAATAGCGATACATGCTCCTTAGACCCACCATAAACCCCGTGAGGGAGAGCGACGCATTTTGACTGAGAAACAGTCTTTATCCAAAGCTTAAATAAAGACTGTTTCTCAGTCGAAACTCGTCGCTCTCCCTCACGGGGTTTATGGTGGGTCTAAGGAGCATGTATCGCTATTTTAAACCTTTTTGGATTAAAGATTTATATTTTATCAAGAGCAAGCTGGAATTTTCGTTTTTTCTATTTATATACTTCACGTCTCATCAGGAATGTTTGGGTGTTTCTCTTCAAGATCGGTGAGCTGGCTTCCATTTGCTTTTTCTATGACCATCAAACTTAACTGAACTGGAATTGTATTGTAAAGAGGAATGGTCAAAAATACCTTCATCCAGGATCCAGGAACTCATTAAAAGCTACTGGAAGCGACTAGAGGCTGTTATTTTTGCAAAAAGAGGATCTACTAAATATTAATGTCACTTTTCTGGTGGGGTCCCCATACTTATGCACCTGTCAAATTTTCTTTGAATGCAGACTGCACATTTTCTGTAAGTACAATAAACCTCATTTCAAGGCAGAAACATTACTGTGTCCAACAGTTATTAGATATATGAAACTAAAATAGCTGTTGCAAAAAAAACATTTTTATAAAACATTAAGCTTAAGATAAATAGGGGTACCCAAACTTTTTCATATAACTGTAATGATTTTTATTTTTTTATTATTTTTAACATTAGATGTTTTGACTATTGACGCTGCATAGGCAGCATCAATAGTAAAAACGTGGTCACACAGGGTTAATAGCAGCGGTAACGGAGTGAGGCTGGCATTAACCCTGTGTGAGCGGTGACTGCGGGGAGTGTAAAGCGGGCTCCGGGCGCTGACTGCAGGGGAGGGACTAATCGAACTGTGGCCGTTGCTGATTGGTCGTGGCAGCCATGACAGGCAGCTGGCGAGACCAATCAGTGACTTGGATTCCATGACAGACAGAGGCCGCAACCAATGAATATCCTTGACAGACAGACAGAAAGACGTAAGTGACCCTTAGACAATTATATAGTAGATACCTGTATGTCATCTCCTCCTATATATATATATATATATATATATATATATACCTGTATGTCATCTCCTCCTGTATATAGTATATACCTGTGTGTCATCTTCTATGATATGACACTGTTTAAACCAAGTACAAATGCTGCGTGCACCCTTGACATGGCTAAATATTTAAAGGGGTGGTGTGCTACCTAAAATTTATTTTCTAAATATCTATTTTCACACCCTAATCACTTTTGCAATTAGCTGTATTGCCCTACAGTTCTCCTTATCCTGCTGATCCTTAAATGTGTTTTTGTAGGTACTTCACTTGCTTTCACATTTCATTTAAGAGGAGTCTCAAATAGGACATCAGAGGAGCCTAGGGCTGCACTCACTTCAATGCAGTGTCTATCTCTCCTCCTGGAGCAGGATGTCATCAGTGGGCGGCACTGTAGTTACACAATAGTTTTTCATTGGAAATCTCCAAAGAGGTCCTGAATCCAAGGCAGTAATAGACTCTGTGGGAGAGATAAGCACAGTACTGGCTCTGTATTTCTGTCTCCAAGGCAGCTGCTTGTAACTGTGAAACAATGAGTCAAAAAGGGGCAGAGATAGGAGCAGTATTAGTGACACCAACACCACTACACCTTTAAACAAATTGTCAGCAGTTTATGTCCAAAGCAAGTGAGAGTGTAGCAGCCGCTGGTTGACTGTAAAGGTACCGTCACACTCAGCAACTTTGCAATGAGAACGACAATGATCCGTGACGTTGCAGAGTCCTGGATAGCGATCTCGTTGTGTTTGACACGCAGCAGCGATCTGGATCCTGCTGTTATATCGCTGTTTGTAGCTAGAAGTCCAGAACTTTATTTGGTCACTAGATCGGCGTGTATCGTCATGTTTGACATCAAAAGCAACGACGCCAGCAACGTTTTTACATGGAGTGAGTCGCCGTTACGTCATTGGATCGCTCCTGCATCGTTCTGGAATTGCTGTGTTTGGCGTCTCTACAGCGACCTAAACAGCGACGCTGCAGCGATCTAGTTTAGGTCGGATCGTTGTCTATATCGCTGCAGCGTCGCTGAGTTTGACGGTACCTTAAGGCTATGTGCCCACGTTGCAGAAATGCTGTGGAAATGTCCACAGCATTTCCGCAACTCCCTGCCATGGGTAAAACGCATGTGGAATTCGCATGGATTTTCCCGCAAAACACAAGCGTTTTTAGCTTCCAGAATGCTTGCATTTTTCAAGTGATTTGATGCATTGCTTGGAAAAGTGATTGACTGGTTGGTCACACTTGTCAAACATAGTGCTTGACAAGTGTGACTAACTTTTTACTATTAATGCTGCCTATGCAGCATCAATAGGAAAAGATATAATGTTAAAAATAATTAAAAAATAAAAAATATGGTTATTCTCACCTTCCGACGGCCCATCTCTTCAGCAGCGTTCCTGGTACGGTCCGTTCCCAGGGATGCTTTGCGTGAAGGACCTTTGTGACGTCACGGTCGCATGACCGTGACGTCATTCCAGGTGATTCACGCAATGCATCCCTGGGAACAGAAGCCTCCACGTGCACCGCTGAGAGCCGGGAGGACTCCGGGGGCCATCAGAAGGTAAGTATATCACTATTTTTTATTTTAATTCTTTTTTTTACATGAACATGGTTCCCAAGGCCTGGAGAGAGTCTCCTCTCCTGCAGACCCTGGGTACCATCCGCACATGAAGCGCTCACTTTACGCACGGTGGGCATAGCCACATGCATAAAGTGAGCGTTTCAATGCAATCCTACGGGGGCGGAATCGCCACGATTCTGCAGAAATAATGAACCGCTATGCGATTTCTCAGCGGGAAAATTTGCAGCATGGGCACAGCAACTTCGGAATCCCATAGGATTGCATGGGAAAGCATTTTTTAAGCGTTTTTAAGAATTTCTGCTGTGGCAAAAACGCAGCAGAAACGCATAAAAAATGCAACGTGGGCACATAGCCTAGGGCTGCAGAGCCCTAACACACCCTTGACTGGAATGATGCTTACAATGGAGGTAAGTATAGGCTGTTTTATTTTATTTTTATAAAGGGGGGATATAGTGAATTAAAAAAGGTTGTCCAACTAATGGACAATTCCTTTAATCAGAAAAAAACAATTTCCACTGAATTTTATCCTTGCCATAAAATGACCTGCTTGCATAATTTCATTTATCAACTTGTCAGCTCAGAAGTTGTTAATGAGGACATTGCAGCTAATATCACTCTGTCATGCTGACTGAATCATAAGAAAGACTTTACCCCCTCAATGACCCAGGGTATTTTCGTTTTTGCGTTTTTATTTTTCGCTCCTCTGCTTCCCAGAGCCATAACTTTTTTATTTTTCCATCAATATGGCCATGTCATTTTTTGCGGGATCAGTTGTACTTTTGAACGACATCATTGGTTTTACCATGCTAAAACTGAACTGTAATTATGATTCCACAGGTCATTAGGAGTTCATAGACATGAAACATGTCTAGGTTCTTTTTTATCTAAGTGTTGAAAAAAATTCCAAACTATGGTAAAAAAAGCGATTTTCCAATACCCGTAGCGTTCCCATTTTTCGTGTTCTGGGATTGGGTGAGGGCTTACTTTTTGAATGCTGAGCTGATGTTTTTAGTGATACCATTTTGGTTCAGATATATTCTTTTGATTGCCCATTATTGCATTTTAATGCAATGTCGCGGCGACCAAATAAATGTAATTCTGGCGTTTCGATTTTTTTTTCGCTATGCCATTTAGCGATCAGGTTAATCCTTTTTTTATTGATAGATCAGGTGATTCTGAATGTGGCAATACCAAATATGTGTAGGTTTAATTTTTTTATTGTTTAATTTTGAATGGGGCGAAAGGGGGTAATTTAAACTTTTATATTTATTTCATATTTTTAAAAGCATTTTTTTTTTAATTTTGGCATGCTTCAATAGCGTCACCGGTGCACGCATTTCCAGCCAGATGACTGAAAGCGCTTGTTAAATGTCGCTGTCAGAGTTTGACAGCGGCATTTAACTAGTTAATAGGTGCGGGTGGATCACAATTCCACCCGCGCCTATTGCGGGCACATGTCAGCTGTTCAAAACAACTGACATGTCCCGGCTTTGATGCAGGCTCACCACTGGAGCCCACATCAAAGCGTCGGTTCTGCTCTTGGACGTATTATTCCGTCCGAGGGTAGAAAGGAGTTAAAAGAGGCTGGTGCTTTAAACCTTTGTCTTCATGTGTTAACCATGGTTACTTCCAAGGAAGCATGTGTAATCATTATTGTTTTGTATCAAATGTTTTTTTCAGGCAAATATTGCCCCTAAATCAACTTCAATTTATTGGATCATTATTAACTTCATAAAGAGATGATCACTGACTGTGAAGAAAGCTCTAGGGAACCCAAGAATATTCAGTAAGTGCAAGACCATCTCCTAGAGAGTATAGAGCTTTGGGATTATTCCAACGCTTGTGCAGAGCTTGCTCTGGAATGACAGCAGGCAGGTGTCAATGCAATAGTGAAGTGAAGGCTTTTGTAGGGATTGGACTGCAAAGAAATGAGATTTTCTCTGACGGAGCCTCATTCTGACTGTTTTGGACATCTTGAAGAATGATTGTCTAGAAAAGAAAAAATGAGTGCTACTATGAGACCAGTTGTCATGCCAACAGTAAAGCATCCTTTGGCCATTCATGTGTGGGGTTGATTAAATTCCAATAGAGTGTGCTGACTCACAACTTTACCTAAGAATAAGAATTTCTCCCAATGATCCATGAGCAATTTGGTGATGAAAATGGCTTTTTCCAGCATGATGGCGCACCATGTCGTAAGGTAATAATGATAACTAAGGGGCTTGGTAAAAAAATTTACATTTGGGTCCATGGCTAGGAAGTAATTTCAATTCCATTGACAACCTGTATCAAACCGTGAAAAAAAACCAGCAACATTTTTATAAACTCCAAGCACTGATTAGACAAGAATCAGTTGCTATCAGTCAACCAATGGTACAAACATTTCTCCAAAGTGTCCCAGAAACTGGTTTTCAACATGACGAGTCCAGACCTCATGTTGCTCTTCCTACTTTGAGCAGCCTGTGTAGTATAGACATGCTACCTAGCCTGCATCATCTCCACACTTGTATGCCAGTAAGCACATCTGGGACATTAGTGGTCAACAAAGGCAAAGAGAACTGCCAGCAGTGAATCTTGATTATTTATGTGCCCAAGTGCATTCAGTGTGGCAGAAAATTCCTCATTAATTAAGAACCTCATTGATAGCATGCATGTAATCGTGTGTAATTATGTGCATAGAGATCATATTCAATACTGAATGAGTCGAGATGTTTTGAAAATGTTGTTTCCAGTATTTCATCATTTGCATATCATTAACCCCTTAACCCCTTACCGGCATCGGACGTACTATACCGTCCGATGCCGACTCCCCTGCTTTAATGCAGGGCTCCGCGGTGAGCCCGCATCAAAGCCGGGACATGTCAGCTGTTTTGAACAGCTGACATGTGCCCGCAATAGGTGCGGGCAGAATCGCGATCTGCCCGCACCTATTAACTAGTTAAATGCCGCTGTCAAACGCAGACAGCGGCATTTAACTACTGCTTCCGGCCGGGCGGCCAGAAATGACGTCATCGCCGACCCCCGTCACATGATCGGGGGTCGGCGATGCTTGTATATTGTAGCCATAGAGGTCCCAGAGACCTCAATGGTTACTGATGAGCGGTGGCTGTGAGCGCCACCCTGTGGTCGGCGCTCACAGCACACCTCCATTTCTGCTACATAGCAGCGATCAGCAGATCGCTGCTATGTAGCAGAGCCGATCGTGCTGTGCCAGCTTCTAGCCTCCCATGGAGGCTATTGAAGCATGGCAAAAGTTAAGAAAAAAAGTTTAAAAAAATGTGAAAAAAAATAAAAAAAACATAAAAGTTTAAATCACCCCCTTTCGCCCCAATCAAAATAAGTCAATAAAAAAAATATCAAATCTACGCATATTTGGTATCGCCGCGCTCAGAATCGCCCGATCTATCAATTAAAAAAAAGTATTAACCTGATCGCTAAACAGCGTAGCGGGAAAAAAATTCGAAACGCCAGAATTACTTTTTTTGGTCGCCGCGACATTGCATTAAAATGCAATAACGGGCGATCAAAAGAACGTATCTGCACCAAAATGCTATCATTAAAAACGTCATCTCGGCACGCAAAAAATAAGCCCTCAACCGACCCCAGATCATGAAAAATGGAGACGCTACGAGTATCGGAAAATGGCGCAATTTTTTTTTTTTTTTTTTAGCAAAGTTTGGAATTTTTTTTCACCACTTAGATAAAAAATAACCTAGTCATGTTAGGTGACTATGAACTCGTACTGACCTGGAGAATCATAACGGCAGGTCATTTTTAGCATTTAGTGAACCTAGCAAAAAAGCCAAACAAAAAAACACGTAGTACACGACATGCTAAAACCAATGATGTCGTTCAAAAGTACAACTCGTCCCGCAAAAAATAAGCCCTCACATGGCCAAATTGACGGAAAAATAAAAAAGTTATGGCTCTGGGAAGGAGGGGAGCGAAAAACGAACACGGAAAAACGAAAAATCCCCCGGTCATGAAGGGGTTAAGCCCCAAGGGTGGTTTGCACATTATTGATTGGGCCAATTTTTACAATTCTGACCACTGTCCCTTTATGAGGTTATAACTCTGGAACGCTTCAATGGATCCCGATGATTCTGACAATGTTTTCTCGTGACATATTGGGCTTCATGATAGTGGTAAAATTTCTTTGATATTGCCTGCGTTTATTTGTGAAAGAAAAAGGAAATTTGGCGAAAATTTTGAAAATTTTCACAATTTTCCAAATTTAAATTTTTATGTCCTTAAATCACAGAGATATATCACACAATATACTTAACAAGTAACATTTCCCACATGTCTACTTTACATCAGCACAATTTTGGAAACAATTTTTTTTTGTTAGGGAGTTATAATGTAAGTTGACCAGCAATTTCTCATTTTTACAACACCATTTTTTTAGGGACCACATCAGATTTGAAGTCATTTTGAGGGGTCTATATGATAGAAAATAACCAAGTGTGACACCATTCTAAAAACTGCACCCCTCAAGCTGCTCAAAATCACATTCAAGAAGTCTATTAACCCTTCAGGTGTTTCACAGGAATTTTTGGAATGTTTGACAAAAAATGTGAACACAACTTTTTTTCACAAAAAATTTATTTCAGCTCCAATTTGTTTTATTTTACCAAGGGTGACAGGAGAAAATGGACCCCAAAAGTTGTTATACAATTTGTCGTGAGTACGCAGATACCCGATATGTTGGGGTAAACCACTGCTTGGATGCAAGGCAGAGCTCAGAAGGGAAGGAGTGCCATTTGACTTTTCAATGCAAAATTGACTGGAATTGAGATGGGACGCCATGTTGTGTTTGGAGAGCTCCTGATGTGCCTAAACATTGAAACCTCCCACAAGTGACACCATTTTGGAAAGTAGACCCCCTAAGGAACTTATCTAGATGTGTGGTGAGCACTTTGACCAATCTAGTGCTTCACAGAAGTTTATAATGCAGAACCGTAAAAATAAAAAAATAATATTTTTTCACAAAAATTATCTTTTCGCCCCCAATTTTGTATTTTCCCTATTGTAAGAGAAGAAATTGGACTCCAAAAGTTGTTGTGCAAATTGTCCTTAGTATGCTGATACCCCATATGTTGGGGTAAACCACTGTTTGGGTGCATGGCAGAGCTCGGAAGGGAAGGAGCGCCGTTTGACTTTTCAATGCAAAATTGACTGGAATTGAGATGGGACGCCATGTTGCGTTTGGAGAGCCACTTATGTTCCTAAACATTGAAACCCCCCACAAGTGACACCATTTTGGAAACTAGACCCTGTAAGGAACTTATCTAGATGTGTGGTGAGCACTTTGACCCACCAAGGGCTTCACAGAAGTTTATAATGCAGAGCCGCAAAAATAAAAAATAATATTTTTTCACAAAAATGATTTTTCACCTCCAATTTTATATTTTCCCAATGGTAACAGCTATTCATGAATTTCTTTTGTGGCGGGCGTTTATACCGTTCCATGTTTGGCAAAATTGATAAAGCAGTTTTATTCTTTGGGTCAGTACGATTACAGCAATACCTCATTGATGTAATTTTTTTATGCTTTGATAGTTTTTATCGTATAAAAGCATTTTATAGAAAAAATAATTATTTTTGCATCGCTTTATTCTGAGGACTATAACGTTTTTATTTTTTTACTGATGATGCTGTGTGGTGGCTCGTTTTTTGCAGGACAAGATGACGTTTTCAGCAGTACCATGGATATTTATATCCGTCTTTTTGATCGCGTGTTATTTCACTTTTTGTTCGGTGGTATGATAATAAAGCGTTTTTTGCCACTTTTTTTATGGTGTTCACTGAAGGGGTTAACTAGTTGGACAGTTTTATAGTTTGGGTCGTTACGGACGCAGCGATAGTTAATATGTGTACATTTATTTAGATAAAGAAATCTATTTGTGAGTACAATTTTTTTTCTTTATTTAGTAATTATTATTATTATTTTTTCTTACACATCTAAATATTTTTTTTTTACATTATCACATTGTCCCAGGGAGGGACTTCACTATATAGTGACAGATCACTGATCTGATACTTTGCAGAGCACTGTGTCAGATCAGTGATCTGACGTGCAGTGCTCCAGGCTTACAGGCACCTGCTCTGCGCAGGTGCTTGTTAGCCACCTTCCTGCAGGACCCGGAAGTAGCCCCGTGGCCATTTTGGTTCCGGGGGCCTGCAGGGAGGAGACGTGCGGTACAAGGTGAGCACATTGTCTTGTACCGAGGGTCTCAGGGAAGCTTCGCTATGCCCCCAGAACGCTGCGATCATGTTGGATCGCAGTGTGCCGGGGGTTAATTTGCCAGGGGCGGTCCATGACCACTCCTGGCACATAGTGCTGGATGTCAGCTGCGATAGTCAGCTGACACCCGGCCACGATTGGCCGCGCTCCCCCCGTGAGTGCGGCCGATTGCATATGACGTACTATCCCGTCACTGGGAATTAAATCCCAGGCCACCTTAACGGGATAGTACGTCATATGGGATTAAGGGTTTAACCAAAATCTTACTCCTGTGATCTCTATAATCTCTTAATTTTTCATTCTTGGTGTTGCCGTTTCAATATTGAGGATTTTAGATATAGTATCTAACATTTAATAAAACTGCAATAAGTTGCATTTATTTGAGGAATATTTAAGCCTTTTAATAGATTTGGCACATGTGAGAATGGCTAAGGATCAGAAAATAACTTCTAATGGTGCTTTGAGCTACAGAAATCTCCAATATAGGTGCTTGTCCCTGAAAACCTCTCCGGCTATGTGATAACAGTTCTGTGGAACACTTAAGGTACCGTCACACTAAGCTATGCTGCAGCGATACCGACAACGATGTCAATCGCTGCAGCGTCGCTGTTTGGTCGCTGGAGAGCTGTCACACAGACAGCTCTCCAGCAACCAACGATCCCGAAGTCCCCGGGTAACCAGGGTAAACATCGGGTTACTAAGCGCAGGGCCACGGTTAGTAACCCGATGTTTACCCTGGTTACCGTTGTAAATGTAAAAAAACAAACACTACATACTTACATTCCCGGTGTCTGGTCAGGTCCCTTGCCTTCAGCTTCCAGCACTGACTGAGTGCCGGCCGTAAAGTACAGCAGTGACGTCACCGCTGTGCTCTGCTTTACGGCTGGCTGGCGCTCACCAGTCAGTGCGAAAAGCTGACGGCGGGGGACATTACCAGACACCGGGAATGTAAGTATGTAGTGTTTGTTTTTTTACATTTACTACGGTAACCAGGGTAAACATCAGGTTACTAAGCGCGGCCCTGCGCTTAGTAACCCGATGTTTACCCTGGTTACCAGTGACGACATCGCTGAATCGGCGTCACACACGCCGATTCAGCGATGTCAGCGGGAGATCCAGCGACAAAATAATGTGCTGGACTTTCCCCAGCGACCAACGATGTCACAGCAGGATCCTGATCGTTAGTCACTGTCACACATAACGATTTAGTTAACGATATCATTGCTGCGTCACAAAAAGCAACTATATCGTTATCAATATCGTTATGTGTGACGGTACCCTTACACACGTGTTGAAGAAACAGCTGAGGCATGCACAAAGTCATCCAGTGAATTAGTGTCTCCGATACTACTTTGCAATAGAATACATTTTCTGAAATTGAAAAAAAACTTTAGCGATATTGAGCATGAAATGGTGCTTGCAAAACTTTATGAGAAACAATGTAACTTTTAATACATGTGGGCCTAATTGTATGATTATTTAAAAACCAAAATAAATAATACAATTTAAGTCAAGTTTATATAAGGAAAATTTATACATTATTATTAAAGTAATAAAAGTATTATGCATTCATATGATATTCTCATGTTAGCAAATGTTAGACATATGAGCCATGACAGAGCCACCTAGTGTTCTCTATAGGTTATGCACATTCTGTAACCTAAGGTATTATACAAAGAATGTGTTATACAAGCCAGAATGTTCACTTTTACAAGCTTCACATAGTTCAGAAATCAAAGAGTGTAAGTCCCATCAGTTCTGCTCAAATATGGAAAAAGTAGACATGCACTGAAAATGAAAAGTGTCGGTGTAGTCAATAATAGTATATTGAAGCACTTACAGTAACTTACATTCAGAAGATATTTATTTAAAACAAATATTACTTTCATTTTTATTTATAAATTATTTAATACTTCACCTTTATATTTTATTAAGTTACCGTTACAGACTAAAAAAAGAATACATTTTGTTATATACAAGTTTTTAGTCTGCAACTGTCACACAATAGTTAAATTTAGAAATGAGCATGGAGATTCAAATTAACCAGATCATTCAAATTTAGCAAGAAAATTCAATTTGTATTGAAATTACGAATCAAGTGTTCTATGCTCTGGGGTTTCTCCAGAGCACAAAAAATAATAAATGTAGGGTGTAAAAGAATAAAAAGTATTACTCACCTCACCTCTCACCCATCCCTCCGCTGGCGCTGCCCACTGTTCAGGCTTCCAGTGATGATCAAGCCTTTGACCTCATAAGTAGAGATGACGAACGTGCTCGGACATCATCTGGGCGTTTGAGTCCCCATGGCTCAAGGTGTGCTATGTGCGAGTCACCATGGCTCCATGAGTTGCGACTGATAGCTTGAACACATGTGGTGATTCCCCAACATACAGGCTATCCCCACTTGTTCAGGCTGTCTAACAGCAGCAAATTATGCAGCCGCAGGGACTCCAACATAATATATGAGCACGCCCAAGATACTCAGATAACACCCAATCGTGCCCGGATAAGAGCACGTTCGCTCAACACTAGTCACAAGAATCAAAAGGTGAGCTGCAGTGGCAGTGGCACTTGTGAGCTGCAAGGTGAGCACTGAAATAAAAAAAATCTAAATTCAGAAAAATGTCAGCCATCTGGCACAAAGTAAATTTTAAAAAATTCAGGAGAATCTGAATTTTTTAGTAAAATCTTTGGCAAATTCACTCATCTGTAGATAAAATCAGTTTGTGGTGCTAGTGTAGGGAGTTGGGCTATGCATGGCGCACCTGCCGTCCCGGTGCCATCATGTTATGGTCATATCAACTTGTGTAGAAGATATTGTATAAGAAATAGATAATGTTGTTCTTTGATATGTCACTTAATAATGCTAGAGATTGGTACTGCTACACGAACATGTGTATTACCACTATTCCTCATTGGTACTGGTACACAAATCAGTGTATTACCGTCTTGTTAAATATATATTAGTGATGAGCGAGAATACTTGTTGTTCGGGTTTTCCCGCGCACGCTCTGGTGCTCTACGAGTATTTGTAACTGCTTAGAGATTTAGTTTTTGTTGAAGAAGCAGCATGATTTACAGCTGCTAGCCAGCCTGAGAACATATGGTGGTTGTCTATTTGCTTGGGAAAAACTGAGCAACGAGTATACTCGCTCATCACTAATATATAGCTATATGTTAAACTGTTGTTGCATGTATAGAATAGGGAAAGTATAGTGTCCAATTTTGGCCACTAGATGGGGGGCACTACAGGGTTTTTGTTTTGCCCATTCTGCAAATTCAGCGTGCCAATCTGGCATCAGTCGAACATCCCTTCGGTGGATATTAGCTACTCACAAATGGCACCCTTACAAAATCCAGCTGCTGCTACATCTCAGCGAGGATGAGCCAGATCAGCGCGCTGAATTTGCAGATTGGGCAAAACAAAAATTGGAACATGACCCTCTGTTTACACAGAACATTATGTTCAGTGACGAGGCAAATTTTTTTGTATGGGCCATTTATATGGATACACCTAAATAACATGGTAATGGTGGCAGTTTTCTTGCACAGGGTGTCTTGCATTGAAATCTGCTGCAATGACCCAGATGCTGCATTCACAAGACATCAACACAATTTCTATCCGCTCCACACCTGTTAACCTCTGTGACATGTCAATGGCTGTAAACATGAAACTCATGAAAGAATAAAGTTACATTAAAACCAAGCACATCATTGTTTTTCTTGTAAAATTCTCAATAAGTTTGATGTGTCACATGACCCATTGGAAAATTAAAGTTCTATCCAAAATGGCCAACTTCAAAATGGCCACCATGGTCACCACCCATCTTGAAAAGTTTTCCCCCACTCATATACTAATGTGCCACAAACAGGAAGTTGATATCACCAACCATTCCCATTTTATTTAGGTGTACATGGCCCACCCTGTATGTTATGTGTAGTATAATTAGTAACATAGTGTAAGTAAATGGTTAACTGTAGGAGGGGTTGCTGTGTGGTAATCAAGTGTGTTATGTAAGGAAGCTCAGAAGGGCCTAGGTGCCCGAAGCGTCCATACGGGCTCTAAGCCCAGGACACCACAGCAGCCACAAAACATTTAAAAAGAGAACCCGGTCATTCAGAGTCCTATAAGGACAGAAGGACAGTATACAGCAGCAGAGCTACTGCAGTTTGGAGTGGAAGAAAGGAAGCGGTCCAGGAAAGTACAGGGCACAGATGGTCCAAGATGTGGCAGATAATTGCATGGGCAGATACTCTCAAATCCGGAGCGAAACGGATGAGGAAAAACCCAGATATATTGAGTCTGGACAAGGAGAATGCTGCGGTTCCGCCTAAGGCATTATTATGCCATAATGTACTGAAGGTCATGAGACTGAGTACAGGCAAGATGCAGGATGTGTTCTGTATGGAGCCTGATGTTTATGCTGATTCTGACAAGAATGTTCTGCAAAGTGTATTGAGTAAAGATCTTCATTTAGCATTTGAAAAGGAACGTGTCTCAATTCTTGTGAAGTCGATTACAGAAAGTCCCCAGCACTGCAGAGGAGTCCCTGATGGTGAGGAGAGAGAAGACACAGGTATGCTGATAGAAGAATGTTCTTTTTCTGTGAGGGGAGGTCAGGAAACAAAGGCCCCGGTGTCATCTGCCATGACTACGGTCCTGGCCGAACATTACACTAGACCAGCCTTAACCCCTTTCTGACATTAGATGTACTATCCCGTCAAGGTGCGGTGGGCCCGTATGCCCACCGATGGGATAGTACATCATAGCAATCCCCCGTGAGCACGGCCGATGGCGGCCTGATGTCAGCTGGCTATCACAGCTGACATCCAGCACTATGTGCCAGGAGCAGCCACGGATCGCCCCCGGAACATTAACCCCCGGCACACTGCGATCAAACATGATTGCAGTGTTCCGGCGGTATAGGGAACCATCGCGCAGGGAGGGGGCTCCCTGCGGGCTTCCTGAGACCCTCGGAGCAATGCGTTGTGATCGCATTGCTTCGAAGGTCTTCTACCGTCTTCTCCCTGCAGGCCCTGGATCCAAAATGGCCGCATGGCTGCATCCGGATCCTGCAGGGAGGTGGCTTACCAGTGCCTGCTCAGAGCAGGCGCCGGGAAGCCTACAGGAGTGCACGTCAGATCGCTGATCTGACATAGTGCACAGCAATGTGTCAGATCAGCGAGCTTACAATATAACATGATGCCACTCCCGGAGCAATGTTATAGTGTAAAAAAAATATTTACATGTGTAAAAAATATTGTAAAAAAATTCCTAAAAAAATATATATATATATATTGTTCCCATAAATACATTTCTTTATTTAACCCCTTTACCCCCAAGGGTGGTTTGCACGTTAATGACCTGGCCAACTTTTACAATTCTGACCACTGTCCCTTTATGAGGTTATAACTCTGGAACGCTTCAACGGATCCCAGTGATTCTGACACTGTTTTCTCGTGACATATTGTACTTCATGACAATGGTAAAAATTCTTTGATAGTACCTGCGTTTATTTGTGAAAAAAACGGAAATTTGGCAAAAATTATGAAAATTTCGCAATTTTCCAAATTTGAATTTTTATGCAATTAAATCACAGAGATATTTCACACAAAATACTTAATAAGTAACATTTCCCACATGTCTACTTTACATCAGCACAATTTTGGAACCAAAATTTTTTTTTGTTAGGGAGTTATAAGGGTTAAAAGTTGACCAGCAATTTCTCATTTCTACAACACCATTTTTTTTTAGGGATCACATCTCATTTGAAGTCATTTTGAGGGGTCTATATGATAGAAAATACCCAAGTGTGACACCATTCTAAAAACTACACCTCTCAAGGTGCTCAAAACCATATTCAAGAAGTTTATTAACCCTTCTGGTGCTTCACAGGAATTTTTTGAATGTTTAAATAAAAATGAACATTTAACTTTTTTTCACAAAAAATTTAATTCAGCTCCAATTTGTTTTATTTTACCAAGGGTAACAGGAGAAAATGGACCCCAAACATTGTTGTACAATTTGTCCTGAGTACGTCAATACCCCACATGTGGGGGTAAACCACTGTTTGGGCGCATGGCAGAGCTCGGAAGCGAAGGAGCGCCATTTGACTTTTCAATGCAAAATTGACTGGAATTGAGATGGGACGCCATGTTTCGTTTGGAGAGCAACTGATGTGCCTAAACATTGAAACCCCCCACAAGTGACACCATTTTGGAAAGTAGACCCCCTAAGGAACTTATCTAGAGGTGTGGTGAGCACTTTGACCCACCAAGTGCTTCACAGAAGTTTATAATGTAGAACCGTAAAAATAAAAAATCATATTTTTTCACAAAAATTATCTTTTCACCACCAATTTTTTATTTTCCCAAGGGTAAGAGAAGAAATTGGACCCCAAAGGTTGTTGTACAATTTGTCCTGAGTACGCTGATAGCCCATATGTGGGGGTAAACCACTGTTTGGGCGGATGGGAGAGCTCGGAAGGGAAGGAGCGCCGATTGACTTTTCAATGCAAAATTGACAGGAATTGAGATGGGACGCCATGTTGCGTTTGAAGAGCCACTGATGTGCCTAAACATTGAAACCCCCCACGAGTGACACCATTTTGGAAAGTAGACCTCCTAAGGAACTTATCTAGAAGTGTGGTGAGCACTTTGACCCACCAAGTGCTTCACAGAAGTTTATAATGTAGAACCGTAAAAATAAAAAATCATATTTTTTCACAAAAATTATCTTTTCGCCACCAATTTTTTATTTTCCCAAGGGTAAGAGAAGAAATTGGACCCCAAAAGTTGTTGTACAATTTGTCCTGAGTACGCTGATAGCCCATATGTGGGGGTAAACCACTGTTTGGGCGGATGGGAGAGCTCGGAATGGAAGGAGTGCCGATTGACTTTTCAATGCAAAATTGACAGGAATTGAGATGGGACGCCATGTTGCGTTTGAAGAGCCACTGATGTGCCTAAACATTGAAACCCCCCACAAGTGACACCATTTTGGAAAGTAGACCCCCTAAGGAACTTATCTAGAGGTGTGGTGAGCACTTTGACCCACCAAGTGCTTCACAGAAGTTTATAATGCAGAGCCGTAAAAATAAAACAAAATTTTTTTCCCACAAAAATTTTTTTTTTAGCCCCCAGTTTTGTATTTTCCCGAGGGTAACAGGAGAA
Source organism: Ranitomeya imitator (assembly GCF_032444005.1). Classification (NCBI taxonomy): domain Eukaryota; kingdom Metazoa; phylum Chordata; class Amphibia; order Anura; family Dendrobatidae; genus Ranitomeya; species Ranitomeya imitator. The sequence continues at coordinate 883,527,923 of NC_091282.1, read as the reverse complement.
ATTGGACCCCAAAATTTGTTGCCCAATTTGTCCTGAGTGCGATGATACACCATATGTGGGGGGAACCACTGTTTGGGCACATGGGAGGGCTCGGAAGGGAAGGAGTGTCATTTGAATGCAGACTTAGATGGAATGGTCTGCAGGTGTCACATTGCGTTTGCAGAGCCCCTAATGTACCTAAACAGTAGAAACCCCCCACAAGTGACCATTTTGGAAAGTAGACCCCCTTAGGAACTTATCTAGATGTGTGCTGAGCGCTTTGACCCACCAAGGGCTTCACAGAAGTTTATAATGGAGAGCCGTAAAAATAAAACAAAAATTTTTTCCCACAAAAATTATTTTTTTAGCCCCGTTTTGTATTTTCCCGAGGGTAACAGGAGAAATTGGACCCCACAATTTGTTGTCCAATTTGTCCTGAGTGCGCTGATACCCCATATGTGGGGGGGAACCACTGTTTGGGCGCATGGGAGGGCTCGGAAGGGAAGGAGCTCCATTTGGAATGAGGACTTAGATGGAATGGTCTGCAGGTGTCACATTGCATTTGCAGAGCCCCTAATGTACCTAAACAGTAGAAACCTCCCACAAGTGACACCATTTTGGAAACTAGACCCCCTAAGGAACTCATCTAGATGTGTTGTGATAGCTTTGAACCCCCAAGTGTTTCACTACAGTTTGTAATGCGGAGCCGTGAAAATTAAAAAAAAAAATCTTTCCCCCCAAAATTATTTTTTAGCCCCCAGTTTAGTATTTTCCCGTGGGTAAGAGGAGAAATTCGACCCCAAAAGTTGATGTCCAATTTGTCCTGAGTACGCTGATACCCCGTATGTTGGGGGGAACCACCGTTTGAGCGCATGGCAGAGCTCGGAAGGGAAGGAGCGCCATTTGGAATGCAGACTTAGATGGAATGGTCTGCAGGCGTCACATTGCGTTTGCAGAACCCCTAATGTACCTAAACAGTAGAAACTCCCCACAAGTGACCCCATATTGGAAACTAAACCCCCCAGGGAACTAATCTAGATGTGTTGTGAGAGCTTTGAACCCCCAAGTGTTTCACTACAGTTTATAACGCAGAGCGGTGAAAATAAAAAAATCTTTTTTTTTCCCACAAAAATTATTTTTTAGCCCCCAGTTTTGTATTTTCCCAAGGGTAACAGGAGAAATTGGACCCCAAAAGTTGTTGTCCTATTTGTCCTGAGTACGCTGATACCCCATATGTTGGGGTAAACCCCTGTTTGGGCACACGGGAGAGCTCGGAAGGGAAGGAGCACTGTTTTACTTTTTCAATGCAGAATTGGCTGGAATTGAGATCGGACGCCATGTCGCGTTTGGAGAGCCCCTGATGTGCCTAAACAGTGGAAACCCCCCAATTGTAACTGAAACCCTAATCCAAACACACCCCTAACCCTAATCCCAACGGTAACCCTAACCACACCTCTAACCCTGACACACCCCTAACCCTAATCCCAACCCTATTCCCAACTGTAAATGTAATCTAAACCCTAACCGTAACTTTAGCCCCAACCCGATCCCTAACTTTAGCCCTAACCCAAACTGTAGCCCTAACCCTAGCCCTAACCCTAGCCCTAGCCCTAACCCTAGCCCTAACCCTAGCCCTAACCCTAGCCCTAATGGGAAAATGGAAATAAATACATTTTTTTTATTTTTCCCTAACTAAGGGGGTGATGAAGGGGGGTTTGATTTACTTTTATAGCGGGTTTTTTAGCGGATTTTTATGATTGGCAGCCGTCACACACTGAAAGACGCTTTTTATTGCAAAAAATATTTTTTGCGTTACCACATTTTGAGAGCTATAATTTTTCCATATTTTGGTCCACAGAGTCAATTGAGGTCTTGTTTTTTGCGGGACGAGTTGACGTTTTTATTGGTAACATTTTCGGGCACGTGACATTTTTTGATCGCTTTTTATTCCGATTTTTGTGAGGCAGAATGACCAAAAACCAGCTATTCATGAATTTCTTTTGGGGGAGGCGTTTATACCGTTCCCTGTTTGGTAAAATTGATAAAGAAGTTTTATTCTTCGGGTCAGTACGATTACAGCGACACCTCATTTATATCATTTTTTTATGTTTTGGCGCTTTTATATGACAAAAACTATTTTATAGAAAAAATAATTATTTTTGCATCGCATTATTCTCAGGACTATAACTTTTTTATTTTTTTGCTGATGATGCTGTATGGCAGCTCGTTGTTGGCGGGACAAGATGACGCTTTCAGCGGTACCATGGTTATTTATATCTGTCTTTTTGATCGCGTGTTATTCCACTTTTTGTTCGGCGGTATGATAATAAAGCGTTGTTTTTTGCCTCGTTTTTTTTTTTTTCTTACGGTGTTTATTGAAGGGGTTAACTAGTGGGCCAGTTTTATAGGTTGGGCCGTTACGGCCTTTTATTGTTTTTTTTTTTATATTTAGATAAAGAAATGTATTTATGGGAATAATATATATATTTTTTTTCATTATTTTGGAATATTTTTTTTTATTTTTTTTACACATTTGAAAATTTTTTTTTTTACTTTTTTACTTTGTCCCGGGGGGGACATCACAGATCGGTGATCTGACAGTTTGCACAGCACTCTGTCAGATCACCGATCTGAGAGAAGTGCAGGCTGCTTCACAGTGCCTGCTCTGAGCAGGCTCTGTGAAGCCACCTCCCTCCCTGCAGGACCCGGATCCGCGGCCATCTTGGATCCTGGGCTCGAGCAGGGAGGGAGGTGAGGAGACCCTCGCAGCAACGCGATCACATCGCGTTGCTGCGGGGGGCTCAGGGAAGCCCGCAGTGAGCCCCCTCCCTGCGCGGTGCTTTCCTGCTCCGCCCGCACATCGCGATCATCTTTGATCGCGGTGTGCCAGGGGTTAATGTGCCGGGGGCGGTCCGTGACCGCTCCTGGCACATAGTGCCGGATGTCAGCTGCGATAAACAGCTGACACCCGGCCGCGATCGGTGGCGCTCCCCCATGAGCGCCACCGATCGCGCTGGACGTACTATCCCGTCCATGGTCATAGGGGCCCACCCCACCTCGACGGGATAGTACGTCCCATGTCAGAAAGGGGTTAAATAATAAAAAAAACAATAAAACTACACATATTTAGTATCGCCGCATCCGTAATGACCCAACCTATAAAACTGTCCCATTAGTTAACCCCTTCAGTAAACACAGTAAAAAAAAAAAAGAGGCAAAAAACAACGCTTTATTATCATACCGCTGAACAAAAAGTGGAATAACACGCTATCAAAAAGACAGATATAAATAACCATGGTACCGCTGAAAACATCATCTTGTCCCGCAAAAAAGAGCCACCATACAGCATCATCAGCGAAAAAACAAAAAAGTTATAGACCTCAGAATAAAGCGATGCAAAAATATATATATTTTTTTAAATAGTTTTTATCATATAAAAGCGCTAAAACATAAAAAAATGATATAAGTGAGGTATCGCTGTAATCGTACTAACCGGAAGAATAAAACTGCTTTACCAAATGCGGAATGGTATAAACGCCCCCCCAAAAGAAATTCATGAATAGTTGGTTTTTGGTCATTCTGCCTCACAAAAATCGGAATAAAAAGCGATCAAAAAATGTCATGTGTCCGAAAATGTTACCAATGAAAACATCAACTCGTCCCGCAAAAAACAAGACCTTACACGACTCTGTGGACCAAAATATGGAAAAATTATAGCTCTCAAAATGTGGTAACGCAAAAAATATTTTTTGCAATGAAAAGCGTCTTTTCGTGTGTGACGGCTGCAAATCATAAAAATCCGCTAGAAAACCCACCATAAAAGTAACTCAAACCCTCCTTCATCACCCCCTTAGGGAAAAATTTAAAAATTAAAAAAATGTATTTATTTCCATTTTCCCATTTGGGTTAGGGCTAGGGTTAAGGTTAAGGCTAGGGTTAGGGCTAGGGTTAGGGTTAGGGCTAGGTTTAGGGTTAGAGCTAGAGTTAGGGTTAGGGCTAGGGTTAGGGTAAGGGCTACGGTTAGGGCTATTGTTAGGGTTAGGGCTAGGGTTAGGGCTATGGTTAGGGTTGGGGGTAGGGTTAGGGATAGGGTTAGGCCTAGTGTTTGGATTACATTTATGGTTGGGATTCGGGTTAGGGGTATGTCAGGGTTAGGGGTGTTGTTAGCGTTATGGTTGGGATTAGGGGTGTGGTTGGGGTTAGGGGTGTGTTTGGGATTAGGCTTTGGGGTGTGTTTGGGTTAGGGTTTCAGTTAGAATTGGGGGTTCCCACTGTTTAGGCACATCAGCGGCTCTCCAAACGCAACATGGCGTCCCATCTCAATTCCAGTCAATTTTGCATTGAAAAAGTCAAATGGCGCTTCTTCCCTTCCGAGCTCTGCCATGCGCCCAAATAGTGGTTTACCCCCACATTTGGGGTATCGGCGTAATCAGGGCAAATTGTACAACAACTTTTGGGGTCCAATTTCTCCTGTTATCTTTGGTAAAATAAAACAAATTGGAGCTGAAATAAATTTTGGGGGGAAAAAAGTTAAATGTTCATTTTTGTAAGCATTCCAAAAATTCCTGTGAAACACCTGAAGGGTTAATAAACTTCTTGAATGTGGTTTTGAGCACCTTGAGGGGTGCAGTTTTCAGAATGGTGTTTTACTTGGTTATTTTCTATCATATAGACCCCTCAAAATGACTTCAAATGTGATGTGGTCCCTAAGAAAAAAATGGTGTTGTAAAAATGAGAAATTGCTGGTCAACTTTTAACCCTTATAACTCCCTTATAAAAAAAAAATTTTGGCTCCAAAATTGTGCTGATGTAAAGTAGACATGTGCGAAATGTTACTTGTTAAGTATTTTGTGTTACATATCTCTGTGATTTAAGGGCATAAAGATTCAAATTTGGAAAATTGCTAAATTTTCAAAATTTTTGCCACATTTCTGTTTTTTTTTTCACAAATAAACGCAAGTAATATCAAACAAATTTTACCACTATCATGAAGTACAATATATCTTGAGAAAACTGTCAGAATCATCAAGATCCGTTGAAGCTTTCCAGAGTTATAACCTAATAAAGGGACAGTGGTCAGAATTGTAAAAATTGGCCCGGTCATTAACGTGCAAACCACCCTTGGGGCTAAAGGGGTTAAAGGGAATCTTTCAGCATTTTTTTTCTATGTAAACTGAAGATACCAGGAAATAGGGTCCGAAACACTGAATTCAGTAATGCTTCACTTATCAGGTGGTGCTGTTGTTTACTTACAATGAAGGTTTTAACATCTGGTGATTATCATTGCTCTTACTAGCTGGGGCATGGTTTCTGGACCTACTCTGCCCCCTTCTCTGATAAGCAGCCTACTGTCATCAGACAATGGTAACATAGTAACATAGTTAGTAAGGCCGAAAAAAGACATTTGTCCATCCAGTTCAGCCTATATTCCATCATAATAAATATTGGTAATCAATAAATAAATGGTAATGGTAATAAATAAATGGTAATCAGAGCCTGGACGGGGTTAGCTTTCTCATCTCCGCTACATGCTACAATATGTAGGACCTGATTAATCATCTAATGCAATCCCAGCAGCAGTAACAGCTGGCACAGTGGAAGACAAGTAAGGGTGACAACATAGAGACCTTTTTGAGTATTTTAAAAAGGGTAGCCAAGAAGGAGAAACTTCCCCCAGAGCAATGGGCAGAGGTGCAGGCGCAAAACTTGACGGGGAGCACCAGAAGGCCTACTATAATTTGGCTTTTCAAGATACCAAGGAGTATGGTAGCTAAAAAATAAAATTTTGGCCCGCTTGGATGACTGGCAGGGAGCAGCAGGTCCACAACTGGGCGTATCACCATGACAAACTCCCTTGCTCCCAAATGTTTGACCTACTGCATCTGGTCCAAAAATGTTTGCAGCCAGAGTCTTATACCCCTGAGCAGATGAAAAAACAAGTTGTGATGGATCGGTTTGTGCATTACCTTCTGAGTCCAATACAGACTTGAGTCACCCTGGGTGATCTATGGAACATCAATGAACTTGTCCAACTGGTCAAAAGGTATCAGGGGGTAAAGGGTTCCTTGGGAAAGCTGTCCACTTCATACTGGGGTTCCCAACAGGGAGCCTGTGCAATCATAACGGATAACCGCACACGGCTGTCAATGGAAAATACAGGCAGGCTGACTCTTTTAAAATTGAACAAGGGCTGGATTTTTTTTGGGAAGTTGTCTTAACGTCCATCCCTTACCATCCAAAACCATTTTGTCCAGGAAATCACCTCCTCCTCCTGCTTCTGCAACAAGTACTTAGTGTTCATCTATGTATACCCCATGTGGGTAATGTTATGTACTTTTTCAAAACTTTGCACATTGTGCAATGGTGAAACTTGTACACCCTATCTCTACCCCTTATAACAACTACAAAGTATTTTGTGGTGCCCCCATCATGGCCTCTTTTAACGTGTATGATACAGACCCCTTGAGGTAATTTTTGGAAACCTCTGCACATTTTGTACTGGTAAAATTTCTACTCTCAATCTCTGCCTTTTATAATTACTGCTAATTGCATTGTGAGGTCCCCATAGTGTCCTCTTTCAGAGTGTATTATACAGACCCCTTGGGGTAATTTTTGGAAACCTTTGTACATTGTGCAATGGTTACATTTCTACACTCAATTAGAGATGAGAGAAAATTTCAATGTTCGGTTAGGATTATGATCGCCGAATTCGAAATATTCACCAATTAATTCATCGAATATTCGCTGACCATAGCCAAACGCCATACATATCAATGGGAGGCAAAAACAAACGCATGCACAACAACTTATAACGACCACAAATTCTGCCAAAACACATCAAATGAGGGACAGACACCAGGAAAGTGGCCTAAATTCACCCACAGTACAAATTGTAGCATGGCACTGCAGCAATCAGCCAGACATGAGGTATTGGGGTCTGGGACAGCATTTACAGCTTTCTATTAATGTCACAGTAAGATAAGGTGGGTGAGGGATCGGTGGAGGCCTCCTGTGCTGGGAGCCCTGATACCACATGCAACAGCCCAATCTGCTTTCATACTTTGATACACTCAGGTGTCACAAATATCATACAATTTTTGTAGACTACTATTGTCAGAAAAATCTAAGGATAGTAACACGGGTAGTTGTCTCCAAGGAAGTGGAGGCCTGATGGTCTTGGAGGCTCACTGCTACAGGCAACATGCATGAAGGAGACCTAAATAGGAGTCTACACATATACAAAAGTCAGTGGCAGAAACCAACAAAGTGACATTAATTGCAATAGAGTAGAACTAGTATAACGGGGACCGACACATCTTTCACTACAGCCAACCCAGCAGACAGTGTAATGGGCATGGTGGTGGAATCACTGTTCCATATCCCTCTGAAAATCTGGAAGGGGAGTCACTAGGTGACCCATCAAATCCTTACTCAGACAAGTGGCAGCAGGCAAAAACTGCGACCCAAGGAGGGACAAAGAAGTGACACCAGATGATACTCCATGGCTTACTTTCAGAAGGTGGCAGCTAACCCCCTACAGCGAGTAAGCTGCTACGGCCCGGAGGGATGAAAAATGCAGCCAGGCACTGTAGGGACTCTGTAACCACGGGTGCAGATGGGACCACCTGAGGAACAGAAAAGCACTGGCAGGTGTGGGCTGGACTGGGTGTTAGACAGATGTTCATTGGCAGGTGCGATCTGGACTGGCTGACAGACAGAAGAGCACAGACAGGTATAAGCAGATGGGCACAGACAGGTAAGAACAGATGGGCACAGGGTAGACAAGCAGACAGGCGGACCTGCGTAACTTGACAACTATCAAGCATGCAAGACAAACTAACAACGTAGCTCAAATAGAAGGTGTGGCCCAGCTATAGGTTGGGAATATCTTAGGTCGTTGCAGGTGGTCCTTTTAAGAGGGAGGGAGCACGCATGTGCACCCTCTAAGCATAGTTCCTGGTCCTACAACTGAACCTTGCCGGACACCAACACATGGGGGCGAGATAAGGAGGTGGTGTGGGAGTGGGAGACACTGAATGTCCTGTCTGTTAGGTATGAGGTGATCCAACAAAGGGCCAAGTCTGTAATGTCAGCAGATCAGAAAGTCTGTAGTAAGAGGAAATGGTCCACTGTGTCAAAGACAGATGCCAGGTCAAGGAGAAGGAGGAGGACAAACTCGCTTTGCTTTCATTTGGTGGTAAGTAGGTTGTTGGTGACTTTAGTCATTGCTCTTTCAGTGGAATGGTGCGGTCTGAAGCCAGATTGTAAGTGGTCAAAGAGGGGGCAAGAGGAGAGGTGGGAGGACAGTTCAAAATGGACGTGTTGTTCCAGTAGTTTGGAGGCATAGGTGAGAAATTATATGGGTCGATAGGTAGACACAGAGGATAGGTCAAGGGTGGGATTTTTGAGGATAGGTGTGATTGAGGTATGTTTCAATCAGGATGGAAGACACCAGTTGTTAGTGACAGGTTGAAGACTTGGGTTACGCTTGTGATGAAGACTGTGGTAAAGTTTGCAATGAGGTGGTATGTTATTGTGTTAATTCACAGGTGGTGAGGCAAAAGTATTCAGCTGAGATGAGAGGAGAAGGAGGGGAAGCTGGTAGATGCAGAAAAGAGTTGAAAATATGGCATAGCTGTTTAGGGTTGTGAGACAGGTATGATGTGAGGGCTCATCGTTTTGTTTTACTGCAGTGAGCAATTGCGCAGCATTTTTACAACTTCTTTTACTGGACGGGCAACTCCACTCCCTTTCTTTGGCAACAGTACGCTTTGTAGATGAGTACCAGAAAGAAAATGTGCTCCAGGAGATGGCAAGCGCTGCATCAAGTGGCCTCTGCTCCTCTTCCTCCACCTTAGCATCACACACAGTACAGTCCTCAGTGGTGGCACCCCAATTACACTTTTTCCCCCACATTACAACTCTCCAAGAGCCCAATTTACTGTTGGGAACCACAGAGGGCTGAGTCTGTAGATCTCTTCACACATTTTATGCCATGGGCATAGGAAGTGTACTCTAAAGATTTACAGAGTCAAGAGAAGGAAATCATCTGCACCGATGGCCAATTTTTTTCTCACTTTAAACCCTGGCTTTTTGAAGTTTGGTCTGAGCATAAACCAAAACCTCATTAACAGAAGCAGATATTAACACTGTTGGGTGAAGGTGATCCATTTGTGATGAAACTCTGATACTTGAGGCTCTCATGGACTGTACTGTGCTGTCAAGGCAAGAAAAGGAGGAGGGTAACTCTCTGGGTGAGGAGTGGGAGTACAGAGAGGATGACAATGAGGTAGTAGTTCACACTTGGTGTAAACTCAGAGGCATGCATCAGCAGAGGAGGAGGAAGACAAAGAGGTTATGTAGACATGAGTTATGCAACAGCGACAACAAATGCATCCTGAGCCCCAACTCTGGCAGTGGACAGCAGCACGTGCAGTTCTGCAGTTGCCTATCTTGGGTCTTTTTTTCAGACCAGCAAAAATCTAAAAAATCATGTTAGTTATCAAGGTCACGTGGTCAAGGAAGTGGGTGAGCCTGGGGGACGGTATTTGACTGCTACTCTGAAGGAGAGGGGATGGTACACACATATGGTGTAAACCTCAAAAGAAGAATGTCATCCAATAGGCCTGTATTTATTTATTGGGTTAAAAACAGGAATGTTGTTGGCAGCGAGGAGTGTATGGTTATCATGGAGATAGCAGTGATCGTATGACGAGATATACACATATTCCATGTGTTTTAATCTGGACATGGATAAGCCGTTCGCTCACTATTGATTTTTTGAGAACTAATTATTGTGAACAGCCTGCAGTCTCAGATTATTCGTCGCCCAATCGTGTCATTGTCTGGACGATAGGGGTCAGCTGAGAGCTATTCACTACAAAGATCACAACGCTTGTTTCTGTATGACTCATGGCCTGTGATCTATGTGATTATTGCATGGCCACTCCAATCTGTTGGCCATGGAAATGAAGCCTTTCCACCTGTTGGATACAGATGGCTTCCAAAAGCTGATGACCATCGCAGTCACCCCAGTACCAGTTGCCCAGTCACCATTACTTCTCTAAGAAAGATGTGCCTGCACTACAGCAACAAGTCACAGACAACATCATTCATTCCCTGACAAATTCTATCTCTGCAGGGTGCATTTCAACAATGACACCTGGATGAGCAAGCATGGACAGGGAAGTTACATCTAGATGACTGGGAACTGGGTGACTCTGTTGGCTGTAGGGGCAGTCGCAGAAGGGGCTGCTCCACAAGTCTTGCAATCCCCAAGGCTAGCAAGGCGCTTGGAAAGGGAGAAACAAACCACTGCACACCATAAGATGGATAACTAAACTACTAGACAATAGGAGTTGGAGAACTAAACTACTAAACAGCTATTATTGCAGAACTAAACAAATCAACACCAGATCATGGAGAACTAAACTACTAGGCAACATGGGTTGGAGAACTAAACTAGTGCACACCAGGGGATGGAGAACTAAAACAGTAGACACAAAGGTATCACTAGACACCAAGTTTTGCAATCCCCAGGGCTTGCAGAACAAACCTCTGTATGTAACAGTTCCTGCAGTGCTTCTGCCTCCTCCACCTCTTCTAGGGCCTCCACCTGCACCCTCAACCTCTGCCTTAATTAAACACATGTTCCAACACTCCAACACTGCAGAGAGAATCCCTCCCTCACCTCTGGACTGTCCAACCAGGGCTCACCATACTCAGGCAGTGTTTACATTAATATTCCTTTGGAGATCTCAGTCATACAGATCAACAGTTGTAGACAGATATGCATGCCGAGTTTGAGCAATGGCTGTCTCCACTCAACCTGGAGCCAGGGAAGGCCATAACTGAGCAAACCTGGTGGCGGCCATACACCAGGCCAACCTTAGACACATGCCTTGCATGGCTCACATCCTCAACCTGATGGTACAGCAATTCCTCCGCCACTGTCCAAGCCTGGATGCCCTGCTGCAGAAACCACTGTGGTGCTGACTTCCACCATTCTACTTCAGTTGGTATAAAGATCTTTTGGACTATTGGGTAACCTGGTTGATATGCGATATAACCACAAAATGAAGGAGACCCAACACAGAATCTACACATTTACAAAATTGTATTTGCACACACCAACAAAGTGACAACAATCTCCCCAAAGTAGAAATAGTCTAATAGGGACCGACAGGTCTTCCACTACAGCTAATCCAGCAGATGGACACCCAACCAGGAGTTTTCACATTTAAACAAATGAGGGCCTCACATCACAGAAGTGGCATCAATTTCACCACAGTAGAAATAGTATAATAGGGGCCGATAGGTCTTCCACTACACCCAATTCAGCAGATGAACACCCAACCAGGAGTGTTCACATTTCCAAAAATTAGTTTCAGACACTAACAAAGTGGCATCAATTTTACCACAGTAGAAATAGTATAATAGGGACCGACAGGTCCTCCACTACACCCAATACAGCAGATAGACATCCAACCAGGAGTTTTCATATTTAAAAACAAATGAGGGCCTTACATCACAGAGAAGTGGCATCAATTTCACCTCAGTAGAAATCTACTATATAAAGCTGAATGTGTGTGTGTGTGTATGTGTGTGTGTGTGTCCGGGATTGGCATCTGCACCGTCGCAGCTACAGCCACAAAATTTTGCACAGTCACACGTCTGGACCCCGAGAGCGTCATAGGCTATATTGTGAGGCGAAATTTTAGCTCCGCGCGTTCCAATTCACCAAACAATTTTGCCCCTATCTACATAATGGGGAAAAAAGTGAAAGGAAAAGTGTTGGAAGCGTCGCAGCTACAGCAACAAAATTTTGCACAGTCACACGTCTGGACCCTGAGAGCGTCATAGGCTACGTTGTGAGGTGAAATATTAACCCCGCGCTTTCCAATTCACCAAACAATTTTGCCCCTCTCTACATAATGGGGAAAAAAGTGAAAGGAAAAGTGTTGGAGGCGTCGCAGCTACGGAAACAAAATTTTGCACAGTCACACGTCGGGACCCTGAGAGCATCATAGGCTTCGTTGTGAGGTGAAATTTTAACCCCGCGCATTCCAATTCACCAAACAATTTTGCCCCTATCTACATAATGGGGAAAAAGTGAAAGGAAAAGTGTTGGAAGCGTCACAGCTAAAGCAACAAAATTTTGCACAGTCACACATCTGGACCCCGAAAGCATCATAGGCTTCGTTGTGAGGTGAAATTTTAACCCCGCGCGTTCCAATTCACCAAACAATTTTGCCCCTATCTACATAATGGGGAAAAAGTGAAAGGAAAAGTGTTGGAAGCGTCGCAGCTACAGCAACAAAATTTTGCACAGTCACACGTCTGGACCCCGAGAGCGTCATAGGCTATGTTGTGAGGTGAAATTTTAACCCCGCGCTTTCCAATTCACCAATTTTGCCCCTATCTACATAATGGGAAAAAATGAAAGGAAAAGTGTAGGAGGCAAATTGACAGCTGCCAGATGTGAACAAGGGGGACTTAAAGAATGAGAGCGATGGCACCAAAGAGTATATACCGTACAGTTGCTAAGGTGGGGCCTTGACATGGGATACTCACCACACACGGGGATATGAACACACACAAAATGCGCCACACACTACCACGTGCTTGAACACATATTACCCTCAGCACACATTTCACCACAAATACACCAACCTCGCCACATAAAAGTCAAAACACAAAAGTCGCCACTCAAAACTCGCCACGCGCAGAACTCGCCACATGCAAAAACTAGGCTCTTGCAAAACTCGCCACAAGTGCAAAATTCTCCACATGAAAAACTCGCCACACGCAAAACTTGCACACGCGGAAAAATTGCCACATGCACAAAAGTTGCAACACATGCAAAAGTTGCCTCACACAAAACTTGCACATACTCAAAAGGCACCACACATAATACTCGCAACGCGCAAAACTCGCCATGCGCAAAACTTGCTGCACACAACTTGCTACACTAACCTGTCACATGCAACTCGACACATAAAAAGTTGCTACACGCATGTTGCTACACAAAACTCATCTCACAAAAGTCGCTACATGCATGTCGCCACACGCAACTCAACACACACAACTTGACAAACGAAACTCGCCCTAAAACACACACAAGTCTGGTATTATCCTTCAAAAATAAAAATCTGATTAATAAGCAGACAAACTACAACAATTGCACCATATAGGAAATACGGCAGCTGCCAGTCACATGACCTGTCTATTATGTGTATGTGTGAGCTAATATATACTGCCAGGGGGAGGGCTTCCTGTTGGCCTGGGATTTATCAGGCTGCCAATTTAGCTTACAAATACTGAGGTAAAAATACTGAGCAAATAACGTGTGAACGAGGTCTAATACAGGAGGAGATGACACACAGGTATATACTATATACAGGGGAGATGACACACAGATATATACTATATACAGGAGAGATGACACACAGGTATATACTATATAGAGGAGGAGATGACATATAGGTACATATATATACAGGAGGAGATGACATACAGGTATATACTATATACAGGAGGAGATGACATACAGGTTAATGCTATATATAGAAGATGACATGCAGGTATATACTATATGCAGGAGGAGATGACACTCAGATATATACTATATAAAGGGGAGATGACACACAGGTATATACTATATACAGGAGGAGATGACATACAGGTATATGCTATATATAGTAACATAGTAACATAGTAACATAGTTAGTAAGGCCGAAAAAAGACATTTGTCCATCCAGTTCAGCCTATATTCCATCATAATAAATCCCCAGATCTACGTCCTTCTACAGAACCTGCATATAGAAGATGACATGCAGGTATATACTATATGCAGGAGGAGATGACACTCAGATATATACTATATACAGGGGAGATGACACACAGGTATATACTATATACAGGAGGAGATGACATACAGGTATATGCTATATATAGAAGATGACATGCAGGTATATACTATATGCAGGAGGAGATGACACTCAGATATATACTATATACAGGGGAGATGACACACAGGTATATACTATATACAGGAGGAGATGACATACAGATATATACTATATATAGAAGGAGATGACATTCAGGTATATACTATATATAGGGGAGATGACACACAGCAGGTATATACTATATACAGGGGAGATGACATACAGATATATACTATATACAGGAGATGACATACAGATGTATACTATATATAAGGGAGATGACAAACATGTATATACTGAGGTGATGAGGTGAAAATGAGAGGTGTGAGGTGAAAATGAAAAGGTGTAAGTGCAAAATGAGAGGAGTGAGGAAAAATAGTGGAGTGATCAGAAAATGACAGATGTGAGGTTGAAATGACAAGTGTTAGGGGGGAATGAGAGGAGTGAGGGAGAAAATGAGAGGTGTAAGGGAGAAAATGAGAGATATGAGGGGGAAAATGAAAGATGTGATTGGGAAAATGAGAGGCGTGATGGGAAAATAAGAGAAGTGAGGTGCTATAACTAACCACAGATATTTACTATGCCCAGGCAACGCCGGGCTCTTCAGCTAGTAGTATAATAAGGACCGACAGGTCTTCCACTACACCCAATCCAGCAGATTGACACCCAACCAGGAGTGTTCATTTTTCGACAAATTCCTGTTAACATCTCCAGTAGCAGCAACAGCAGGCATATAAGCCCCACTAAAGATATCAGAGACTGCAATTACAACAATGCGGCACACTAAAAACAGCATCCAGTAACAGAAGTTGTCACTTGTCTTTGGATAGGATACGAGTAAGATTATAACATTACTCTTCTCTATGCCTTTTTTCTATTTATAAATATACTATTTATAAATATACAATTTATTTTTGTGTAAAGTACCTCCATACCTCTCCAAAAATGATTATGTATTTGCTTATAAATATCTTTTTTGTACTTGTTCTAAATGATGTAGAAGCCCCTTACTATGTCCTTGACATAGATTCGATTAGCTTTTGATCTATAATAATGTCAACACCAGAATATTTTTTATCTTTATTTACTCATCGTATGCCACTCAATGTACTAAGCATTACATATGTTATTCTTATGTTAGTAATTTTTTTCTGTTATATAATGTAATTCAATCTTTTTTTACTTTTTTGTTTTATCCCAGTCTGATGAAGGTCTGAGTTAACCCCTTAGTGACAGAGCCAATTTGGTGCTTAATGACCGAGCCAATTTTTGCAATTCTGACCACTGTCATTTTATGAGGTTATAACTCTGGAACGCTTCAACGGATCCCGCTGATTCTGAGACTGTTTTTTCGTGACATATTGTACTTCATGTTAGTGGTAAAATTTTTTCGATATTACTTGCGATTATTTATGAAAAAACGGAAATAGGGCGAAAATTTTTAAAATTTAGCATTTTTCAAACTTTGTATTTTTATGCCCTTAAATCAGAGAGATATGTCACGAAAAATAGTTAATAAATAACATTTCCCACATGTCTACTTTACATCAGCACAATTTTGGAAACAAAATTTTTTTTGTTAGGGCGTTATAAGGGTTAAAAGTTGACCAGCAATTTCTCATTTTTACAACACCATTTTTTTTTAGGGACCACATCACATTTGAAGTCATTTTGAGGGGTCTATATGATAGAAAATAATGAAGTGTGACACCATTCTAAAAACTACACCCCTCATGGTTCTCAAAACCACATTCAAGAAGTTTATTAACCCTTTACGTGCTTCACAGGAACTGAAACAATGTGGAAGGAAAAAATGAACATTTAACTTTTTTTTGCAAACATCTTAATTCAGAACCATTTTTTTTATTTTCACAAGTGTAAAAACAGAAATGTAACCATAAATTTTGTTATGCAATTTCACCTGAATACGCCAATACCCCATATGTGGGGGTAAACCACTTTTTGGGCGCACCGCAGAACTTAGAAGTGAAGGAGCGCCGTTTGACTTTTTCAATGCAGAATTGGCTGGAATTGAGATTGGACGCCATGTCACGTTTAGAGAGCCCCTGATGTGCCTAAACAGTGGAAACTCCCCACAACTGACCCCATTTTGGAAACTAGACCCCTTAAGGAACTTATCTAGATGTGTGGTGAGCACTTTGAACCCCCAAGTGCTTCACAGAAGTTTATAACGTAGAGCCGTGAAAATAAAAAATCGCTTTTGTTTACACAAAAATGATCTTTTCGCCCACAAATTCTTATTATCACAAGGGTAACAGGAGAAATTAGACCACAAAAGTTGTTGTGCGATTTCTCCTGAATACGTCGATACCCCATATGTGAGGGTGAACCACTGTTTGGGCGCACCGCAGAACTTGGAAGTGAAGGAGCGCCGTTTTACTTTTTCAATGTAGAATTGGCAGGAATTGAGATTGGACGCCATGTCGCGTTTGGAGAGCCCCTGATGTGCCTAAACAGTGGAAACCCCCCACAAGTGACCCCATTTTGGAAACTAGACCCCTTAAGGAACTTATCTAGATGTGTGGTGAGCACTTTGAACCCCCATGTGCTTCACAGAAGTTTAGAATGTAGAGCCGTGAAAAAAAAATTGCATTTTTTCTACAAAAATGATCTTTTTGCCCACAAATTTTTATTTTCACAAGGGTAACAGGAGAAATTAGACCACAAAAGTTGTTGTGCAATTTCTCCTGAGTACTCTGATACCTAATATGTGGGGGTAAACCACTGTTAGGGCGCACCGCAGAGCTTGGAAGAGAAGGAGTGCCGTTTTACTTTTTCAATGTAGAATTGGCTGGAATTGAGATCGGACGCCATGTCGCGTTTGGAGAGCCCCTCATGTGCCTAAACAGTAGAAATCTCCCACAAGTGACCACATTTTGGAAACTAGACCCCCCATGGAACTTATCTAGATGTGTGGTGAGAACTTTGAATGCCCAAGTGCTTCACAGAAGTTTATAATGCAGAGTCGTGAAAATAAAAAATATTTTTTTTTCCACAAAAATTATTTTTTAGCCCCCAAGTTTTTATTTTCACAAGGGTAACAAGAGAAATTGGACCTCAAAAGTTGTTGTCAAATTTGTCCTGAGTATGCTGGTACCCTATATGTGGGGGTAAACCACTGTTTGGGCGCACAGCAGAGCTCGGAAGGAAGTAGCGCCGTTTTGGAATGCAGACTTTGATAGAATGGTCTGCGGGCATTATGTTGCGTTTGCAGAGCCCCTGATGTACCTAACCATTAGAAACCCTCCACAAGTGACCCCATTTTGGAAACTAGACCCCCCAAGGAACTTATCTAGATGTGTGGTGAGAACTTTGAATGCCCAAGTGCTTCACAGAAGTTTAGAATGCAGAGTCGTGAAAATAAAAAATATTTTTTTTTCCACAAAAAAGATATTGTAGCCCCCAAGTTTTTATTTTCGCAAGGGTAACAGGAGAAATTGGACTGCAAATGTTGTTGTCCAATTTATCCCGAGTACGCTGATGCACCATGTGTGGGGGTAAACCACTGTTTGGGCGCACGGCAGAGCTTGGAAGGGAAGGAGCGCCGTTTTGGAATGCAGGCTTTGATAGAATGGTCTGTGGGCATTATGTTGCGATTGCAGAGCCCCTGATGTACCTAAACCGTAGTAACCCCCCACAAGTGACCCCATTTTGGAAACTAGACCCCCCAAGAAACTTATCTAGATGTGTGGTGACATTTTTGAATGCCCAAGTGCTTCACAGAAGTTTAGAATGCAGAGTCGTGAAAATAAAAAATATTTTTTTTTTCACAAAAAAGATATTGTAGCCCCCAAGTTTTTATTTTCACAAGGGTAACAGGAGAAATTGGACCACTAAAGTTGTTGTCCAATTTCTCCTGAGTACTCTGATACCCAATATGTGGGGGTAAACCACTGTTAGGGCGCACCGCAGAGCTTGGAAGAGAAGGAGTGCCGTTTTACTTTTTCAATGTATAATTGGCTGGAATTGAGATTGGACGCCATGTCGCGTTTGGAGAGCCCCTGATGTGCCTAAACAGTGGAAACCCCCCACAAGTGACACCATTTTGGAAACTAGACCCCTTAAGGAACTTATCTAGATGTGTGGTGACCACTTTGAACCCCCATGTGCTTCACAGAAGTTTATAACGTAGAGCCGTGAAAAAAAAATCGCATTTTTTCTACAAAAATGATCTTTTTGCCCACAAATTTTGATTTCCACAAGGGTATTAGGAGAAATTAGACGACTAAAGTTGTTGTGCAATTTCTCCTGAGTACGTCAATACCCAATATGTGGGGGTAAACCACTGTTTGGGTGCACCGCAGAGCTTGGAAGAGAAGGAGTGCCGTTTTACTTTTTCAATGTAGAATTGGCTGGAATTGAGATCGGACGCCATGTCGCGTTTGGAGAGCCCCTGATGTGCCTAAACAGTAGAAATCCCCCACAAGTGACCACATTTTGGAAACTAGACCCCCCATGGAACTTATCTAGATGTGTGGTGAGAACTTTAAATGCCCAAGTGCTTCACAGAAGTTTAGAATGCAGAGTCATGAAAATAAAAAATATTTTTTTTTCCACAAAAAAGATATTGTAGCCCCCAAGTTTTTATTTTCGCAAGGGTAACAGGAGAAATTGGACTGCAATTGTTGTTGTCCAATTTTTCCCGAGTACGCTGATGCGCCATGTGTGGGGGTAAACCACTGTTTGGGCGCACGGCAGAGCTTGGAAGGGAAGGAGCGCCGTTTTGGAATGCAGGCTTTGATAGAATGGTCTGTGGGCATTATGTTGCGATTGCAGAGCCCCTGATGTACCTAAACTATAGTAACCCCCCACAAGTGACCCCATTTTGGAAACTAGACCCCCCAAGAAACTTATCTAGATGTGTGGTGAGAACTTTGAATGCCCAAGTGCTTCACAGAAGTTTAGAATGCAGAGTCGTGAAAATAATTTTTTTTTTTTTCACAAAAAAGATATAGTAGCCTCCAAGTTTTTATTTTCACAAGGGTAACAGGAGAAATTGGACCACTAAAGTTGTTGTCCAATTTATCCTGAGTATGCTGATGCCCCATATGTGGGGGTAAACCACTGTTTGGGCGCACGGCAGAGCTCGGAAGGGAAGGAGCGCCGTTTTGGAATGCAGACTTAGATAGAATGGTCTGTGGGCGTTATGTTGCGTTTGCAGAGCCCCTGATGTACCTAAACAGTAGTAACTCCCCACAAGTGACCCCGTTTTGGAAACTAGACCCCCCAAGGAACTTATATAGATGTGTGGTGAGAACTTTGAATGCCCAAGTGCTTCACAGAAGTTTATAATGCAGACTCATAAAAAAAATATATATATATTTTTCCACAAAAAAGATTTTGTAGCCCCCAAGTTTTTATTTTCACAAGGGTAACAAGAGAAATTGGACCCCAGAAGTTGTTGTCCAATTTATCCCGAGTACGCTGATGCCCCATATGTGGGGGTAACCCACTGTTTGGGCGCACGGCAGAGCTCAGAAGGGAGGGAGCACCATTTGACTTTTTGAGCGCAAAATTGGCTGTCGTGTTTGGAGATCCCCTGATGTACCTAAACAGTGGAAACCCCCCAATTCTAGCTCCAACCCTAACCCCAACACACCCCTAACCCTAATCCCAACCTGATCCATAATCCTAATCACTAACCCTAACGATAATCACAACCCTTACCCCAAAACAACCCTAATGTCAACCCTAACCATAACCCTAATCAAAACCCTAAATCCAACACACCCCTAATCCTAATCTCAACCCTAACCTCAAACCTAACACTAATCCCAATACACCCCTTATCACAGCCCTAACTTTAACCCTAATCCCAAACCTAACCCTAATCCCAAGCGTAACCCTAATGCCAACCCTAACCCTAATACCAACCCTAATCCAAACCCTAACCCTAATCCCAACTCTAACCCTAACTTTAGCCCCAACCCTAGCCCTAACTTTAGCCCCAACCCTAACCCTAGCCCTAAGGCTACTTTCACACTTGCATCGTTTGGCATCCGTCGCAATCCGTCGTTTTGGACAAGAAACGGATCATGCAAATGTGCCCGCAGGATGCGTTTTTTGCCCATAGACTTGTATTGCCGACGGATCGTGACGGATAGCCACACGTCGCGTCCGTCGTGCACTGGATCAGTTGTGTTTTGGCGGACCGTCGGCACAAAAAAACGTTCAATGAAACGATTTTTGGAAGTCGCATCCGCCATTTCTGACCGCGCATGCATGACCGTAACTCCGCCCCCTCCTCCCCAGGACATAGATTGGGCAGCAGATGCGTTGAAAAACTACAGCCGCTGCCCACGTTGTGCACAATTTTCACAACGTGCGTCGGTATATCGGGCCGATGCATTGCGATGGCCCCGTACCGACGTAAGTGTGAAAGAAGCCTAACCCTAAATTTAGCCCCAACCCTAACCCTAAATTTAGCCCCAACCCTAACCCTAAATTTAGCCCCAACCCTAGCCCTAACCCTAGCCCTAACCCTAGCCCTAACCCTAACCCTAACCTTAGCCCTAACCCTAGCCCTAACCCTAACCCTAACCCTAGCCCTAACCCTAGCCCTAACCCTAACCCTAACCCTAGCCCTAACCCTAGCCCTAACCCTAGCCCTAACCCTAACCCTAACCCTAGCCCTAACCCTAGCCCTAACCCTAGCCCTAACCCTAGCCCTAACCCTAACCCTAGCCCTAACCCTAGCCCTAACCCTAGCCCTAACCCTAACCCTAGCCCTAACCCTAGCCCTAACCCTAGCCCTAACCCTAGCCCTAACCCTAACCCTAGCCCTAACCCTAACCCTAATTTTAGCCCCAACTGCTGTTCTCCTGCCGGCCAGCAGATGGAGACAGATGGCGGGCGCACTGCGCATGCGCCCGCCATTTTCTTTTGCCGGCGGCCAGGAGGAGCAGCAGGAGGATCCAGGGACACAGGTGAGTATGATAGGGTCCCCGAATCCCACTATTTCTCTGTCCTCTGATGTGCGATCACATCAGAGGACAGAGAATTACACTTTACTTTTTTTTTTTTTTGCGATCGCCGGTAAACAGTTAATTACCGGCGATCGCAAAACAGAGGTCGATAAAACCGACCCCGATCAAGTTCTTTGGGGTCTCGGCTACCCCCGGCAGCCGAGACCCCAAAGATTCTCGCGGGGCCGGCCGGCGGGCGCACTGCACATGCGCCCGCCATTTTGAAGATGGCGGCGCCCACCGGGAGCCACGAGGAGCATCGGGGGAGATAGGTAAGTATTGGGGGGCTACCTGGGACCCCTTTTCTCTGTCCTCCGATGTGCGATCACATTGGAGGACAGAGAAATTAAAAAAAGATCGCGTTTTTTTTTTTTTTGCGATCGCCGGTAAACGGTTAATTACCGGCGATCGCAAATGCGGGGTGGGTAAAAAAAACCCCCGAATCATGTTCTCCGGGGTCTCGGCTACCCCTGGCAGCCGAGACCCCGGAGAAAATCCGACTCTGGGGGGCGCTATTCACTTTTTCCACAGCACCGTTAATTAACGGCGCTGTGGTTTAAGTACCCTTAGCGGCCGACGTTAAAAGGCGTATCGACGGTAGCTAAGGGGTTAAAGACCAAAACATTATTATAATTCTATTGGGATCGTTCTACTATAAATAAATAGCTTTTTGAATTCCGATTAGGAGTGCCGGATTTTTATTCTAATATTTGATCAGGAGTGATACCTCTTTTCTGTGCACCAGCTTTTGAATGGCGTGACGTGTAATTTTGCTGATAAAATGACAATTTGGGATATGGCAGGCTGTATCATATTCAGCAACAGAAAAAATATATAATTTTTTTTAATGCGCGTTAGGTCTGTAGACAGGTTCATATCACTGCCACAAAATGACAAGGTGGGATACAGCAGACTGTTTCACATTTAACTAGTGAAAATATATTATTTAGAATGCTATACTCGTGCATGGATCACAATAGAAGCAGTGCACAACACACTTGTAAGGCATGTGCCCTGCTGACTTTGTCTGTGGACCTCAGCAGTGGCAAAAAAAATACTGGAAAGTAAGTTTAACAGACACACTGGACACTAGATAGCTAAACTATCTGACTGATATACAGCCACCTAGCTAACTCGCTAAATTCTTGCTGTTAACAGTGGCAGCATCAGGAGCAGCCTCTCGGCACTGTTAGCGTCAAAATGGTGCTAAAACAAGATGTTCATTATTTATATGGATAGGGCCATGTGATTTAATCAGCCAATGACACCAGCCATTGTGTCATGACATTGTAGGTGCTTCCTGCGCCTTGATTGGCTAGCCGCACTGTGCACACATAAAATTAGGGGGAAAAAATGACTGCTTAGATGAAAGCCCGGATCTGAGCTCTGCAAACCCCCTCCCCTCATCAAACACATGCCAAATTCTTATGATACACCACCATTATCATTGCTAAAGTGCTGAAAATACTTTTGTGGCAGCGCAAATATTTTCCCATACTTTTTACCAAATGTTACCTATTTTTTCTGATTTTATAAAATTTTGCTCATGTTGCCGATCACGAATCTGAATGTGCAATATTCATACTGAATTTATGATTGGCTATCATTTTCCATACAAATTCGCTCATCACTACTCTCAATCTCTATATACAGTTAGGTCCATATATATTTGGACAGAGACAACATTTTTCTAATTTTGGTTAGAGACATTACCACAATGAATTTTCACCAAAACAATTCAGATGCAGTTGAAGTTCAGACTTTCAGCTTTCATTTGAGGGTATCCACATTAAAATTGGATGAATGGTTTAGGAATTTCAGCTCCTTAACATGTGCCACCCTGTTTTTCAAGGGACCTAAAGTAATTGGACAATTAACTCCAAGGCTATTTCATGGACAGGTGTGGGCAATCCCTTCATTATATCATTCTCAATTAAGTAGATAAAAGTCCTGGAGTTGATTTGAGGTGTGGTGCATGCATTTGGAAGGTTTTGCTGTGAAGTAAACATGCGGTCAAAGGAGCTCTCCATCCAGGTGAAACAAGCCATCCTTAAGCTGCAAAAACAGAAAAAAAAACATCCGAGAAATTGCTACAATATTAGGAGTGGCAAAATCTACAGTTTGGTACATCCTGAGAAAGAAAGAAAGCACTGGTGTACTCATCAATGCAAAAAGACCTGGGCGCCCACAGAAGACAACAGTGGTGGATGATCGCAGAATAATCTCCAGGGTGAAGAGAAACCCCTTCACAACAGCCAACCAAGTGAACAACACTCTCCAGGAGGTCGGCGTATCAATATCCAAATCTACCATAAAGAGAAGACTGCATGAATGTAAATACAGAGGGTTCACTGCTCGGTGCAGCCACTCATAAGCATCAAGAATAAAAAGTCTAGACTGGACTTTGCTAAAAAAACATCTAAAAAAGCCAGCACAGTTCTGGAAGAACATTCTTTGGACAGATGAAACCAAGATCAACCTCTGCCAGAATGATGGAAAGAGAAAAGTATGGCGAAGGCGTGGTACAGCTCATGGCCCAAAGCATACCACATCATCTGGAAAACACGGCGGAGGCAGTGTGATGGCTTGGGCATGCATGGCTGCCAGTGGCACTGGGTCACTAGTGTTTATTGATGATGTGACACAGGACAGACGCAGCCGAATGAATTCTAAGGTATTCAGAGTCAAACTGTGTGCTCAGATCCAGCCAAATGCAGCCAAACTGATTGGTCGTCGTTTCATACTACAGAGGGACAATGAGCCAAAACATAAAGCCAAAGCAACTCAGGAGTTTATTAAAGCAAAGAAGTGGAATATTCTTGAATGGCTAAGTCAGTTACCTGATCTTAACCCAATTGAGCATGCATTTCACTTGTTAACGACTAAACTTCAGACAGAAAGGCCCAAAACAAACAGCAACTGAAAACCACCGCAGTGAAGACCTGGCAGAGCATAAAAAAGGAGGAAACACAGCGTCTGGTGATGTCCATGAGTTCAAGACTTCAGGCAGTCATTGCCAACAAAGGGTTTTCAACCAAGTACTAAAAATGAACATTTTATTTAAAATTATTGAATCTGTCCAATTAATTTTGGTCCCTTTAAAAAAAGGGTGGCACATGTTAAGGAGCTGAAACTCCTAAACCCTTCATCCAATTTTAATGTGGATACCCTCAAATGAAAGCTGAAAGTCTGAACTTCAACTGCATCTGAATTGTTTTGTTTAAAATTCATTGTGGTAATGTCTATAACCAAAATTAGAAAAATGTTGTCTCTGTCCAAATATATATGGACCTAACTGTATTCTATTATTAGAAATTTTTTATTGTTTTGCCCTTCTGGCGGTGAAATTAATTTGTCTGCAGACCTCACGCACATAAAAAAAAATATTTTTTTCTGTTGCTAAACAGCACGCCATATCCCATGTTGTAATTTTGTGGCGGTGAAATTGTGTGTGCAGAGCTGTTGCACATAAAAAAAATGGGGGGGAGTTTACAAACATGGTACAGCAGGCTAAATCCGATTTTGAATTTGCTTGGCGCATATCTTCTAGGTTATACAGGCATCACCCACGCTAAAAAGTTAGGGGAGATCTCATTTTGAAATTGTTTGTTGTATCTACTGTATGCTATACAGGCCTCATCCACAGTCTCAAAAAAATTTGGTTACTAATGTCATATAGTAGGGGAAATGTCACTTTGAAATTGTTTGTAGCATCTAGTCTATTTTATATAGTCCTCATCCAACAAAAAAAAACATTTCTTTGTTACTAACATTCTACAGTAGGGGGGATCTCACTTTGAAATTGTTTGTAGTATCTATTCTATGTTATACAGGCCTCATCCAAGCCAAAAAATATTTCTTCTGTTGCTAACATCATACAGTAGGGAAAATATCACTTTCAAATTGTTTCCAGCATCTAGTCAATGTTATACAAGCCTCATCCACAGGCCCCCCAAAATTTCTTTGGTTACTAACGTCATACAGTAGAGGGGATCTCACTTTGAAATTGTTTGTAGCAGCTAGTCAATTTTATACAGTCATCTTCCAACAAATGAAACATTTCTTCTGTTACTTACGTTCTAAAGTAGGGGAGATCTTACTTTGAAATAGCTTGAAGTATCTAGTCTACATTATAAAGGCCTCATCTACAGGCCCAAAAATATTTCTTCTGTTATTAATGTCATGCAGTAGGGAACATCTCACTTTCAAATTGTTTGTAGCATTCAGTCAATGTTATACTAGCCTCATCCACCTGCCCCCCAAAATTTGCTTGGTTACTAATGTCATACAGTAGAGGAAATCTCACTTCCAAATTGTCTATAACATCTAGTCAATGTTTTACAGGCCTCATCCACAGGCACCAAAAAATGTTGTCTGTTACTAACGTCAAATAATATGAGAGATCTAATTTTAAAATTGTTTAGAGCATATCTTCTTTGTCATACAGACCTCATCCACACTCAAACAATTCTTTCTTCTGTGACTAACATGATTCAGCACACTATATTTCACCTTGTCATTTACTGCTGCTGAAAATCAGCTGTTTGCAGAGCTGGAGCAGAGTTAAAAATCTAATTTTTTGTTGCTTATACTGTGCTTCTAACACAGTATCTGAGCATCTTGACTGGGGAAAAGGGAGGTGGTAATGTTTTAGAAAGCACTAGTGAACCACCAAAGTCACATCCTATACAAACACAACTGACAACTTCTTTTACTGGACAGGTTACTCCACCTCTTCCTCCACCTCAACATAACACACACTCTCCAACTGTAAAACTGACAGTCGGGAACCACAGATGGGTGCATCTGAAGAGCTGTTAACACATTCTATGTCATGGGCATCAGAAGTGTACTCAAAAGCTTCAGAGAGTCAAGAGGAGGAAATCTGCATCAATGCACAATTTTTTAAAGCTTGGATCCGGGGCAGGACAAAGTAGGGTTCAAGCAGCATCTTGAACCTTGTCACCAGATATTAACCACCGGGGGTAGAAGGTGATCTTGATGAGGATGAGGTAGATGAGGAGGTTACCTTGCATTGTACTTCACAGGCACGTAGTGATACAGCCACAATGAATAATTGATACTCAGCCATAACTGTAGCTGTGACCAGTAGGGTTGAGCGAAATGGGTTGGCCAGATTCAGAAGTCGCTGACTTTTGGCAAAGTAGGGTTTCATGAAACCCGACCCGACCCCTGTGTGGGGTCGGCCATGAGGTCGGCGATCTTCTGAACTGGAATCGGAATTCCGATACCGATTCCAGATATGTTTAAGATATCGGGAATCGGTATCGGAATTCATATTTAAGTGTAAAATAAAGAATAAAAATAAAAAATATTGCTATACTCACCCTCGGACACGCCCTGGTTCTCACCGGCAGCCTTCCTTCCTAAGAATGAGCGCCTGAAGGGCCTTCGATGATGTCGCGGCTTGAGATTGGTCGCGTGAGCGGTCACATGGGTGTCACGCGACCAATCACAAGCTGCGACGTCATCGAAGGTCCTTTAGGCGCTCATTCTTAGGAAGGAAGCGTCCAAGGGCGCGTCCGAGGGTGAGTATATTCCTAATAGGTAACTAATAGGTTCTAATTAGGACATTAGATGACGTCGCGGCTTGTGATTGGTCACATGACGCCCATGTGACCGCTCACGCGACCAATCACAAGCCGCGACGTCATCGAAGGCCCTTCAGGCGCTGATTCTTAGGAAGGAAGGCTGCCGGTGAGAACCAGGGCGCGTCCGAGGGTGAGTATAGCAATATTTTTTATTTTGATTCTTTATTTTACACTTAAATATGGATCCCAGGGCCTGAAGGAGAGTTTCCTCTCCTTCAGACCCTGGGAACCATTAGAAACCCAATGCACTGCATTGGGTTCCGTGTTTCGGCCGACCCCGACCCCGACTTTTCTATAGGATCGGCCGATTTCACTCGAAACCCGACCCGATCCTATAAAAAGAAAAGTCGCTCAACCCTAGTGACCAGCAGTATTTGTGGTTCTGCTGCTCACAGGGGTGACAAGAAGGGTTGGCTACTTTCGACACCGCAAATGATGAGCAAACATCTGTAATCTGCCAACTTTGCAAAAAAACTGAGTAAAGGGAAAAAGTGAAATAATAATTTGACTACTACATTTGTGAACCTTCACATGCGCAATCAACATGCATTACTCTGGGAATCCCATTGCGCTAAAATGCGGACCAGCGGATCTCAACCACCATCAGCCGCCCCATCAGTTGCATCTGCTCCCTCCCTCTTCCACATCCTCTGTTACCATGTCATGTATTGTGATGTAGGTCCCCGACCACAGAACCTCAGATTCTTTACCTGCTCCAGTCATGCTGACTGAGACCCTGCAGTCAACTGTAATGGAATCGGACATGCCTGCTGTTTTGACTGATCGCAGAGAACGAGCACAGCATAACTTTCTCAATCCACCTTAAACATCTGCACCTACTCTTCCCTCAAGGTCCAGCAGTTTATCGAGCTCACAGTATGTCCCACTCTCTCAGCACTGCAGCCAGTCCACGGTCCTGTAGTTGCGGTCCTGTAAAAGATTGTTTCCTCCTACACATGACAAAGCTAAGAGGCTGTACTCCACTATCTCCAGTCTTTTGGCAATGGAAATGTAGCCTTTCCCCCATCACAGTCCCCCCAGTACAAGTTGCCCAATTGCTATTAATTTTATTAAAAAAAAGCTGTGCCAGCGCTACACCAGCATGTTGCGGACATTAACCATTCCTTGACTAAATCTATGTCTGCCAGGGTGCATTTCACCACAGACATTTGGACGAGTAAGTAAGGCTAAAGGTATTATATCTTGCTGACTGGGCACTAGTTGACTCTGGTGGCTTTAAGGGCATATGCTGGTGCCTTTGCATTACTGGTGGGGCTGGAGGCATATATATAATAAGAGACACTGAGGGTAAATTCATAACAAAAGGGATTGGTGGTATATACATCATATGAGATTCTGGGACATAAGCATCACAAGTGGGTTTAGAGGCATATACATAACCGGAGACAATGCGGGCACTGTAATCACATGAGACACTGGGTGCACTTAAATCACAAGAAATGCTGGGGACTAGTGTTGAGCGATACCGTCCGATACTTGAAAGTATCGGTATCGGATAGTATCGGCCGATACCCGAAAAGTATCGGATATCGTCGATACCGATATCCGATACCAATACAAGTCAATGGGACACCAAGTATCAGAAGGTTTCCTGATGGTTCCCAGGGTCTGAAGGAAAGGAAACTCTCCTTCAGGCCCTGGGATCCATATTAATGTGTAAAATAAAGAATTAAAATAAAAAATATTGATATATTCACCTTTCCGGCGGCCCCTGGACATCACCGCTGGTAACCGGCAGGCTTCTTTGTTTAAAATGAGCGCGTTTAGGACCTGAGAATGACGTCGCCGCTTCTGATTGGTCGCGTGCCGCTCATGTGACCGCCACGCGACCAATCAGAAGCCGCGACATCATTCGCAGGTCCTAAATTCCTAGAATGAGGAGTTTAGTGCCTGAGAATGACGTCGCGGCTTGTGATTGGTCACGTGGCGGTCACATGAGCGGCACGTGACCAATCAGAAGCCGCGACGTCATTCTCAGGTCCTAAACGCGCTCATTTTAAACAAAGAAGCCTGCCGGTTACCAGCGGTGATGTCCAGGGGCCGCCGGAGAGGTGAATATATCAATATTTTTTATTTTAATTCTTTATTTTACACATCACTATGGATCCGATACCGATTCCCGATACCACAAAAGTATCGGAACTCGGTATCGGAATTCTGATACCGCAAGTATCGGCCGATACCCGATACTTGCGGTATCGGAATGCTCAACACTACTGGGGACACATCCATCACAGGCATGGCTAGGATACATACATCACAGAATGTGCCGGAGACATATACATCACAGGAGGGACTGGGGATACATAGATCACATGAGATACCAGGGCATCGGGGCGGATTATTAGAGGGTCAATATGGGCGGTAACCCAGAGCCCAGTGGTAGGGGGGGCCCTGGGCTACCACACAGATTGACCCTCTGATAATCCGCCCCTGAGTGTGGTGGTGAATACCCGCTGCCCGCTGGCATTTATGTGTCCCCGGACCCAGTGGGCAGAGAGAGGGGGCCCGAATCAGGCCCCTTCTCGTCTGCTCACCGGGCCCCTTCCGGCGCTGCGGCAGTTTCCTATTGACGTTCGGCCGCGCGCCCGCACGTCAATAGTTAACAACAGCCGCCAGCCAATTGGAGGCTGGCGTCTGATGTCGGCCGCAGCGCACACGTCGCCAGAGTCTGACGTCATTGTCAGTCGCCGTCGAGTGTGCGCTGCTGGAGGGAGCTCGCCGCTGGAGCCCCAGGTCAGGTGAGGAGACTCGTTTTTTTTGTTTTTTTTTTGGTAAGCTAACGGTGGACACACTGGGGGCAATGCTGGAGGACACACTGGGGCAATGCTGGAGGACACACTGGGCAATGCTGGAGACACTGGGGCAGATTGCTGGACACACTGGGGCAGATGATTGCTGGACACACTGGGGCAATGCTGGAGACACTGGGGCAATGCTGGAGAAACTGGGGCAGATTGCTGGACACACTGGGGCATATTGCTGGACACACTGGGAGCAGATGATTGCTTGAGACACTGGGGCAATGCTGGAGACACTGGGGCAATGCTGGAGACACTGGGGCAGATTGGTGGACACACTGACGGCAATGCTGGACATACTGGGGCAGATTGCTGGACACACTGGGGGTAATATGCTGGACACACTGAGGTAGATTGCTGGACACACTGGGGGTAATATGCTGGACACACTGGGGCAGATTGCTGGACACACTAGGGGTATTATGCTGGACACACTGAGGTAGGTTGCTGGACTCACTGTCTGGGGGCAATGCTGGAGACACTGGGGCAATGCTAGAGACACTGGGGCAATGCTGGACACACTGGGGCAGATTGCTGGACACACTGTGGGCAATGCTGGACAATTGGACATACTGGGGCAGATTGCTGGACATACTGGGGCAGATTGCTGGACACACTAGTGGTAATATGCTGGACACACTGGGGCAGATTGCTGGACACACTGGTGGTAATATGCTGGACACACTGGGGCAGATTGCTGGACACACTGTCTGGGGGCAATGCTGGACACACTGGGGAAGATTGCTGGACACACTGTCTGGGGGCAATGCTGGACACACTGGGGCAATATGCTGGAGTCGGACACACTGGGGGCAATGCTGGACACACTGGGGCAGATTGCTGGACACACTGGGGCAGATTGCTGGACACACTGGGGGCAGGACTGGAGGCATGGGCAGAATGTAGATGTGGGGCATGATTGCAGACACGGGGCAAAATGAAAGACATGGGGCAGGATTGGATCATGGGGCAGGATGGATATGATGGAGACAGATGGGGCAGGATGGGGAGATCATATGGGGTAGAAATGTAGATTGGATACTCATGAGTGCAGGATGCGAGAACATATGGCTGGAGCCAGGAATGAGATAAACGGGGCCAGGATGGGGAATATTATTACCATAGGGCTTAACCATAACCCTAATCAAAACCCTAAATCCAACACACCCCTAATCCTAATCTCAACCCTAACCTCAAACCTAACCCTAATCCCAATACACCCCTAATCACAGCCCTAACTTTAACCCTAATCCCAAACCTAACCCTAATCCCAAGCGTAACCCTAATGCCAACCCTAACCCTAATACCAACCCTAATCCAAACCCTAACCCTAATCCCAACTCTAACCCTAACTTTAGCCCCAACCCTAGCCCTAACTTTAGCCCCAACCCTAACCCTAGCCCTAAGGCTACTTTCACACTTGCATCGTTTGGCATCCGTCGCAATCCGTCGTTTTGGACAAGAAACGGATCATGCAAATGTGCCCGCAGGATGCGTTTTTTGCCCATAGACTTGTATTGCCGACGGATCGTGACGGATAGCCACACGTCGCGTCCGTCGTGCACTGGATCAGTTGTGTTTTGGCGGACCGTCGGCACAAAAAAACGTTCAATGAAACGATTTTTGGAAGTCGCATCCGCCATTTCTGACCGCGCATGCATGACCGTAACTCCGCCCCCTCCTCCCCAGGACATAGATTGGGCAGCAGATGCGTTGAAAAACTACAGCCGCTGCCCACGTTGTGCACAATTTTCACAATGTGCGTCGGTATGTCGGGCCGATGCATTGCGATGGCCCCGTACCGACGTAAGTGTGAAAGAAGCCTAACCCTAAATTTAGCCCCAACCTTAACCCTAAATTTAGCCCCAACCCTAACCCTAAATTTAGCCCCAACCCTAGCCCTAACCCTAGCCCTAACCCTAGCCCTAACCCTAACCCTAACCCTAGCCCTAACCCTAGCCCTAACCCTAGCCCTAACCCTAACCCTAGCCCTAACCCTAACCCTAGCCCTAACCCTAACCCTAGCCCTAACCCTAGCCCTAACCCTAGCCCTAACCCTAACCCTAGCCCTAACCCTAACCCTAGCCCTAACCCTAACCCTAGCCCTAACCCTAGCCCTAACCCTAGCCCTAACCCTAACCCTAGCCCTAACCCTAGCCCTAACCCTAGCCCTAACCCTAACCCTAGCCCTAACCCTAGCCCTAACCCTAGCCCTAACCCTAACCCTAATTTTAGCCCCAACTGCTGTTCTCCTGCCGGCCAGCAGATGGAGACAGATGGCGGGCGCACTGCGCATGCGCCCGCCATTTTCTTTTGCCGGCGGCCAGGAGGAGCAGCAGGAGGATCCAGGGACACAGGTGAGTATGATAGGGTCCCCGAATCCCACTATTTCTCTGTCCTCTGATGTGCGATCACATCAGAGGACAGAGAATTACACTTTACTTTTTTTTTGCGATCGCCGGTAAACAGTTAATTACCGGCGATCGCAAAACAGGGGTCGGTAAAACCGACCCCGATCATGTTCTTTGGGGTCTCGGCTACCCCCGGCAGCCGAGACCCCAAAGATTCTCGCGGGGCCGGCCGGCGGGCGCACTGCACATGCGCCTGCCATTTTGAAGATGGTGGCGCCCACCAGGAGCCACGAGGAGCATCGGGGGAGATAGGTAAGTATTGGGGGGCTACCTGGGACCCCTTTTCTCTGTCCTCCGATGTGCGATCACATTGGAGGACAGAGAAATTAAAAAAAGATCGCGTTTTTTTTTTTTTGCGATCGCCGGTAAACGGTTAATTACCGGCGATCGCAAATGCGGGGTGGGTAAAAAACCCCCCGAATCATGTTCTCCGGGGTCTCGGCTACCCCCGGCAGCCGAGACCCCGGAGAAAATCCGACTCTGGGGGGCGCTATTCACTTTTGCCACAGCACCGTTAATTAACGGCGCTGTGGTTTAAGTACCCTTAGCGGCCGACGTTAAAAGGCGTATCGACGGTCGCTAAGGGGTTAAAGACCAAAACATTATTATAATTCTATTGGGATCGTTCTACTATAAATAAATAGCTTTTTGAATTCCGATTAGGAGTGCCGGATTTTTCTTCTAATATTTGATCAGGAGTGATACCTCTTTTCTGTGCACCAGCTTTTGAATGGCGTGACGTGTAATTTTGCTGATAAAATGACAATTTGGGATATGGCAGGCTGTATCATATTCAGCAACAGAAAAAAAATATAATTTTTTTTAATGCGCGTTAGGTCTGTAGACAGGTTCATATCACTGCCACAAAATGACAAGGTGGGATACAGCAGACTGTTTCACATTTAACTAGTGAAAATATATTATTTAGAATGCTATACTCGTGCATGGATCACAATAGAAGCAGTGCACAACACACTTGTAAGGCATGTGCCCTGCTGACTTTGTCTGTGGACCTCAGCAGTGGCAAAAAAAATACTGGAAAGTAAGTTTAACAGACACACTGGACACTAGATAGCTAAACTATCTGACTGATATACAGCCACCTAGCTAACTCGCTAAATTCTTGCTGTTAACAGTGGCAGCATCAGGAGCAGCCTCTCGGCACTGTTAGCGTCAAAATGGTGCTAAAACAAGATGTTCATTATTTATATGGATAGGGCCATGTGATTTAATCAGCCAATGACACCAGCCATTGTGTCATGACATTGTAGGTGCTTCCTGCGCCTTGATTGGCTAGCCGCACTGTGCACACATAAAATTAGGGGAAAAAAATGACTGCTTAGATGAAAGCCCGGATCTGAGCTCTGCAAACCCCCTCCCCTCATCAAACACATGCCAAATTCTTATGATACACCACCATTATCATTGCTAAAGTGCTGAAAATACTTTTGTGGCAGCGCAAATATTTTCCCATACTTTTTACCAAATGTTACCTATTTTTTCTGATTTTATAAAATTTTGCTCATGTTGCCGATCACGAATCTGAATGTGCAATATTCATACTGAATTTATGATTGGCTATCATTTTCCATACAAATTCGCTCATCACTACTCTCAATCTCTATATACAGTTAGGTCCATATATATTTGGACAGAGACAACATTTTTCTAATTTTGGTTATAAACATTACCACAATGAATTTTAACCAAAACAATTCAGATGCAGTTGAAGTTCAGACTTTCAGCTTTCATTTGAGGGTATCCACATTAAAATTGGATGAATGGTTTAGGAATTTCAGCTCCTTAACATGTGCCACCCTGTTTTTAAAGGGACCAAAAGTAATTGGACAATTAACTCCAAGGCTATTTCATGGACAGGTGTGGGCAATCCCTTCATTATATCATTCTCAATTAAGTAGATAAAAGTCCTGGAGTTGATTTGAGGTGTGGTGCATGCATTTGGAAGGTTTTGCTGTGAAGTAAACATGCGGTCAAAGGAGCTCTCCATCCAGGTGAAACAAGCCATCCTTAAGCTGCAAAAACAGAAAAAAAAACATCCGAGAAATTGCTACAATATTAGGAGTGGCAAAATCTACAGTTTGGTACATCCTGAGAAAGAAAGAAAGCACTGGTGTACTCATCAATGCAAAAAGACCTGGGCGCCCACAGAAGACAACAGTGGTGGATGATCGCAGAATAATCTCCAGGGTGAAGAGAAACCCCTTCACAACAGCCAACCAAGTGAACAACACTCTCCAGGAGGTCGGCGTATCAATATCCAAATCAACCATAAAGAGAAGACTGCATGAATGTAAATACAGAGGGTTCACTGCTCGGTGCAGCCACTCATAAGCATCAAGAATAAAAAGTCTAGACTGGACTTTGCTAAAAAAACATCTAAAAAAGCCAGCACAGTTCTGGAAGAACATTCTTTGGACAGATGAAACCAAGATCAACCTCTGCCAGAATGATGGAAAGAGAAAAGTATGGCGAAGGCGTGGTACAGCTCATGGCCCAAAGCATACCACATCATCTGGAAAACACGGCGGAGGCAGTGTGATGGCTTGGGCATGCATGGCTGCCAGTGGCACTGGGTCACTAGTGTTTATTGATGATGTGACACAGGACAGACGCAGGCGAATGAATTCTAAGGTATTCAGAGTCAAACTGTGTGCTCAGATCCAGCCAAATGCAGCCAAACTGATTGGTCGACGTTTCATACTACAGAGGGACAATGAGCCAAAACATAAAGCCAAAGCAACTCAGGAGTTTATTAAAGCAAAGAAATGGAATATTCTTGAATGGCTAAGTCAGTTACCTGATCTTAACCCAATTGAGCATGCATTTCACTTGTTAACGACTAAACTTCAGACAGAAAGGCCCAAAACAAACAGCAACTGAAAACCACCGCAGTGAAGACCTGGCAGAGCATAAAAAAGGAGGAAACACAGCGTCTGGTGATGTCCATGAGTTCAAGACTTCAGGCAGTCATTGCCAACAAAGAGTTTTCAACCAAGTACTAAAAATGAACATTTTATTTAAAATTATTGAATCTGTCCAATTAATTTTGGTCCCTTTAAAAAAAGGGTGGCACATGTTAAGGAGCTGAAACTCCTAAACCCTTCATCCAATTTTAATGTGGATACCCTCAAATGAAAGCTGAAAGTCTGAACTTCAACTGCATCTGAATTGTTTTGTTTAAAATTCATTGTGGTAATGTCTATAACCAAAATTAGAAAAATGTTGTCTCTGTCCAAATATATATGGACCTAACTGTATTCTATTATTAGAAATTTTTTATTGTTTTGCCCTTCTGGCGGTGAAATTAATTTGTTTGCAGACCTCACGCACATAAAAAAAAATATTTTTTTCTGTTGCTAAACAGCACGCCATATCCCATGTTGTAATTTTGTGGCGGTGAAATTGTGTGTGCAGAGCTGTTGCACATAAAAAAAATGGGGGGGAGTTTACAAACATGGTACAGCAGGCTAAATCCGATTTTGAATTTGCTTGGCGCATATCTTCTAGGTTATACAGGCATCACCCACGCTAAAAAATTAGGGGAGATCTCATTTTGAAATTGTTTGTTGTATCTACTGTATGCTATACAGGCCTCATCCACAGTCTCAAAAAAATTTGGTTACTAATGTCATATAGTAGGGGAAATGTCACTTTGAAATTGTTTGTAGCATCTAGTCTATTTTATATAGTCCTCATCCAACAAAAAAAAACATTTCTTTGTTACTAACATTCTACAGTAGGGGGGATCTCACTTTGAAATTGTTTGTAGTATCTATTCTATGTTATACAGGCCTCATCCAAGCCAAAAAATATTTCTTCTGTTGCTAACATCATACGGTAGGGAAAATATCACTTTCAAATTGTTTCCAGCATCTAGTCAATGTTATACAAGCCTCATCCACAGGCCCCCCAAAATTTCTTTGGTTACTAACGTCATACAGTAGAGGGGATCTCACTTTGAAATTGTTTGTAGCAGCTAGTCAATTTTATACAGTCATCTTCCAACAAATGAAACATTTCTTCTGTTACTAACGTTCTAAAGTAGGGGAGATCTTACTTTGAAATTGCTTGAAGTATCTAGTCTACATTATAAAGGCCTCATCTACAGGCCCAAAAATATTTCTTCTGTTATTAATGTCATGCAGTAGGGAACATCTCACTTTCAAATTGTTTGTAGCATTCAGTCAATGTTATACTAGCCTCATCCACCTGCCCCCCAAAATTTGCTTGGTTACTAATGTCATACAGTAGAGGAAATCTCACTTCCAAATTGTCTATAACATCTAGTCAATGTTTTACAGGCCTCATCCACAGGCACCAAAAAATGTTGTCTGTTACTAACGTCAAATAATATGAGAGATCTAATTTTAAAATTGTTTAGAGCATATCTTCTTTGTCATACAGACCTCATCCACACTCAAACAATTCTTTCTTCTGTGACTAACATGATTCAGCACACTATATTTCACCTTGTCATTTACTGCTGCTGAAAATCAGCTGTTTGCAGAGCTGGAGCAGAGTTAAAAATCTAATTTTTTGTTGCTTATACTGTGCTTCTAACACAGTATCTGAGCATCTTGACTGGGGAAAAGGGAGGTGGTAATGTTTTAGAAAGCACTAGTGAACCACCAAAGTCACATCCTATACAAACACAACTGACAACTTCTTTTACTGGACAGGTTACTCCACCTCTTCCTCCACCTCAACATAACACACACTCTCCAACTGTAAAACTGACAGTCGGGAACCACAGATGGGTGCATCTGAAGAGCTGTTAACACATTCTATGTCATGGGCATCAGAAGTGTACTCAAAAGCTTCAGAGAGTCAAGAGGAGGAAATCTGCATCAATGCACAATTTTTGAAAGCTTGGATCCGGGGCAGGACAAAGTAGGGTTCAAGCAGCATCTTGAACCTAGTCACCAGATATTAACCACCGGGGGTAGAAGGTGATCTTGATGAGGATGAGGTAGATGAGTAGTTTACCTTGCATTGTACTTCACAGGCACGTAGTGATACAGCCACAATGAATAATTGATACTCAGCCATAACTGTAGCTGTGACCAGTAGGGTTGAGCGAAATGGGTCGGCCAGATTCAGAAGTCGCCGACTTTTGGCAAAGTAGGGTTTCATGAAACCCGACCCGACCCCTGTGTGGGGTCGGCCATGAGGTCGGCGATCTTCTGAACTGGAATCGGAATTCCGATACCGATTCCAGATATGTTTAAGATATCGGGAATCGGTATCGGAATTCATATTTAAGTGTAAAATATAGAATAAAAATAAAAAATATTGCTATACTCACCCTCGGACACGCCCTGGTTCTCACCGGCAGCCTTCCTTCCTAAGAATGAGCGCCTGAAGGGCCTTCGATGATGTCGCGGCTTGAGATTGGTCGCGTGAGCGGTCACATGGGTGTCACGCGACCAATCACAAGCTGCGACGTCATCGAAGGTCCTTTAGGCGCTCATTCTTAGGAAGGAAGCGTCCGAGGGCGCGTCCGAGGGTGAGTATATTCCTAATAGGTAACTAATAGGTTCTAATTAGGACATTAGATGACGTCGCGGCTTGTGATTGGTCACATGATGCCCATGTGACCGCTCACGCGACCAATCACAAGCCGCGACGTCATCGAAGGCCCTTCAGGCGCTGATTCTTAGGAAGGAAGGCTGCCGGTGAGAACCAGGGCGCGTCCGAGGGTGAGTATAGCAATATTTTTTATTTTGATTCTTTATTTTACACTTAAATATGGATCCCAGGGCCTGAAGGAGAGTTTCCTCTCCTTCAGACCCTGGGAACCATTAGAAACCCAATGCACTGCATTGGGTTCCGTGTTTCGGCCGACCCCGACTTTTCTATAGGATCGGCCGATTTCACTCGACCCGACTTTTGAAAAAGTCGGGTTTCGTGAAACCCGACCCGATCCTATAAAAAGAAAAGTCGCTCAACCCTAGTGACCAGCAGTATTTGTGGTTCTGCTGCTCACAGTGGTGACAGGAAGGGTTGGCTACTTTCGACACCGCAAATGATGAGCAAACATCTGTAATCTGCCAACTTTGCAAAAAAACTGAGTAAAGGGAAAAAGTGAAATAATAATTTGACTACAACATTTGTGAACCTTCACATGCGCAATCAACATGCATTACTCTGGGAATCCCATTGCGCTAAAATGCGGACCATCAGCCGCCCCATCAGTTGCATCTGCTCCCTCCCTCTTCCACATCCTCTGTTACCATGTCATGTATTGTGATGCAGGTCCCCGACCACAGAACCTCAGATTCTTTACCTGCTCCAGTCATGCTGACTGAGACCCTGCAGTCAACTGTAATGGAATCGGACATGCCTGCTGTTTTGACTGATCGCAGAGAACGAGCACAGCATAACTTTCTCAATCCACCTTAAACATCTGCACCTACTCTTCCCTCAAGGTCCAGCAGTTTATCGAGCTCACAGTATGCCCCACTCTCTCAGCACTGCAGCCAGTCCACGGTCCTGTAGTTGCGGTCCTGTAAAAGATTGTTTCCTCCTACACATGACAAAGCTAAGAGGCTGTACTCCACTATCTCCAGTCTTTTGGCAATGGAAATGTAGCCTTTCCCCCATCACAGTCCCCCCAGTACAAGTTGCCCAATTGCTATTAATTTTATAAAAAAAAAGCTGTGCCAGCGCTACACCAGCATGTTGCGGACATTAACCATTCCTTGACTAAATCTATGTCTGCCAGGGTGCATTTCACCACAGACATTTGGACGAGTAAGAAAGGCTAAAGGTATAATATCTTGCTGACTGGGCACTAGTTGACTCTGGTGGCTTTAAGGGCATATGCTGGTGCCTATGCATTACTGGTGGGGCTGGAGGCATATATATAATAAGAGACACTGAGGGTAAATTCATAACAAAAGGGATTGGTGGTATATACATCATATGAGATTCTGGGACATAAGCATCACAAGTGGGTTTAGAGGCATATACATAACCGGAGACAATGCGGGCACTGTAATCACATGAGACACTGGGTGCACTTAAATAACAAGAAATGCTGGGGACTAGTGTTGAGCGATACCGTCCGATACTTGAAAGTATCGGTATCGGATAGTATCGGCCGATACCCGAAAAGTATCGGATATCGTCGATACCGATATCCGATACCAATACAAGTCAATGGGACACCAAGTATCAGAAGGTATCCTGATGGTTCCCAGGGTCTGAAGGAAAGGAAACTCTCCTTCAGGCCCTGGGATCCATATTAATGTGTAAAATAAAGAATTAAAATAAAAAATATTGATATATTCACCTCTCCGGCGGCCCCTGGACATCACCGCTGGTAACCGGCAGGCTTCTTTGTTTAAAATGAGCGCGTTTAGGACCTGAGAATGACGTCGCCGCTTCTGATTGGTCGCGTGCCGCTCATGTGACCGCCACGCGACCAATCAGAAGCCGCGACATCATTCGCAGGTCCTAAATTCCTAGAATGAGGAGTTTAGTGCCTGAGAATGACGTCGCGGCTTGTGATTGGTCACGTGGCGGTCACATGAGCGGCACGTGACCAATCAGAAGCCGCGACGTCATTCTCAGGTCCTAAACGCGCTCATTTTAAACAAAGAAGCCTGCCGGTTACCAGCGGTGATGTCCAGGGGCCGCCGGAGAGGTGAATATATCAATATTTTTTATTTTAATAATTTATTTTACACATCACTATGGATCCGATACCGATTCCCGATACCACAAACGTATCGGAACTCGGTATCGGAATTCCGATACCGCAAGTATCGGCCGATACCCGATACTTGCGATATCGGAATGCTCAACACTACTGGGGACACATCCATCACAGGCATGGCTAGGATACATACATCACAGAATGTGCCGGAGACATATACATCACAGGAGGGACTGGGGATACATAGATCACATGAGATACCAGGGCATCGGGGCGGATTATTAGAGGGTCAATATGGGCGGTAACCCAGAGCCCAGTGGTAGGGGGGGCCCTGGGCTACCACACAGATTGACCCTCTGATAATCCGCCCCTGAGTGTGGTGGTGAATACCCGCTGCCCGCTGGCATTTATGTGTCCCCGGACCAAGTGGGCAGAGAGAGGGGGCCCGAATCAGGCCCCTTCTCGTCTGCTCACCGGGCCCCTTCCGGCGCTGCGGCAGTTTCCTATTGACGTTCGGCCGCGCGCCCGCACGTCAATAGTTAACAACAGCCGCCAGCCAATTGGAGGCTGGCGTCTGATGTCGGCCGCAGCGCACACGTCGCCAGCGTCTGACGTCATTGTCAGTCGCCGGCGAGTGTGCGCTGCTGGAGGGAGCTCGCCGCTGGAGCCCCAGGTCAGGTGAGGAGACTCGTTTTTTTTGTTTTTTTTTTGGTAAGCTAACGGTGGACACACTGGGGGAAATGCTGGAGGACACACTGGGGCAATGCTGGAGGACACACTGGGGCAATGCTGGATACACTGGGGCAGATTGCTGGACACACTGGGGCAGATGATTGCTGGACACACTGGGGCAATGCTGGAGACACTGGGGCAATGCTGGAGAAACTGGGGCAGATTGCTGGACACACTGGGGCATATTGCTGGACACACTGGGAGCAGATGATTGCTTGAGACACTGGGGCAATGCTGGAGACACTGGGGCAATGCTGGAGACACTGGAGCAATGCTGGAGACACTGGGGCAATGCTGGAGACACTGGGGCAGATTGCTGGACACACTGACGGCAATGCTGGACATACTGGGGTAGATTGCTGGACACACTGGGGGTAATATGCTGGACACACTGAGGTAGATTGCTGGACACACTGGGGGTAATATGCTGGACACACTGGGGCAGATTGCTGGACACACTAGGGGTATTATGCTGGACACACTGAGGTAGATTGCTGGACTCACTGTCTGGGGGCAATGCTGGAGACACTGGGGCAATGCTAGAGACACTGGGGCAATGCTGGACACACTGGGGCAGATTGCTGGACACACTGTGGGCAATGCTGGACAATTGGACATACTGGGGCAGATTGCTGGACATACTGGGGCAGATTGCTGGACGCACTAGTGGTAATATGCTGGACACACTGGGGCAGATTGCTGGACACACTGGTGGTAATATGCTGGACACACTGGGGCAGATTGCTGGACACACTGTCTGGGGGCAATGCTGGACACACTGGGGAAGATTGCTGGACACACTGTCTGGGGGCAATGCTGGACACACTGGGGCAATATGCTGGAGTCGGACACAATGGGGGCAATGCTGGACACACTGGGGCAGATTGCTGGACACACTGGGGCAGATTGCTGGACACACTGGGGGCAGGACTGGAGGCATGGGCAGAATGTAGATGTGGGGCATGATTGCAGACACGGGGCAAAATGAAAGACATGGGGCAGGATTGGATCATGGGGCAGGATGGATATGATGGAGACAGATGGGGCAGGATGGGGAGATCATATGGGGTAGAAATGTAGATTGGATACTCATGAGTGCAGGATGCGAGAACATATGGCTGGAGCCAGGAATGAGATAAACGGGGCCAGGATGGGGAATATTATTACCATAGGGGCTAATTAAGGGATATTATTACTGCAGTGATGTATTTATTTTATTTTTTGAGGACACTGTTTTAAATTGGGGGGCGGTCCTGTTACTGTGCAGAGTGACACTATATCGCCTTTTTTTCTTCATGTGGTGTAATGTAGAAGTTGTGAAAAATTAAGTAATGTGTTCTGCAAGTGGAGCTCGAGATAACTGTGTTATTTCCTGCAGAAACGAGCCCTGGCTGGAAGAAATGATGGCGGTCTGTGCTGGATAAAAGATGAAGGACTTCACCTAGAGACGTCACTGGTGAGTCAGTGTTACCTATACACTGACACTATACACTGTTTACTATATAAAACCAAAAACACATGGGCTACTTGCACAGCGAACAAGTCTGTAGAAACCTGTTCACACCACCAAAGAACTTGAAGACACAAAAGCGCACAGAGAGGTCAAAAAATACTCTGTTGTAAAAAAGTCACAGTAAATAAACAAGTGCTAGTCAAAAAATGAAAAAATACAGGGTATTTAGCTGATGCGTTTTTTTGCAAAAAAAGTATGTTAAGCTGCTCCACCAATCGCCAAGGTATACCCATAATAGAGCAGTCCTGTCTAATGTACATAATCCCTATCTGATGTTTTTAAAAACCTGATCATCTGTATAGTACCTGTGTGAACAGTCTTCAGAGAGAAAATATCCATGCACAACTTGCAAGATGGAACAGCTACAATGCAAATGACCCACAGAGGAGTGGTGGACTCCCTAGTCTTGTAGAAACAAGAGAACAATTATAAAACCAAAAACACATGGGCTACTTGCCCCGTGAACAAGTCTGTAGAAACCTGTTCACACCACCAAAGAACTTGAAGACACAAAAGCGCACAGAGAGGTAAA
Source organism: Ranitomeya imitator (assembly GCF_032444005.1). Taxonomy (NCBI): domain Eukaryota; kingdom Metazoa; phylum Chordata; class Amphibia; order Anura; family Dendrobatidae; genus Ranitomeya; species Ranitomeya imitator. The sequence continues at coordinate 883,485,706 of NC_091282.1, read as the reverse complement.
AAAAATACTCTGTTGTAAAAAAGTCACAGTAAATAAGCAAGTGCTAGTCAAAAAATGAAAAAATACAGGGTATTTAGTTAATACTTTTTTTGCAAAAAAAGTATGTTAAGCTGCTCCACCAATCGCCAAGGTATACCCATAATAGAGCAGTCCTGTCTAATGTACATAATCCCTATCTGATGTGTTTAAAAACCTGATTATCGGTATAGTACCTGTGTGAACAGGATTCAGAGAGAAAATATCCATGCACAACTTGCAAGATGGAACAGCTACAATGCAAATGACCCACAGAGGAGTGGTGGACTCCCTAGTCTTGTAGAAACAAGAGAACAATTATAAAACCAAAAACACATGGGCTACTTGCACAGTGAACAAGTCTGTAGAAACCTGTTCACACCACCAAAGAACTTGAAGACACAAAAGCGCACAGAGAGGTCAAAAAATACTCTGTTGTAAAAAAGTCACAGTAAATAAGCAAGTGCTAGTCAAAAAATGAAAAAATACAGGGTATTTAGTTAATACGTTTTTTTGCAAAAAAAAGTATGTTAAGCTGCTCCACCAAACGCCAAGGTATACCCATAATAGAGCAGTCCTGTCTAATGTACATAATCCCTATCTGATGTATTTAAAAACCTGATCATCGGTATAGTACCTGTGTGAACAGGGTTCAGAGAGAAAATATCCATGCACAACTTGCAAGATGGAACAGCTACAATGGTCCTGTGTACAATGTCACCAGTGATCACTGTATTACCTATACATTATATACAGAGCTCATGTGTATAATACCACCAGTGATCTCTGCATTACCTCTACACAGACACTGCATACTAAGTACAGATCTCCTGTGAATACTGGCACTTATGGTGATAGTATTGTGTTTTTGTTTTTTGTTATTACTGATCGGTATTGTAATATTCAGTCACTATGTGGTGGTAATATGTGGTCTGGAAATGGTGTTGTGGTATTTGTCCTTTGTATGTGCTATTTGGTCACCAAGTGGTGGTAACATGTGGTCTTGATATGGTGCGGTGGTATTTGTTCCTTGTATGTGATATTATTTGATCACTGTGGTTGTAATTTGTGGTCTGGTCATGGTGTGGTGGTATTTGTTCCTTTTATGTGATATTATTGGTCAAAATATAGCTAAATTGTATTGCTGATTTTAACAAATATTTAATAGGTTACAGTAGAGTAGGGCCCGGCCATTTTTCTGGAATAATCTGGTTCGGGTATATCATGACCCCCATCACATGACCCCCGTCACATGACCCCCGTCACATGACCGGGGGGGCCCACAGTGTCTGCCCAGGGCCCTGGCTACCCTTAATCCACCCCTACAGGGCATATACAGTTGTGCTCAAAAGTTTACATACCTTGTCAGAATTTGTGCTTTCTGGCCCTTTTTCAGAGAATATGAATGATAACACCAAAACTTTTTCTCCACTCTTGGTTAGTGATTGGGTGTAGCCCTTGATTGTGAAACTACTGTGTTTTCTCTTTTTTAATCATAAAGACAACCCAAAACATCCAAATGACCCTGATCAATAGTTCACATACCCCATTTCCAACATCAATGACTGCTTGAAGTCTTTTGTGGTAGATGTGGATGGGGTTATTTATTTTCTAATATTTTAAAGCTGCTCATTCTTCTTGGCGAAAAGCCTCCAGTTCCTATAAATTCCTAGGATGTCTTGCGTGATCTGTGTGCTTGAGATCTCGCCAGAGTGGCTTAATGATATTGAGGTCAGGAGACTGAGATGGCCACTCCAGAACCATAAAGTTGTTCTGCTGCAGCCAATGACAGGTCGACTTGGCCTTATGTTTTGGATTGTTGTCATGTTGGAATGTCCAAATATGTCCCATTAGCAGCTTCCGGGCTGATGAGTGCAAATTTACTTCCAGTATTAGCTGATAATGTGCTGCATTCATCTTTCCTTCAACTTTGACCAATTTCCCTGTGCTTTTGTAGCTCACACATCGTCAAAACGTCAGCGATCCACCTCCGTACTCTACAGTAGGAATGGTGTTCCTGTCATCATAGGCCTTGTTGACCTATCTCCAAATGTAACGTTTATCAATGTGGCCAAAATGTTTAATTTGGATCTCATCACTGCAAATTACCTTGTTCCAGAAGTTTTGAGGCTTGTCTCTGTGCTGTTTTACGCATTGTAGGTGAGATACTGGCATTTGTGCAGTAATTGGGCTTTCCCAACTGGCATTTGGGCTTTCCTCTGGTGACAACCATGCAGCCCATTTTTCTTTAAGTGCCTCCTTATTGTGCATCTTGAAACAGCCACACTGCTAGTTTTCAAAGAGCCCTGTATTTCAGTTGATATTATTTGTGGGTTTATCTTTGCTTCCCGAAAAATTTCCTGGCAGTTTTGGATGAAAATTTGTTGGTCTACCTGACCATGGTTTTGTTTTTACAGAGCTACTTATTTTCCACTTGTTAATCACAGTTTGAATGCTACTGACTCGCATTATTAATTCCTTGGATATCTTTTTGTATCCCTTTCATGTTTTATGCAGTTCAACTACCTTTTCCCGTATATCCAATGACAATTATTTTGCTTTCCCCATGACTCACAATCCTTAAAACATCAGTGGCTGGATGAAAGATGCAAGAGTCTGTCTGGATCCCGGAAACTCACTCAGCTTTTATGCACACACTGATTACAAGCAAACAGGTCACAGGTGAGGATGTTACTTTTAGTAGACATTCAAACCCATTTGAGTCAACTTCTGTGCATGTTATCAGGCCAAAATCACCGGGATATGTGAACTTTGATTAGGGTCATTTGGATGTTTTGGGTTGTCATTATGATTTAAAAAGAGAAAACACAGTAGATTGACAATAAATGGCTTCACCCAACCACTAACCATGAGTGGAGAAAAAGTTGTGGTGTTATCATTCACATTCTCTGAAAAAGGCCGATAAAGCAAAAATTCTGCTGGGATATGTTAACTTTTGAGCACAACAGGAGGGAATGGGGTATATACATCACAGTAGAGGTTTGGGGCATAAACATTGATGGAGGCACCAAAGCACATACATTAAAAAGAGGCTAGTGACATATACATCACAGGAGAAGCTTTGGGCTCATGCATCACATGAGATGCTGGGGCATATATGTACTGTATATATATATATATATATCACAGGAGATGCTGGGGCACATACATCACAGGAGATGACAGGCATATTTATCATAGGCCGGGCTTTTAGGCATCACAGAAGGGACGGGTGACATATATACATCACAAGAGGGGCTGGGGTTGTTGCTGCTATTGTCATCAGTGTGACTTGAGTTTGAAGCGCAGAACATGCTGATTCTGCCCACGAAGTATATCGTGATGCAGGCCATAATCCTTATTCCATGTGCCGTATCATTCATGCTTTGTGGTCACCAGTAATCTGTCCAGGGCTAGAGAAAAGGATGTTGTGGGTCGTTTACTTTATGAGGGGCTAGAGGTTCCCCACCACTGGTTTAGGAGATACTTTCTTCAAGCAGCTATACAGGAAAAAGTCTGCATTTTTAAGAAAACTATGATTTTTAGGCAGGACAATGCTCCATTACATGCATTGATGTATTCCTCTGCTTGGCTATCTGATTCTTGACCCTATATTGATGTTTCAACTTATGTGTCTTGTTCAGGGTGGTTGGGTTCCAGCCTTCTTACCTTGACCACTTCTCTGAGAAATGAACACATACTACTGGGCACTCCAGGGAGGTTGCAGTTCTGAAATACATTTTTTTTCTCAACACAGTTTGTGACCGTGTTGACTATTTGCAACAAAGCTTTTGATGGTTCTGTGACCATGCCTCATTATCTTAGAAATTTCAATAGTGCTACATCCCTCTGTCAGACATTTTGACTTTTCAAATCATGCATGGAGATTCTAATGGCTCCCCCCAGAATCAACTTGAACAAAAAGTGTTGCTGGGCTAAAAATAGCATACAGGGATGTTCAGGATATGCATGTGGTGCATTTTCTGATGTATGTCCTTGACATTCACAAAATTGGCAAACATAAAAATTAGTTAGGTAAAAAATTACACCCTAAAAAACCAAAAGTGAAATGACAACATGTTAAAAAATAAAAATGTACTTTGAAGCATTAGAAATGTTTATCTCTGTGTAAATTAGGAAATAGTAAAAAAAGAAATGCATGCATATTTTAACAAATATGTACAGTAAAGATTGTACCCGGGCTAAAAATATAGCTGGAGGAATGCTCTAAATTTTCATGCATTGCAAATGCAATCAATGTAAAATTTAATTAATATTACAGCATTATATTATAATAACACTCATGTCCTTTTAATAACCTAGACAATCTAGTATTATACGTATATACAATTTTCTGTGTTTTTTTGTCTTCATTAGAGGTTTCTAACATCTATCAGCATTATATACTAGCAAAATAACACTAATATTAATGCAAAGTTTACCATAAAAACAGTGAACAGGAATTAAATTGGCACTGGAAAGCTTCTAAATATATTACAAGAAAATGTAATTTTAGCCCTGTCTCCCAAATCACACATGATGTCATTATCGTATTGATCATTCATGTCAATCACCTTGATTGCTAGAGAACTGTCAATAGTTGAATGTCAAGACATTGCTTCTTGTAGATCTGTAAATAATGCAACAGATTTGGGCATGTCGAAACTGGAAAGCTATTGATGAACATCATCAATTAACAGCATTTCCTCAAGTGTCCATTTCAGAACCTATTTCGAGCACTTCAGGCTTTTTATTTATAAGGACAAGGGGAACAATAAGTAATTACTGAAGATATGAACACCATGCATTGTACCTTGTGGTTCTGAATGTCTTGCACACTCGTCCAGATTTCATTCACATTTCAGTTATAGATAAATCCGTTTCCACATTATCACACAATAATGATGTCACATTTAGAAATTAAAATATAGATGCATAGCTTTTAAACACCATAATATTTCAAAAATTCAATATGGTGATGCTGATTACTCACCACCACTTTAGAGACAGGAAAAAAATATCTCTTAAATGGATCCAGCCAAGTTCAGAACAATCAACTACCATTAACACATCAGTCGTCTCAATAGCTGGGTTAAAGATCTTCAGTATCCTGCAGCTTTCTACAACATGAAGTGCAATCTCTGATCTCTCCTTCAAACCACATATTGAAGCCCATTCCACTTCCTGCCGACTTCAACTGACAAATATTTCCCGGATCCGAACATTCCTCAGCCAAGAATCTGCAAAAACTCAAGACTAGGGTTGAGCGACCTTGACCTTTTTGGAGTCGAGCCGTGTTTCGCGAAACCCGACTATCTTAGAAGTCGAGTCGAGTGGAATCGGCCGATTATCGCGAAAAGTCGGGTAGCGCCCGAAACACGAAACCCAATGCAAGTCAATGGGGGAGCATAGTCGGCAGTGAGTGGAGGCCAGGAAAACATCTACACTGCCCATTTTAATGGCAAAAACATCCATTCTTGTTACTGAAGCTTGTCAATCGTAATTTAGCTTATAATAATTTGAAGGCATTTGAAATTGGGGGTCATTTGGCTAAAGTTGTGGGGGGTAGGGCTGGTTCAAGTAATTAGTGGGCCCAGGAAATCTGGAACACGTCACGGCAGTGGAGCAGGGAGAGGTAAGTATTTCAACTTTGCAAGTGCTGTGATCCTGAGCAAGCAGGGGGGGCCCACTAGTTGGCATTGGCACTGGCACAGGGCCCCTCAAAGTACAGCGGTGTGTTTGCACGGCGGGGGCGCCTCCCACCGGCAGCAACACTTTAGCGTACTATGAGAGGCCCTGTGCCAGTGACGTCGCCAACTAGTATTCCTCCCCCCACCTGATGAAGGAACCTGCACTTTCATCTGCACCTTCCTCTTTGTCCCCGTGTAAGGTGGTATGGTATGCGGGAAGAGGAACGTGACTTTCAGGAGGGTCACAATCTTGCTGTGTAGCGTGCACAGGGAATTTTGCGTTATGGGTCAATGTACCAGCAGACTCATCTATCACTGGCTGGGCAATGGGGAGGATGAGGAGGAAACACAGATATAGGCCCAAAGAATAAAGTGGGCTAAATGCAGTTCAAAATTGGTAACACAGGACTAACCAGGGGGCATTGCAGTGGAGGACAACTGGAATGAGAGGCTGACACAGAGAGTAGGCCCAAATCAGTAAGTAGTCGAAATGCAGTTCAAAATTGGCAACCGTAGTAAACAGGCGGCACAGCTTTGTTCAGTGGAGGAGAACAGCAAGGAGCAGCAGACACTGTTAGTAGGCCCCAAACCAACTAGTACGCCAAATGCAGTTGTTCCATTTAACCACTATTTAACAAGAGCCTGAAGATAGAAGCTCAGGAAAGGCAACCTGGAGAACACCTTGGAGTGTAACACACCATCTCTCTACAACCCATACCCAATTTGTAGGCCTAATGCAGTGTAGCTTCCAACAACTACTAAACGAGAGCATGAAGATCGAAGCAATGGCGAGGAAACCTGGGGAACACCTTGGAGTGGAATACACCATCTCTCTACACCCCATACCCAATTTGTAGGCCTAATGCAGCGTAGTTTCCAACAACTACTAAACGAGAGCATGAAGATCGAAGCAATGGAGAGGAAACCTGGGGAACACCTTGGAGTGGAACACACCATCTCTCTACACCCCATACCCATTTTGTAGGTCTAATGCAGTGTAGTTTCCAACAACTACTAAACGAGAGCATGAAGATCGAAGCATTGGCGAGGAAACCTGGGGAACACCTTGGAGTGGAACACACCATCTCTCTACACCCCATACCCAATTTGTAGGCCTAATGCAGTGTAGTTTCCAACAACTACTAAACGACAGCATGAAGATCGAAGCATTGGCGAGGAAACCTGGGGAACACCTTGGAGTGGAACACACCATCTCTCTACACCCCATACCCAATTTGTAGGCCTAATGCAGTGTAGTTTCCAACAACTACTAAACGAGAGCATGAAGATCGAAGCATTGGCGAGGAAACCTGGGGAACACCTTGGAGTGGAACACACCATCTCTCTACACCCCATACCCAATTTGTAGGCCTAATGCAGTGTAGTTTCCAACAACTACTAAACGAGAGCATGAAGATCGAAGCAATGGAGAGGAAACCTGGGGAACACCTTGGAGTGGAACACACCATCTCTCTACACCCCATACCCATTTTGTAGGCCTAATGCAGCGTAGTTTCCAACAAGTACTAAACGAGAGCATGAAGATCGAAGCAATGGAGAGGAAACCTGGGGAACACCTTGGAGTGGAACACACCATCTCTCTACACCCCATACCCATTTTGTAGGTCTAATGCAGTGTAGTTTCCAACAACTACTAAACGAGAGCATGAAGATCGAAGCATTGGCGAGGAAACCTGGGGAACACCTTGGAGTGGAACACACCATCTCTCTACACCCCATACCCAATTTGTAGGCCTAATGCAGTGTAGTTTCCAACAACTACTAAACGACAGCATGAAGATCGAAGCATTGGCGAGGAAACCTGGGGAACACCTTGGAGTGGAACACACCATCTCTCTACACCCCATACCCAATTAGTAGGCCTAATGCAGTGTAGTTTCCAACAACTACTAAACGAGAGCATGAAGATCAAAGCAATGGAGAGGAAACCTGGGGAACACCTTGGAGTGGAACACACCATCTCTCTACACCCCATACCCAATTTGTAGGCCTAATGCAGTGTAGTTTCCAACAACTACTAAACGACAGCATGAAGATCGAAGCATTGGCGAGGAAACCTGGGGAACACCTTGGAGTGGAACACACCATCTCTCTACACCCCATACCCAATTTATAGGCCTAATGCAGTGTAGTTTCCAACAACTACTAAACGAGAGCATGAAGATCGAAGCAATGGAGAGGAAACCTGGGGAACACCTTGGAGTGGAACACACTATCTCTCTACACCCCATACCCATTTTGTAGGCCTAATGCAGTGTAGTTTCCAACAACTACTAAACGAGAGCATGAAGATCGAAGCAATGGAGAGGAAACCTGGGGAATACCTTGGAGTGGAACACACCATCTCTCTACACCCCATACCCATTTTGTAGGCCTAATGCAGTGTAGTTTCCAACAACTACTAAACGAGAGCATGAAGATCGAAGCATTGGCGAGGAAACCTTGGGAACACCTTGGAGTGGAACACACCATCTCTCTACACCCCATACCCAATTTGTAGGCCTAATGCAGAGTAGTTTCCAACAACTACTAAACGAGAGCATGAAGATCGAAGCATTGGCGAGGAAATCTGGGGAACACCTTGGAGTGGAACACACCATCTCTCTACACCCCATACCCAATTTGTCGGCCTAATGCAGTGTAGTTTCCAACAACTACTAAACGAGAGCATGAAGATCGAAGCATTGGCGAGGAAACCTGGGGAACACCTTGGAGTGGAACACACCATCTCTCTATACCCCATACCCAATTTGTAGGCCTAATGCAGCGTAGTTTCCAACAACTACTAAACGAGAGCATGAAGATCGAAGCAATGGAGAGGAAACCTGGGGAACACCTTGGAGTGTAACACACCATCTCTCTACACCCCATACCCAATTAGTAGGCCTAATGCAGTGTAGCTTCCAACAACTACTAAACGAGAGCATGAAGATCAAAGCAATGGAGAGGAAACCTGGGGAACACCTTGGAGTGTAACACACCATCTCTCTACACCCCATACCCAATTAGTAGGCCTAATGCAGTGTAGTTTCCAACAACTACTAAACGAGAGCATGAAGATCAAAGCAATGGAGAGGAAACCTGGGGAACACCTTGGAGTGGAACACACCATCTCTCTACACCCCAGACCCAATTTGTAGGCCTAATGCAGTGTAGTTTCCAACAACTACTAAACGAGAGCATGAAGATCGAAGCATTGGCGAGGAAACCTGGGGAACACCTTGGAGTGGAACACACCATCTCTCTACACCCCATACCCATTTTGTAGGCCTAATGCAGTGTAGTTTCCAACAACTACTAAACGAGAGCATGAAGATCGAAGCATTGGCGAGGAAACCTGGGGAACACCTTGGAGTGGAACACACCATCTCTCTACACCCCAGACCCAATTTGTAGGCCTAATGCAGTGTAGTTTCCAACAACTACTAAACGAGAGCATGAAGATCGAAGCATTGGCGAGGAAACCTGGGGAACACCTTGGAGTGGAACACACCATCTCTCTACACCCCATACCCATTTTGTAGGCCTAATGCAGTGTAGTTTCCAACAACTACTAAACGAGAGCATGAAGATCGAAGCAATGGAGAGGAAACCTGGGGAACACCTTGGAGTGAAACACACCATCTCTCTACACCCCATACCCAATTTGTAGGCCTAATGCAGTGTAGTTTCCAACAACTACTAAACGAGAGCATGAAGATCGAAGCATTGGCGAGGAAACCTGGGGAACACCTTGGAGTGGAACACACCATCTCTCTACACCCCATAACCAATTTGTAGGCCTAATGCAGTGTAGTTTTCTACAACTACTAAACGAGAGTCGGAAGACCGAAGCAATGTGGGCGAAACCTGGGGCACACCTTGGGGAGGCAGACACCGTTAGTAGGCCCTACCAAAGTTGTACCCCCAATGCAGTTTTAAAATTCCTAGAGGCTGAAAACAAGACTATTGACGCTCAGCTTTTTTCAAAGGAACACAGCTGAATTGAGTGGCGCAGAGAGACACAGGTAGTAGGACTTAAACAAAAAATGTGGCTCACTGCAGCTTAAAAAAGTTACAGGGGTAAACAGGCAGCATTGCTCTGGGCAGTGGAGGACAATTTCAATAGTGGACCGCAGACAGATTTTGTACGCCTACTGTTAAAAAAAGGATGCTCTATGCAATTAAAAATAGGTTCCAGGGGTCCACGGGCAGCAGTGGTCTGGTCAGTGGACGAGTATTGGAAGGAAGGACCGCAGACAGGCGTAGTAGGCCTAACATAACAAAATTAGGCTGTAGACACTGTAAAATTGGTTCCAGGGGTACACGGGCAGCAGTGGTGTGGTCAGCGGAGGAAAATTTGAATTAGGGACTGCAGACAGACTTTGTAGGCTGTCCCCTGTGAACCATGCATCCAACCCATTAACCCAGTGCGCCGTAATGGACACGTAACTTTTTGTGGACATGCCTACTGGTCCATGCGTCTCTTGTCAGGTGCACCTTTCTACTGTTTGATTGCTTGAGTGCTATGACAATGCAGACTTTTTCATGCCGCTGGAGGGCTGGGATGGCTTTTCTCGCAAAAGAAATGTCGACTGGGTAGCTTGAACCGTGGTACAGCGTAGTTCATCTGGGCTTTCTAAATATAAAACAAAGAAAAAAAGGAGGCTCCATGCACTTTCAGCTGGGTTCCAGGGGTACACGGCCAGCATTGGTCTGGTCAGTGGATAACTATTGGAAGGAAGGACCGCAGACAGGCTTCGAAGGCCTAACATAATAACAGATGGCTGTAGGCAATTTTAAATTGGTTCCAGGGGAACACGGGCAGCAGTGGCCTGGTCAGTGTAGTAGTAGAAAGAATGCACCGCAGACAGGCTTCGAAGGCCTAACATAAAAAAATTGGGCTGGCTGTAGGCAATTTTAAATTGGTTCCAGGGGTACACGGGCAGCAGTGGTGTGGTCAGTGGAGGCCTAGTGGAAGGAGTGACCACAGACAGGCATCGAAGGCCTAACATAATAACAGATGGCTGTAGGCAATTTTAAATTGGTTCCAGGGGAACACGGGCAGCAGTGGCCTGGTTAGTGTAGTAGTAGTAGAAAGAACGGACCGCAGACAGGCTTCGAAGGCCTAACATAAAAAAATTGGGCTGGCTGTAGGCAATTTTAAATTGGTTCCAGGGGTACACGGGCAGCAGTGGTGTGGTCAGTGGAGGCCTAGTGGAAGGAGTGACCGCAGACAGGCATCGAAGGCCTAACATAATAACAGATGGCTGTAGGCAATGTTAAATTGGTTCCAGGGGAACACGGGCAGCAGTGGCCTGGTCAGTGTAGTAGTAGTAGAAAGAACGGACCGCAGACAGGCTTCGAAGGCCTAACATAAAAAAATTGGGCTGGCTGTAGGCAATTTTAAATTGGTTCCAGGGGTACATGGGCAGCAGTGGTGCGGTCAGTGGAGGCCTAGTGGAAGGAGTGACCGCAGACAGGCATCGAAGGCCTAACATAATAACAGATGGCTGTAGGCAATTTTAAATTGGTTCCAGGGGAACACGGACAGCAGTGGCCTGGTCAGTGTAGTAGTAGTAGAAAGAACGGACCGCAGACAGGCTTCGAAGGCCTAACATAAAAAAATTGGGCTGGCTGTAGGCAATTTTAAATTGGTTCCAGGGGTACACGGGCAGCAGCGGTGTGGTCAGTGGAGGCCTAGTGGAAGGAGTGACCGCAGACAGGCATCGAAGGCCTATCATAATAACAGATGGCTGTAGGCAATTTTAAATTGGTTCCAGGGGAACACGGGCAGCAGTGGCCTGGTCAGTGTAGTAGTAGTAGAAAGAACGGACCGCAGACAGGCTTCGAAGGCCTAACATAAAAAAATTGGGCTGGCTGTAGGCAATTTTAAATTGGTTCCAGGGGTACACGGGCAGCAGTGGTGTGGTCAGTGGAGGCCTAGTGGAAGGAGTGACCGCAGACAGGCATCGAAGGCCTAACATAATAACAGATGGCTGTAGGCAATGTTAAATTGGATCCAGGGGAACACGGGCAGCAGTGGCCTGGTCAGTGTAGTGGTAGTAGAAAGAACGTACCGCAGACAGGCTTCGAAGGCCTAACATAAAAAAATTGGGCTGGCTGTAGGCAATTTTAAATTGGTTCCAGGGGTACACTGGCAGCAGTGGTGTGGTCAGTGGAGGCCTAGTGGAAGGAGTGACCGCAGACAGGCATCGAAGGCCTAACATAATAACAGATGGCTGTAGGCAATTTTAAATTGGTTCCAGGGGAACACGGGCAGCAGTGGCCTGGTCAGTGTAGTAGTAATAGAAAGAACGCACCGCAGACAGGCTTCGAAGGCCTAACATAAAAAAATTGGGCTGGCTGTAGGCAATTTTAAATTGGTTCCAGGGGTACACGGGCAGCAGTGGTGTGGTCAGTGGAGGCATAGTGGAAGGAGTGACCGCAGACAGGCATCGAAGGCCTAACATAATAACAGATGGCTGTAGGCAATTTTAAATTGGTTCCAGGGGAACACGGGCAGCAGTGGCCTGGTCAGTGTAGTAGTAGTTGAAAGAACGGACCGCAGACAGGCTTCGAAGGCCTAACATAAAAAAATTGGGCTGGCTGTAGGCAATGTTAAATTGGTTCCAGGGGTACACGGGCAGCAGTGGTGTGGTCAGTGGAGGCCTAGTGGAAGGAGTGACCGCAGACAGGCATCGAAGGCCTAACATAATATGAGATGGCTGTAGGCAATTTTAAATTGGTTCCGGGGGTACACGGGCAGCAGTGGTGTGGTCAGTGGAGGCCTAGTGGAAGGAGTGACCGCAGACAGGCATCGAAGGCCTAACATAATAACAGATGGCTGTAGGCAATTTTAAAATGGTTCCAGGGGAACACGGGCAGCAGTGGCCTGGTCAGTGTAGTAGTAGTTGAAAGAACGGACCGCAGACAGGCTTCGAAGGCCTAACATAAAAAAATTGGGCTGGCTGTAGGCAATGTTAAATTGGTTCCAGGGGTACACGGGCAGCAGTGGTGTGGTCAGTGGGGGCCTAGTGGAAGGAGTGACCGCAGACAGGCATCAAAGGCCAAACATAATAACATATGGCTGTAGGCAATTTTAAATTGGTTCCAGGTGAACACGGCCAGCAGTGGCCTGGTCAGCGGAGGATGATTGTAATGAGTGTCTGCCAGTTAGTAGTCCAAAACAATACATAAATGTGAATGTCTCACATTAAAATCCAGCGAAAACACTAAAGGGTGCAATCTTTAGGTACATGGGTGGGATCCTCTGCGTTGTTTCTGACCTACTAATTTGGCGCAAAGTTTTTACTTTGGTAAATAGAGGACACTGCCCCTGACTATGTTAAGTACCATTATACATGTCAACACAATGGTATTGTCAGTGGCAGGAATGGAAGGATGTCAGCGCATAGTCTAAACATTGGTGGAAGTGTGAGAGATAATTGTGAAAGTGGCAGAGCAATGTTTGACCTGGGGGTGGGTGAACTCTCTTGTGGATGGCGGTAGAGGCCCAGGGCCCCTCATGTTACAACAGTGTGTCTGACGTTGGGTGCGCACCACCACCGCCAGAGACAGTTTAGTGTACTATGAGGGACCCAGTGGCAGTGCTGTCGACCAAAAGCGGGCACACCCACCTCTTCAGACAAACAGCACTCTCATGGGTGCTTGCGCCAAGTCACGATACCACGGCCCCGTGTGGGGAGTTTGGCCATTTAGGGAGGTGTAAACATGTCGTATTCTGGACAATCAGCTGCTGCAAATTAAGACATTTGAAAAGTCATTCACAGTAGTCCACTGGCAAGAGCTTTTCATAGGAAAGCTAGGTGTCGCTCGGGCAAGGTGGGGCAAAAGAATTCGAAATCTAGTTGTGGTTCATTTTAATGAATGTTAGACCATCAACATTTTGTGTAGCCAGACGAGTCCTTTTTTCGGTTAATATTGAACCTGCAGCACTGAATACTCTTTCTGATAGGACACTAGCTGCCGGGCAAGCAAGCTCCTGCAATGCATATTCAGCCAATTCTGGCCAGGTGTCTAATTTTGATGCCCAGTAATCAAATGGGAATGACGGTTGAGGGAGAACATCGATAAGGGATGAAAAATAGTTTGTTACCATACTGGACAAATGTTGTCTCATGTCACTTTCAATTGATGCAGCAGTACCTGTCCTGTCTGCGGTCATAGCAAAATCACTCCACAATCTGGTCAGAAAACCCCTCTGTCCAACGCCACTTCTGATGTGTGCACCCCTAACACTCCTGGTCTGCTGCCCCCTGGAGCTCGTGTGAGAACGATCACGGGCGCTGTGTGCTGGGAATTCCTGAAGCAAACGGTCAACAAGAGTTGATTGTTTTGTTGCTAATATTAGTTCCAAGTTCTCATGTGGCATAATATTTTGCAATTTGCCTTTATAGCGAGGATCAAGGAGGCAGGCCAACCAGTAATCGTCATCGTTCATCATTTTAGTAATGCGTGTGTCCCTTTTGAGGATACGCAAGGCATAATCCGCCATGTGGGCCAAAGTTCCAGTTGTCAAATCTGCGGTTGTGCTTGGTTGAGGTGCAGTTGCAGGCAAATCTACATCACTTGTGTCCCTCAAAAAACCAGAACCCGGCCTTGCCACGCCACCAATTTCCAGTGCCCCCGGGAAAGCTTCCTCATTAAAAATATACTCATCCCCATCATCCTCCTCGTCCTCCACCTCCTCTTCGCCCGCTACCTCGTCCTGTACACTGCCCTGACCAGACAATGGCTGACTGTCATCAAGGCTTTCCTCTTCCTCTGGTGCAGACGCCTGATCCTTTATGTGCATCAAACTTTGCATCAGCAGACGCATTAGGGGGATGCTCATGCTTATTATGGCGTTGTCTGCACTAACCAGCCGTGTGCATTCCTCAAAACACTGAAGGACTTGTCTTGTATCTTCGACCACTGCACACCCGACAACTCCATGTCTGCCATCCTACTGCCTGCCCGTGTATGTGTATCCTCCCACAAAAACATAACAGGCCGCGTCTGTTCGCACAGTCTCTGAAGCATGTGCAGTGTTGAGTTCCACCTTGTTGCAACGTCTATGATTAGGCGATGCTGGGGAAGGTTCAAAGACCGCTGATAGGTCTGGATACGGCTGGAGTGTACAGGCGAACGGCGGATATGTGAGCAAAGTCCACGCACTTTGAGGAGCAGGTCGGAGAAACCAGGATAAGTTTTCAATAAGCACTGCACCACCAGCTTTAAGGTGTGAGCCAGGCAAGGAATGTGTTTCAGTTGGGAAAGGGAGATGGCAGCCATGAAATTCCTTCCATTATCACTCACTACCTTGCCTGCCTCAAGATTTACTGTGCCCAGCCACGACTGCGTTTCTTCCTGCAAGAACTCGGACAGAACTTCCGCGGTGTGTCTGTTGTCGCCCAAACACTTCATAGCCAATACAGCCTGCTGACGCTTGCCAGTAGCTGCCCCATAATGGGACAACTGGTGTGCAACAGTGACAGCTGACGATGGAGTGGTTTGGCGACTGCGGTCTGTGGAAGAGCTCTCGCTTCTGCAGGAGGACGAGGAGGAGGAGGGGGTGCGAACGCCTACAGCCAACTGTTTCCTAGACCGTGGGCTAGGCACAACTATCCCGAAATTGCTGTCCCCTGTGGACCCTGCATCCATCACATTCACCCAGTGTGCCGTGATGGACACGTAACGTCCCTGGCCATGCCTACTGGTCCATGCATCTGTAGTCAGGTGCACCTTTGTACTCACAGATTGCCTGAGTGCATGGACGATGCGCTGTTTAACATGCTGGTGCAGGGCTGGGATGGCTTTTCTGGAAAAAAAGTGTCGACTGGGTAGCTCGTAGCGTGGTTCAGCGTACTCCATCAGGGCTTTGAAAGCTTCGCTTTCAACTAACCGGTAGGGCATCATCTCTAACGAGATTAGTCTAGCTATGTGGGCGTTCAAACCCTGTGTACACGGATGCGAGGATAAGTTCTTCCTTTTTCTAACCAGAGTCTCATGTAGGGTGAGCTGGACTGGAGAGCTGGAGATCGTGGAAGTAGCGGGAGTGCCGGTGGCCATGGCAGACTGAGAGACTGTTGGAGACGGTATTGTTTCCGCCGGTGCCCTAGATGCAGTATTTCCTCCTACAAAACTGGTGATTCCCTGACTGCTTTGGGCTGGCAAAGAAACCTGCACAGATACTGCCGGTGGTGCGGAAAATGGTGGCCTTACAGTGACGGAAGGGATGTTGCGTTGCTGACTAGCTTCATTGGCCGAGGGTGCTACAACCTTAAGGGATGTTTGGTAGTTAGTCCAGGCTTGCAAATGCATGGTGGTTAAATGTCTATGCATGCAACTTGTATTGAGACTTTTCAGATTCTGACCTCTGCTTAAGCTAGTTGAACATTTTTGACAGATGACTTTGCGCTGATCAATTGGATGTTGTTTAAAAAAATGCCAGACTGCACTCTTCCTAGCATCGGATCCCTTTTCAGGAATTGCAGACTGAGCTTTAACCGGATGGACACGCTGTCCTCCAACAGTTTTTTGCTTTGCCACGCGTTTTGGGCCAGATACGGGCCCGGCAGATGGAACCTGTTGCGATGTTGATGCCTGCTGCGGCCCCTCCTCCTCCGCTTCAGAACTACTGCCACCTGCACCCTGTTCCCCCAATGGCTGCTAATCGGGGTCAACAACAGGGTCATCTATTACCTCCTCTTCTACCTCGTGTGCAACTTCGTCTGTGTCACCGTGTCGGTCGGTGGTATAGCGTTCGTGATGGGGCAACATAGTCTCATCAGGGTCTGATTGTGGATCAGTACCCTGAGAGGGCAATGTTGTGGTCTGAGTCAAAGGACCAGCATAGTATTCTGGCTGTGGCTGTGCATCAGTGCACTCCATGTCAGAATCTACTTGTAATGGGCATGGCCTGTTAACTGTTTCACTTTCTAAGCCAGGGACGGTATGTGTAAAGAGCTCCATGGAGTAACCCGTTGTGTTGCCTGCTGCATCCTTCTCTCTTGTTGTTGTTTTTGCTGAAGAGGACAAGGAAGCGACTTGTCCCTGACCGTGAACATCCACAAACGACGCGCTGCTTTTACATTTACCAGTTTCAGAAGAGGAGGCAAAAGAGCTAGAGGCTGAGTCTGCAAGGTAAGCCAAAACTTGCTGTTGCTGCTCCGGCTTTAAAAGCGGTTTTCCTATTCCCAGAAAAGAGAGCGTTCGAGGCCTTGTGTAGCCAGACGACGAACCTGGCTCCACAGCTCCAGACTTAGGTGGAATATTTTTTTTCCCACGACCACCTGATGCTCCACTACCACTACCATCATTACCAGCTGACAATGAACGCCCACGGCCACGACTTCTTGCACCAGACTTCCTCATTGTTTTATAAACTTAACCAAAGTAACTTTATTTGTTGCTGTCAAACAACTTACACGGTGAGCTATAACTTCTGTTTGATTTCAATATCCCTTTACAGGTTGGTGATACCACAAGGAAAATCAGGCACAATGTTACACACTCTGTTTTCTGTGGCACCAAATCACAGAGATGCCACACACGCAGGACTGTCACTCAAGCACAAATGTCAATATAAATCTCCCAATTTTTTTTTTTTTTTTTCAGGGAGACTTTATAAACAAAATAAAATAAAATGATTTTTTCAGGAATAATTTAGAAACCAAATAAAATAAAATGATTTTTTCAATGACAATTTAGATCAATGACAATTTAGAAACCAAAAAAAAAAAAAAAAAAGGCTTTCTATGCCCCACTGAGTGACAGATGGCACACACAGGAGTCAGGAGTGGCCCACAAGCCCAGAGGGCAATATTTTTCTCCCACTGATTGATGTAGTGATTTTTTCAGGTAGATTTTAGAACCAAAATCAAGCAAAAAAATTAATAGGCTTTCTATGGCCCACAATTTGAGAGAGAGAGAGAGAGATGGCACACCCAGGAGTCAAGACTGGCACACAAGCAGAAAGGGCAATATTAATCTCCCACCTATTTTTTTTTTCAGGGAGACTTTATAAATAAAATAAAATAAAATGATTTTTTCAGGAATAATTTAGAAACCAAATAAAATAAAATGATTTTTTCAATGACAATTTAGAAACCAAATGAAAAAAAAAAAAAAAGGCTTTCTATGCCCCACTGAGTGACAGATGGCACACACAGGAGTCAGGAGTGGCACACAAGCCCTGAGGCCAATATTTTTCTCCCACTGATTGATGTAGTGATTTTTTCAGGTAGATTTTAGAACCCAAATCAAGCAAAAAAATTAATAGGCTTTCTATGGCCCACAATTTGAGAGAGAGAGAGAGAGAGAGATGGCAGACCCAGGAGTCAAGACTGGCACACAAGCAGAAAGGGCAATATTAATCTCCCACCTATTTTTTTTTTTTTTTCAGGGAGACTTTATAAACAAAATAAAATAAAATGATTTTTTCAGGAATAATTTAGAAACCAAATAAAATAAAATGATTTTTTCAATGACAATTTAGAAACCAAATAAAAAAAAAAAAACAAGGCTTTCTATGCCCCACTGAGTGACAGATGGCACACACAGGAGTCAGGAGTGGCACACAAGCCCTGAGGCCAATATTTTTCTCCTACTGATTGATGTAGTGATTTTTTCAGGTACATTTTATAACCCAAATCAAGCAAAAAAATAAATAGGCTTTCTATGGCCCACTGACTGAGAGATGGCACACACAGGAGTCAGGAGTGGCACACAAGCCCTGAGGCCAATATTTTTCTCCCACTGATTGATGTAGTGATTTTTTCAGGTAGATTTTAGAACCCAAATCAAGCAAAAAAATTAATAGGCTTTCTATGGCCCACTGACTGAGAGATGGCACACACAGGAGTCAGGAGTGGCACACAAGCCCTGAGGCCAATATTTTTCTCCCACTGATTGATGTAGTGATTTTTTCAGGTAGATTTTAGAACCCAAATCAAGCAAAAAAAATTAATAGGCTTTCTATGGCCCACTGACTGAGAGATGGCACACACAGGGATGGCACTCTAGCATAAATGCCAATCTTAATCTCCCACAAAAACAAAAAAAAAACAGGGACTGTCCTACAATTACTATCTCCCTGCAGTAATCTCAGCCAGGTATGGCAGGCAGCAATAAGGAGTGGACTGATGCACAAATTAAATAAAAAGTGTGGACAAACAAAAAAGATAGCTGTGCAGAAAGGAAGGAACAAGAGGATTTGTGCTTTGAAAAAAGCAGTTGGTTTGCACAGCGGCGTACACACAGCAATTCAACTATCAGGGAGCCTTCTAGGGCAGCCCAATGAGCTACAGCGCTGAGGAAAAAAAAAATGTAGCTTCCACTGTCCCTGCACACCGAAGGTGGTGTTGGGCAGTGGAAATCGCTACAGCACAAGCGGTTTGGTGGTTAATGGACCCTGCCTAACGCTATCCCTGCTTCTGACGAAGCGGCAGCAACCTCTCCCTAAGCTCAGATCAGCAGCAGTAAGATGGCGGTCGGCGGGAACGCCTCTTTATAGCCCCTGTGACGCCGCAGACAGCAAGCCAATCACTGCAATGCCCTTCTCTAAGATGGTGGGGACCAGGACCTATGTCATTACACTGCCCACACTCTGCATTCACCTTCATTGGCTGAGAAATGGCGCTTTTCGCATCATTGAAACGCGACTTTGGCGCGAAAGTCGCGTACCGCATGGCTGACAACGCACAGGGGTCGGATCGGGTTTCATGAAACTCGACTTCGCCAAAAGTCGGCGACTTTTGAAAATGTTCGACCCGTTTCGCTCAACCCTACTATAGACCATGCCCTCATCATCTTCCGCCTTGACTACAGCAACAGCCTCCCCTCTAACACTCTTGCACCTCTTCAATCTAGTCTAAACTCTGCTGCCTGACTAATCCACTTATACCCCCACTGTTCCTTGGCCTCTCCCCTCTGTTAATCCCTTCACTGGCTCCCCATTACCCAGAGACTCACGTACAAAACCCTAACCATGGCATACAAAATCATCCGCAACCTGTCTCCTCCATACATCTGTGACCTCGTCTCCTGATACTTACCAGCACGCAACCTCTGATCCTCACAAGATCTCCTTCTTTACTCACCTCTTTTCTTCTCTTCTCACAATCGCATACAAGATTTCTCTGACTCATTCCCGGTACTCATTCCCCCAACATACTGTATCAGACTCTCACCTACCATGGAAACCTTCAAAAGGAACCTGAAGACCAACCTCTTTCGACAAGCCTACAACCTGCAGTAACCATCAAACTGCTACATGACCAGCTCTACCCTCACCTACTGTATCCTCACCCACCCTT
The DNA here is from genome assembly GCF_032444005.1 of Ranitomeya imitator. Classification (NCBI taxonomy): domain Eukaryota; kingdom Metazoa; phylum Chordata; class Amphibia; order Anura; family Dendrobatidae; genus Ranitomeya; species Ranitomeya imitator. The sequence goes on along the minus strand of NC_091282.1, from coordinate 883,465,680 downwards.
TGTAGATTGTGAGCCCTCAAAGGCAGGGATCTCTCTCCTTCTGTACCAATCATGACTTGTAATGTTTAAGATTATTGAACTTGTTTTTTATTATGTATACCCGTTTTCACATGTAAAGCACCATGGATAAATGGTGTTGTAATAATAAATAGTAATTAGCTGTCTTGTTGAAAAAGTATATAGTGCAAAGCCACCAGTCAAACTGTAAATGGATATATTGATTACACTCGTACACATGTTAAAAATCACCTTCAATAAAACCATCCTAGGTAACCACCTTGTGACAACACAGATCAGTATTTCAGTTTAAATCTCAGTTTATATGTGATTCTTTCTCAAAAAGGCAGGTGGTTTGGTGTCAATTGTGTTGAATTTGAACTTATGGAATCCAATTTCCACACAAAGAAATTACTGGATGCATGTTTCTTGAAAACACAAAAGTCTAAAAGACCACGGAGGACAGCTTGAGCCTTGCCCATCTTGCTGGTCAGTTTGCTTTCCAAAATTAAAACCAATGCCACAGAAAAAAGAATTAAAATTGCCAAAAAAAATTCAAGAACTAATGACGCAGAAAAAGGCAACAGAATTTATCAGCCCAGTTCTCAGAAATTAATGCTTTATAAGGATGCAGCAAAGTCATTCAAAAAAGATGGAGGCAACAAGGGTAAAAAAAATACTGATGAGGAAACCACTCATAAACTACCAATTCATGGAGGGGATGATTGCTTAATATAAAAATTACACACAAAAGTGGCTTGTATATGGCGCTGGTTGCCCACAGGTAGTGCACAGTGTCTGGCTCACTGGCCTTTTGGCTCTTCTGGCCTTTTTTCAGAGAATATTAATGATAATAGCAAAACCTTTTCTCCACTCATGGTTAGTGGTTGGGTGAAGCCATTTATTATCAAATTACTGTGTTTTCTCTTTTTTAAATCATAATGATGACTCACAACACCCAACTGAACCTGGTCAAAAGTTCACATACCCCATTTCTTAATACCGTGTATTGCTCCCTCTAACATCCATGACAGCTTGAAGTCTTTTGTGATGGTTGTGGAAGAGGTTCTTTATTTTCACAGATGGTAAAGCTGCCCACTCTTCTTGGCAAAAAGCCTCCAGTTCCTGTAAATTCCTGGGCTGTATAGCATGAACTGCGTGCTTGAGATCTCCCTGAGTGGCTCATTGATATTGAGGTCAGGAGACTGAGGTGGCGACTCCAGAACCTTCACTTTGTTCTGCTGTAACCAATGACAGGTCGACTTGGCCTTGTGTTTTGGATTGTTGTCATGTTGGAATGTCCAAGTACGTCCCATGTGCAGCTTCTGGGCTGATGAGTGCAAATTTGCCTCCAGCATTTGCTGATAACATGCTGCATTCATCTTTCCTTCAACTTTGACCAAGTTTCCTGTGCCTTTGTAGCTCACACATTCCCAAAACATCAGCGATCCACCTCTGTGCTTTATAGTAGCAATGGTGTTCCTTTCATCATAGACCTTGTTGACCGCTCTCCAAATGTAATGCTTATGGTTGTGGCCAAAACATTCAATTTTGGTCTCATCACTCCAAATTACCTTGTTCCAGAAGTTTTGAGGTATGTCTCAGTGCTGTTTTGTGTATTGTAGGCGATATACTTTGTGGCATTTGCACAGTAATGGCTTTCTTCACTTTCAAATGCCTTCTTATTGTGCATCTTTGAAACAGCGACACCACTAGAATTCAGAGAGTCCTGTATTTCAGCTGATGTTATTTGTGGGTTTTTCCTTGCATCCCGAAAAATTTTCCTGGCAGTTGTGGACAACATTTTTGTTGGTATACCTGATCGTGGTTTTATTTTTACAGAGCCCCTGATTTTCCTTTTTTTAATCACAGTTTGAATGCTGCTGACTGGTATTAGCAATTCCTTCGATATTTTTTTGTATCCCTTTCCTGTTTTATACAGTTCAACTACCTTTTCCCTTAGATCTATTGACAATTCTTTTGCTTTTCCCATGACTCACAATCCAGAAACGTCAGTGGCTGGATGAAGGATGCAAGAGTCTGTGTGGATCCCCGAACCTCACTCAGCTTTTTTGCACACACACACTGATTACAAGCAAACAGGTCACAGGTGAGGATGTTACCTTTAGTAGCCATTCAAACCCATTATTAACTTCTGTGCATGTTATCAGGCCTAAATCACCAGGGTATGTGAACTTTTGTTCAGAGTCATTTGGATGTTTTGAGTTGTCATGATGATTTTAAAATAGAAAACACAGTAGTTTGACAATAAATGGCTTCACCCAACCACTAACCATGAGAGGAGAAAAAGTTTTGATGTTATCATTCAAATTCGCTGACAAAAGGCAAAGAAAGCAAAAATTCGGCTGGGGTACGTAAACTTTTGAGCACAACTGTACACTGTAATCACCCCCTCCATAAATTTCTAGGTTGGGAGTGGTTGTCTCATCAGTATTTTGCACCTGTGTTGCCTCCATCTTTACTAAGTGGTTTTGCTGCATCCTGAATGTGCATTAGTTTCTGAGACCTGGATAGATAATACGGTTGCCCTGTTTTGCTGTGTTAATTCAATTTTCTTTCCCCACTTGAGCAGGTGATGTCAGTTCGTGTAATGACAGAGTGACACCTCTACTAGTCAATGTGAGAGCATCATCACAACTTTCAGGCACTGTTGAGCCTCCTCCATCAATAGCACATATAGCCTCACCATATCTAGAGCTGACCGCAGATCAAACAGATTTGGCACCAAAGGAAAGTTTTGTGGTGCGTCATCTGCTCTGTGTATTGCCGAGGTCAATATCCTTAGCACCACTGTCTGCTTCCCTGGTCTTGGCCATTAGAAAGTCATCATCATCATCCTTGATTAGACTGATAAATGCCTCTATGTGGAAAATTGCAGCAATGCATTACAACCCTATTCCATTCTCCGACACGATTCTCAATTCAAGATTTGCCCTGGCACAAAATGCTACTTCCACTGACAATGTCGCCTGCAGCACAAGCAGTGCAGTTTGGCATTACAATTGTGTCCTCCATCTCCTCCGGCAGCTTGTTTTTCCAAATGCAAAAACTCAAAGCTTATCTCCTTCAAAAAAAATTAACTGTAATTTGGTGCAGAATCTTCCTTAGTACCCAGGATCCAGAAGGTTAGCAGATTATGGGGCAGAACAGAAATATGTATCAATGATGAAATGGAAATAATGCTATTTACAACATTAAGTGCTATGGCAGCAGAGGAAGTGTAACTGAGTAGAAAACTGATTCAAGCTGATGGTGTCACTGTCAGAGCCTACATCATACTGCAGTGACTGACATGAGTTATATCATATATATTCCATTAACCCATTACTTGCCAAATTAAAATTTTTACAAGTATGGATATTTCAGAAAAGGGCGTCCCAATATTCAATTAAAAATGACAATGACATGATTTCCTATTTTGAAAACATTCATTTTACAAACAACACAAAAAATTGGACCTAATTATAAAAAATATAAAATCTTAGTTGCTATAAGCAGAAGATTAGGAGTCCCAAAAAAAGGACATTGGTAGATAATGGGTTAAAACTTCTAATTCCCCTCCCACTGATACATTGCCAGAGGCAAAGTAGACAGATGTAACCTGTGTTTGGTTCTACTACTGCCAGAACTATTGCTGCCAGCAGTGCTAAAGGTGCTTTTGCTCCTAGCAGCTCACAAAACATTGCCATTGTATGAATATTTTTTCCTTTTATGCTAGCACATTCGATGACACCCTATTAAGTTTAAAACATACTTTAGACACAAATATAATGTCATGTGCAAAACTTTTTAGCACACTTAACCAACCGAGTAAAAATATCAAAACAACCAGAAATGCTATATAGGTTTCACATGACAGTATATTTGACTATTGGCCTGTCTGTGATATTGGTGCAATATGTATGTGTCTCCTATTTGACAATTTACCCAGGTCTGCCAAATTAGACCTGCAAGCCTAAATGTCTCAGCTTGATATAATACTTTGCAGATTTTGGGAAAAGACAGATTAATTCCCTGTACTAAAAAACACATAGCAACAAGTTCCAGGAGGTAGGAACACAGCCTAAATATGCTGCAACAGCCCAACAGCTCTCTGTCAATCCCTGCACTGGCTCCCCATTACCAAAAGACTTCAGTTCAAAACCCTAACCATGGCATACAAAACCATCCACAACCTGTGTCTTCCATACATCTGTGACCTCGTCTCTCGGTACTTACCTACACACAACCTCCGATCCTCACAAGATCTCCTTCACTAATCTCCTATCTCCTATTTCCATAATCGCATTCAAGATTTATCCCTCACATCACCCCTACTCTGGAACTCTCTACCACAACATATCAGACTGTTGCCTACCATGTAAACCTTCAAAAAGAACCTGAAGACCTACCTCTTCCGACAAGCCTATAACCTGCAGTAACCACTGACACATCAAGCCGCTGCATGACCAGCTCTGCCCTCGCCTACTGTATCCTGACCCATCCTTTGTACATTGTGAGCCCTCGCGGACAGGTTCCTGTCTCCTCCTGTACCAGTTGTAACTTGCATTGTTTAAGATTACTGTACTTGTTTTTATTACAGTATGTACTAGCTGAAGTGTCCAGAATTGCCCGGGCATAGTAACTAATTGTGGGTAGTTATAACAAATTATGGTTATATGATTATATATTGCACATAAAAACATTTCACATCAAATATTCAACACTACAGATTTGCAACACACATTAACTAAATGATTACCCAAGTATTGACAGTATTTTATTTTTAACTCATTCAAGAGCCTTTTGATAAACAACATTTTTGTTTTCCCTTCCTGTGCAAAGATGAACAGATTTTTGGCAGTTTCAACTCTTGAAAAGGCCACGCAAAGTTGACCATGAGAAAAGCATGGAGATTGCAAATCGATCCCTACTACTTTCTAGGAGTCCCTAAGCCTTGTTAACGGACATTGCAAATGCCAGTTAAACTGGAAACTGGAGGCGTTTAAAATCAAAAGGCAAATCAGATGGAATGAGTGGAATTCTTGGAATGAAAATGTCCTCTCCTTTGGCACATCCTGTCAAAATGGTTGCTTCAATTGCAAGTGTATGTAGGAAGCCGCCTCCCAGCACAAGATCAAGTTTTCTTCTCTGAGTACCTCGGTGCTGCTTCTCTGTGTCATCTGGGATCTCCCGTCAGTCACGAGAGTGTATTCCCTACAGACGGCTCCACAATTAAAGAGTCACAGTCCAGCTTCAGTTTAACTTCAACTTCTTTACTTAACACAGCATTATCCAGTGCACAGTCAATCATAACAATTGGCAACGCTTTCCTTTTGCCTCTCCTCTCTGCCGCTTAGCCTTTCCCTGGGACGTTTTGTTTCCTCCGGTCCCACAGTGTCCTCAATGCCCAGAATTCCTGTTTATCATGGGGTATTCTCTACCGTTTCATCCTGGTCCTTAGAATAGCAGCCCACGCAAAAATCTGCCACATCTTGGATACCTTAATCCCATTCTGCTTAGCCTTCCTCCCGTTGCACTGCAGTCCCACTTATACTGCACCGCTATATCTGGTGTCGCTGTGCTTCGTTCTGTACTCTTGCCCCCTGGATACTGACTGCTGGGCCCAATCTTCTGGCAAACATTGCGGGGCACGGTGTTGCCCTGGGCTAGCCAGCCCTGTGTTCCACTTGGGCGCCCAGGCCCCAACTAACTAAAATCTGGAAGCCTACACTTAATTATCCTACCATGCTCCTCCAACAGTTAACTATGTGTTTGCACTATCTACACTATCTCTATAATGCCCCCATCTAGTGGCCAACTTGGGGTACTACTCCCCTAACATTAAACCTAATGACCGGCCCGTGGTACTTACTTTCCCTATCAAAACAGTAAATGTGCAAATAATCAGACATGTACATATACAGAGTAATACACTCTAGGTGTAGCAGAACTCATATACAGGGGTGATGATACACTGACTAGTGTAGCAGTATCACATATTGCCACATTCCCCTCATGTAAACAGATTGTTAATCAAGAGTCTTCTTCCATATCACAGCTTTGGTGGATCTAAATTTCTCAATAGCAGAATAGGTGCTCCAGGTTTTAGAAAGAGGTTATGTGGAGGAAGTCCTTGTGGTTCCAAGGAGTTGAGGAACTCTATTGGATAGAATAATTCTTGATCAGGGTCTGTTACTGTATCCACTGTCTTGTAGGTCATGCACATACCTGGAAGGAGACTTAAAATTTGAAGTTTGATCTTGTTGACACTATTTTTTTTTGTAGCTAGTATAACCCTTTCACACAGCCAGCCAGACTTGTGAATGTGGCCTCATACTGCAGGAGCACCTTACTTCTCTCATTTGCCCCTCGTGCACACACTCCACTATTTGCCCCTGACACACACACTCCACTATTTGCCCCTCGAGCACACACTCCACTATTTGCTCCTTGCAAATACACTCCACTATTTGCCCCTTGCACACACACTGCACTATTTGCCCCTCGCACGCACTCCACTATTTGCCCCTCACTCCTCTCATTTTCCCCTCACTCCTCTCTTCCCCTCACAAGTGCACATCAACTTCCTGTTATGAGCACAGCGGTCTAATCCATGAGGCTCCTCACTTTCCCTTGAAGTCATGCCTCAAAGGATCAACCAAGGGTGCTCAGCCAATGAGCGGTGCCGCGCGTCTTTGGCGGGGGATTTGAATCCCTAGCCTCAGCCAATGAGCGGCGCAGGATTCATATTCCCTGCCAAAGCTGCGCGGCTCCACTCATTGGCTGAGCAGCCAGCTGGCTGAGGTTTGGCGGTGGATTCAAATCCCATGGGTGTGTAGGTGTCTGCGGGGGCTGTCTGTGTGTGTGCCTGTGTGTGTGCAGGCATCATCTGATGGGACTACAAGTCCAATCCGGCTATGCCTGGTATAGTGATTGACACATTAGCCAATGATGGGACAGTAGTAGTCCCATCATCCGGCTAATGTGTTGAATCTAAAAAAAAGACATACACATACAGTATACAGTGCATACACATAGACATACAGTACATACAGCATACAGTACATACAACATACATTACATACAGTACATACAGTGCATTCAACATACAGTACATACAGTATATACAGTACATACAACACATACAGCATACAGTACATACAACATACAGTACATACAGTACACACAATGTACAGTACATACAACATACAACATACAGTACATACAACATACAGTACATACAGTACATACAACATGCAGTACATGCAGTACATACAACATACAGTTCATACAGTACATACAACATACAGTACATACAGCATACAGTACACACAACATACAGTACATACAACATACAGTACATACAAAATACAGTACATATAGAACATGCAGTACATATAGTACATACAGTACATACAACATACAGTACGTACAGCATACAGTACATACAGTTCATACAGTACATTCAACATGCATCACACAGTACATACAGTACATGGAGTACATACAACATACAACATACAGTACATAAAACATACAGTACATACAACATACAGTACATACAGTACATACAACATACAGTACAGAAAGTACATACAGTACATACAACATACAGTGCATACAACATACAGTACATACAACATACAGCACATACAGTACATACAATATACAGTACAGACAGAACATACAGTACAGATACACAACACATACATTACATACAACATAGAGTACATACTCACCAATCACCTTGATCCCAAAGCCATTGATCACCTGTAAAAAATATTAAAATAATAATCAATATACTCCCTGATCCACAGAAATTAATACGAGTGTCCCACGACGATCTCCCGTGGAGATGATGTGACCGCTTTCCATGAGCTCTGGCAATACAATGACGGAAGGTATCCTTCCTGACTGTATCCCTCTGCCGCTGTGAGTATAGTTCATACTCTCACTTACGGCACTGCTGTGTGGGAAAAAGTGAGAGCCTGAACTCAGGTAACCTCTTCAGTGATGCACTGCAGGAGCCATTGTTTCCTGTCAGTTCATCACTGGGAGGCCCTATAGAGCAGTGACATCACCCGATGTCACTGTTCTATAAGGGAGATCATCATGGGACATTCGTTATTAATTGGATTACAGCAGAAAGGGAGTATACGGTTGGTTTATTTTTAATTTTTTTTCAGGCGATCGAGAGCGTCGCAGGAGTTAGGCATGTTTGTAAGTATGGTAAAATTAAGAATATTAAAATACTTTTTTCTGGCTGTATCTTTTTTTTAACTCTTTCACTACTATAGGATTAGTAATGGATAGGCGTCTTATTGATGTCTCTCCATTATTAAATGGCTTAAAGTCACCTTACAATACAAAGGCAACATTAACCCCTTATTACCCCATATCCCACCTTTACATGGGAGTGGGAAGAGAGGGGCTAAGTGCCGGAATTGGCGCACCTTACAAATGCGCCATTTCTAGGGCAGCTGCAGGCTGGTATTTGTAGCCGGGGGGCAAATATCCATGGACAATCTCTAGGCTATGAATATCAGCCCGCAGCTGTCTGCATGACCTTTCTGGTTATAAAATATAAGGGACCCCACATCAGTTTTTTGGGGATCCCCCTATTTTTATAGCTAGTAAAGGCTATGCAGACAGCTGCGGGGTGATATTAATAGCCTGGGAAGGGGCCATAGGTATTACCACCTTCCCAGGCTACAAATATTGGCCCCCAGCCATTGGCTTTCCCCCTCTTGCAAAGAAAATTGCACGGGAGCCCATGACAATTTTTCCCTTTTTTTTCAATACTCTAATATATAATTGCCAATCTGCTCTACCTGGCAATTGCTTCGCTATTGCACAATCCACCATGGCTGGAAGCTGTGACAAAAATGGCACCGCTATTCTGTCAGGAGATCAGAGGTGCTAGCCAGCAGCCCTGCCCGCAGGGAGGTCAGCGGCGAAGCAGCCGGGAGATGAGCGGCGCCCGCATCGGAACTACGCTGACAGCCATATTGGAACAACCAAGTTATGGGTATTCCGATATGGAGGCTGGGATTTATATCCTCTGCCAAGCCACGGGGCACCGCTCATTGGCTGAGCACCCCTGGTGCTCAGCAAATGAGCAGAATGGGATTCAAATCCCCCGCCTCACTGGCTGAGCCAATAAGCGTTGCCACAAGGAATTTGAATCCTCCACAAAGCTGCGGGGCACCGCTCATTGGCTGAGCTGCCCCTGTCTGCACGGCTTTGGCAGGGGATTCAAATCTCACATGGCACCGCTCATTGGCTCAGCCGGTGGGGGATTTGAATTCTGCACCGTTCAATGAGCGGTGCGCACAGCTTTGGCAGGGGATTTTAATCCCGCGCCACTCAAAGCCGCGCAGCACCACTCATTGGCTCAGCTGCCGCCGGCTGAGTGGCGTGGGATTCAAATCCTCCACCAAAGCCGCGTTTTACCGCTCATTGGCTCAGCCGGTGGGGTGGAGAATTTGAATCCCATGCCAATCATTGGCTGAGTGCCAGGGGGATGTTGATTTCACCACACTCCCAATGCAATAGCATCGGGCCTATTTCTAGTAAATAATAATAATAGTATAGTTGTTGGGCATGTACTGTCACCAGATATTAAATACTTGTAGATATATCTGATTCCGCGCTATGGGGATGCAGGATAAGGAAAATTGAGAAATGAAAATTTATGCCAGTGGAGGCACAATGCACATGGGGCCCCTGGAGGAATACTACAGTGAGAAATGTGCCCGGTGTGATCAGGGAAGTAAGTTAAGCACAAACCGAAAGCAGCAAATATCGCCCCCAAAAAACTCTTATGCTATTGCAGACGTAGTCCCCATCTAGCTTATGCGCAGGCAATATAGCCAGTGGGTTTGATGGGACTGCAAAATATGACGCTGTGTACATTGTGGGCTACCCTGCAGGATACAAGCTATCGTGTTCCCTGATTGCTCAGGGAAATGGGGCGAGCATATACCAGTAAAAACAGTAATAACAGTTAGTGTCCCAACGAGCCGAGACTCACCAAGCTAGGTGAACCACTGAGATGAGAAGTGGGGCGAACATATCACAGTAAAAACAGTAATAACAGTTAGTGCCCCAACGGGCCAAGACTCACCAAACTAGGTGAACCGCTGAGATGAACAGGGTGCAGATCGTTCTGATTAAGGTGGGAGAACAGCATGGTGTGCCGAAAGGAAGGCCGTTCTGATGATGCGGTGAGAGGTTAGGCGTGCAGGAGTGAGCAGGCAAAGGCAATCAACCGCAGCACAGCAGCACAGAAGGGAAGCTGCGCAGAGCCAGGGAAAGCCCCAGCCAGTGGCGTCCCTGGATACGAGCAAAAAAAACAAGTTGCTGGCACAAGGCACAACCCTGATTTAGAAGGACGCACCTCCTTCGAAACGAGCCGGTTTCCTTTCAGGTCTCTGTGCCGCCCTGTACAAGGTGTGACGTCACACGCTATGCCTTGCGCCAGCAACTTGTTTTTTTTGCTCGTATCCAGGGACGCCACCGGCCGGGGCTTACCCTGGCTCTGCACAGCTTCCCTTCTGTGCCGCTGTGCTGCCGTTGATTGCCTTTGCCTGCTCACTCCAGCACGCCGAACCTCTCACCGCATCATCAGAACGGCCTTCCTTTCGGCACACCACGCTGTTCTCCCACCTTAATCAGGACGGTCTGCACCCTGTTGATCTCAGCGGTTCACCTAGCTTGGTGAGTCTTGGCCCGTTGGGGCACTAACTGTTATTACTGTTTTTACTGTTATATGTTCGCCCCATTTCCCTGAGCAATCAGGGAACACGATAGCTTGTATCCTGCAGGGTAGCCCACAACGTACACAGCGTTATATTTTGCAGTCCCATCAAACCCACTGGCTATATTGCCTGTGCATAAGCTAGATGGGGACTACGTCTGCAATAGCATAAGAGTTTTTGGGGGCGATATTTGCTGCTTTCAGTTTGTGCTTACCTTACTTCCCTGATCATACTGGGCACATTTCTCACTGTAGTATTCCTCCAGGGGCCCCATGTGCATTGTGCCTGCACTGGCATAAATTTTCATTTCTCAATTTTCCTTATCCTGCATCCCCATAGCGCGCAATCAGATGTATCTACATTTATTGGTTTTTACTATTGACAGTGGGGGCACCTACCTGTCTTGTTTCCTGCTGCTTAGGGTCTTTTTTGTCCTCTGTGAGGTAGCGCGAGTGTCCCTATATACATTTTAGATATTAAATACTGTCGCCAAAGTACTGTCTCCAAATACTAAAAGAGGTTTGCAAAAAGGAAAAGGTGTTTATAACATCAAATTTAAAGTTTAAATAAAAATGTTACTATCCCCCTGGAAAAACACAGAAACCAGAATTCTACAATGGTTGGTAGGTACAGTCATGGCCAGTAGTTTAGTCTGATGTTGCAAATGAAGTACAGTTATAAGAATTTCTAATCTTTTATTGACAAATACATCACATCTGTGTAAAGACTCAATATATACCATGTTGACTTTTATTTTTCAAGACTTCTGTAATTCACCCTTTCATGCTGAATATCAGCTCTGTAATTTTGTTTGTCTACCTGTTTTGAGGAATGACCACAGGTTCTAAATGGGATTGAGAACTCGAAAGTCTGCTGATCATAGAACCAATATGACAATGTTTTGTTAACCAAGCCATTTCATTATCACCTTTTGCCTTGTAACAGTGCCCATCATGCTGGAAAAAGCATTGTTCATCAACAAACTTGTTACTTGATCCTTGCAAAAAGTTGCTCTCAGAAGTTTACATACAATCCTTTATTCATGGCAGTGTTCGTATGCAAAATTGTAAGTGAGCCCACTGCCTTAGATGAAAAGCAACCTTAAACAAAAATGGTCTCCAGATACTTTACTGCTAGCTAGTGTTGAGCGATACCTTCCGATATCGGAAAGTATCGGTATCGGATTGGATCGGCCGATATTCAAAAAATATCGGATATCGCCGATACCGATATCCGATCCCAATGCAAGTCAATGGGACCAAAATATCGGAATTAAAATAAACCCTTTCTTTCCTTGTAGGTTCATTCTACATGAAGGAAAACAACTAAGAATAATGCAGGATGTATTTGGGGAGGTGGTGGAGACATTAAAGTCATAGAGGTTTAGCCCAATCAAATAGAATAGCATGTTTTTTTTTTTTTTTAAAGACGTTCGGAGTGACAAAGATATTGACTATGTAAATTTTTTTTTTATTTTGTCAGATATTGATGTTTCACTATTCCACGCCCTTCCCCTTTTTTTTTTTTTTTTTAAATTTTCCCACACTTTCATCTTCGTCATCATCAGCATCTTTGACATCAACTTCTTCACCTTATTCATCTTCTTCTAAATTTTTTTTTTTTTTTATTACATTCTTCATATTCATTTTATCCAACTATTATTATTCTTCCTATTCTACTTTTACATCATATTCACATTTGTGACAGGCATTCCCGTAGTAGTTGTTATCTATAAAAGTTTGAAGATTACACCTTCCGTTCTGCCAGTCACAAAAGTTACATTTGTCCGCGTTCAGTTTGGCCTGCAGCATCAGGCTTTATCCAGGGGCACCACGAGGAGGAACGGACTCACCCCCATACACTGCTTAGTCTTCTTCTGCATAGAATTTACATATCTTTTGCGCTGATATTAAGTGTTATGCTTAATGTTCTTCTGCTCTTTGTTCTGCAGCCTCTTGTTCTTCTGCTTCTCGGTCTTCCATGTCGTCGTCTCCAGGGTCGTCGTCTCCGCCGTCGTCGTCTCCGCCGTCGTCATCTCCGCCGTCGTTGTCTCCGCCGTCGTCGTCATCGGGGTGGTCTTCAGGGTCGTCATCTCCAGGGTCGTCGTCGTCATCTTAGGGGTGGTCTTCCGTGATGTCGTCTTTAGGGTCTTCAACTTGAAAACGTAGCAGAAGGTACAAGAAGGCTGAGAAAATGCCGAGAACCAGCTGATGGAACTGGAACTCGGCTGGCTACCCGAAGGTCCAAGAGCCAATGGAACTACTGAGGACCAGCTGACGTTACTGGAACCCAGTTACTAAGCAGGAGGTACCCGTGCTAAAAAGCACTACCAAGGACCGCCTGACGTTGGCGGAACTTGGATACCCAGAAGGAGGCACCTAAGCCAAAGGCTCTGCCCGGAACCAGCTGACGTAACTGGAACCAGGATGGGGAGCAGAAGGTACAAGAGCAAAAGACACTGCCGAGAACCAGCTGACGGTACTGGAACCCGGATGGGTAGCCGAAGGTCCAAGAGCCAATGGAACTACCGAGGTCCAGCTGACGATACTGGAACCCAGTTACTAAGCAGGAGGTACCCGTGCCTGAAAGCACTACCAAGGACCACCTGACGTTGGTGGAACTCGGATACCCAGAAGGAGGCACCTAAGCCAAAGGCTCTGCCCGGAACCAGCTGACGGTACTGGAACCAGGATGGGGAGCAGAAGGTACAAGAGCAAAAGACACTGCCAAGAACCAGCTGACGGTGCTGGAACCAGGTGGTGGACCCGAAGGTCCACAGGAGAGAACAGCTAGGCCGCGAGGCAGCCGCAGTTACCGAACCCCAACAGTCCTACAGGGAGAGCTTGGCCTACTGGCACTGCAGAACCAGCCTTGACTGCCAATTCACGCAGCCCACATAGGAAGCTCCTAAACTGGAGGCACCCTGGAGTTGGCTAACCCGACCGCAACACGACGGGGCAATGCATACGTGTCTCAGTGAGTTTGACAGTACCCGGAAACAGCTGACGGTGCTGGAACCAGGCTGGGCACGAGGGAGTACCCGTGACAAAAACACTGCCGGGAACCAGCTGGCGGTGCTGGAACCCAGATGCGTTGCCCCAGTGTGCAAGAGCCAATGGCACGACCGAGGACCAGCTGACGGTGCTGGAACCCGGTTACTAAGCTGTAGGTGCCTGCGCTTAAAAGCACTACCAAGGACCGCCTGACGTTGGCGGAACTCGGATACCCAGGAGGAGGCACCTAAGCCAAAGGCTCGGCCCGGAACCAGCTGACGGTGCTGGAACCAGGTGGTGGACCCCAAGGCCCAAAGGAGAGGAGAGAACAGCTAGGCCGCGAGGCAGCCGCAGTTACCGAACCCCAACAGTCCTACAGGGGGAGCTGGGCCTACTGGCACTACAGAACCAGCCTTTACTGCCAATTCACGCAGCCCACATAGGAAGCTCCTAAACTGGAGGCACCCTGGAGTTGGCTAACCCGACTGCAACACAACGGGGCAATGCATAGGTGTCTCGGTGAGTTTGACAGTACCCGGAAACAGCTGATGGTGCTGGAACCAGGCTGGGCACGAGGGAGTACCCGTGACAAAAACACTGCCGGGAACCAGCTGGCGGTGCTGGAACCCAGATGCGTTGCCCCAGTGTGCAAGAGCCAATGGCACGACCGAGGACCAGCTGACGGTGCTGGAACCCGGTTACTAAGCTGTAGGTGCCCGCGCTTAAAAGCACTACCAAGGACTGCCTGACATTGGCGGAACTCGGATACCCAGGAGGAGGCACCTAAGCCAAAGGCTCGGCCCGGAACCAGCTGACGGTGCTGGAACCAGGTGGTGGACCCAAGACCCACAGGAGAGGAGAGAACAGCTAGGCCGCGAGGCAGCCGCAGTTACCGAACCCCAACAGTCCTACAGGGGGAGCTGGGCCTACTGGCACTACAGAACCAGCCTTGACTACCAGTTCACGCAGCCCACATAGGAAGCTCCTAAACTGGAGGCACCCTGGAGTTGGCTAACCCGACCGCACCACGACGGGGCAAGCATAGGCGTCTCAGTGAGCTTGACACTACCCAGAAACAGCTGACGGTGCTGGAACCAGGTTTGGCACGAGGGAGTACCTGTGACAAAAACACTGCCGAGAACCAGCTGGCGGTGCTGGAACCCAGATGCGTTGCCCCAGTGTGCAAGAGCCAATGGCACGACCGAGGACCAGCTGACGGTGCTGGAACCCGGTTACTAAGCTGTAGGTGCCCGCGCTTAAAAGCACTACCAAGGACCGCCTGGCGATGGCGGAACTCGGATACCCAGGAGGAGGCACCTAAGCCAAAGGCTCGGCCCGGAACCAGCTGACGGTGCTGGAACCAGGTGGTGGACCCGAAGGCCCACAGGAGAGGAGAGAACAGCTAGGCCGCGAGGCAGCCGCAGTTACCGAACCCCAACAGTCCTACAGGGGGAGCTGGGCCTACTGGCACTACAGAACCAGCCTTGACTACCAGTTCACGCAGCCCACATAGGAAGCTCCTAAACTGGAGGCACCCTGGAGTTGGCTAACCCGACCGCACCACGACGGGGCAAGCATAGGCGTCTCAGTGAGCTTGACACTACCCGGAAACAGCTGACGGTGCTGGAACCAGGTTTGGCACGAGGGAGTACCTGTGACAAAAACACTGCCGAGAACCAGCTGGCGGTGCTGGAACCCGGATGCGTTGCCCCAGTGTGCAAGAGCCAATGGCACGACCGAGGACCAGCTGACGGTGCTGGAACCCGGTTACTAAGCTGTAGGTGCCCGCGCTTAAAAGCACTACCAAGGACCGCCTGGCGATGGCAGAGCTCGGATACCCAGGAGGAGGCACCTAAGCCAAAGGCTCGGCCCGGAACCAGCTGACGGTGCTGGAACCAGGTGGTGGACCCGAAGGCCCACAGGAGAGGAGAGAACAGCTAGGCCGCGAGGCAGCCGCAGTTACCGAACCCCAACAGTCCTACAGGGGGAGCTGGGCCTACTGGCACTACAGAACCAGCCTTGACTACCAGTTCACGCAGCCCACATAGGAAGCTCCTAAACTGGAGGCACCCTGGAGTTGGCTAACCCGACCGCAACACGACGGGGCAACGCATAGGTGTGTGAGTGAGTGTGTAGGTGTGTGAGGTCAGTGAGTTTGACAGTACCCGGAAACAGCTGACGGTGCTGGAACCAGGCTGGGCACGAGGGAGTACCCGTGACAAAAACACTGGCGAGAACCAGCTGACGGTGCTGGAACCCGGATGCGTTGCCTATTCAAGATTGTCTTCCTAAAGCCACAACTAGCGGTGTTGGCGCAAAGGGTAAGCAGGGGGAGCAGAGTGTAGGCCGAAGCCTGCACTGGAGGCAGCTTTGTGTCTGCGTTGCGTTTGCAGGACACGATGCTGGCTACACAGCGGGGGAACAGCTGGCGTAGCTGAACCCCACTGACACATTGGCTGGTGTTTTTCTCTGTGCAGCTAGCACGTCCGGGCCCCAACTGGCGGTGTTAGAGCCCAGGGTCAGCAGGAGGAGGAGAGGAGCAGAGTGTAGGCCGCAGCCTAATTGAACCAATTTCAAATGTCACCTTTAACCCACCCTCAGGTGTTTAAATTTAGAAGAGCCACATCTTGTGCAACAGTAATGCTACACAAGTGAAAGGTTGCTCTTTACATTTTGCTCATTGCACACGCAGAATGAAAGACGTACACTATTTTGCCCATTGTACAGTAGAACTGTATTGTAGGCGTGACTTGTCTTTTTAATGACACGCAGCACAGGTGTCGAAAAATAATGCCTTTGTGCTGGGCGCTGCTTCCTGAGTGTTGTTATTTGCTGTACAGGAGTCTGCGCTCTTGTGTTATCCCTTGGCAACGCCCTGTGACTGTGAGCGCTGTCAATCTTCTGACCTCATTTCATGTTGGCCGGTGCGGTTAGCGATGGCCATGAATCCCACACCCACAGTGTGATTTCTAAAATTCACACTGCGGGTCTGGAATTCCTGGCCTTGTGCAGTAAATATGTTCGCCGCTCACTCATATCCTTACACCTGCCTCAGACTGTGCGGCCTCAGCTGATCCCTTATCGCATGCCGCGGCCATGAGGCCGCACAGTCTGAAGAAGGCGGAAGGAGATGAGTTAAGACAGGCGAACATATGCAGTGCACATGCCCATCAATCACACCCTCGCTGTCAAAATAAATGAGACAATGAGGGGCGTTATGTTGGGCAGGGCGGACGTACAGGCACAGGCAGCCAACCAATGATGTCAGAAGATGGGCAGCGCTACCAAGGGGGGTGCTGCGTGTCATTAAAAAGGAAAGTCACACCTCAGGGACAATGTAATGGACTCTACTGAGACACATTTTGTACGTGTTGAGTTCCACGTGGGCAAGGAGAAAAAGTCAGCCACCTTGTACAAATGCAGCATTACTGCTGTACAAGGTGGCTGTTATACATAAAAACACCTGGGGGTGGGGGCCAGGGTCCCTTAAATTTCAGTTCAGGTGCCTGCGTGGCGTTTGCAGGTCACGTTGCCGGCTACACAGCAGGGGAACAGCTGGCGTTGCTGAACCCCACTAACACATTGGCTGGTGTTTTTCTCTGTGCAGCTAGCATGTCCGGGCAAAAACTGGCGGTGTTAGAGCCCAGGGTCAGCAGGAGGAGGAGAGGAGATGAGTGTAGGCCGAAGCCTGCACTGGTGGCAGCTTTTGGTCTGTTGTGCCAGCGTGACTTGTGCTGGACACGATGCCGGCTACACAGCAGGGGAACAGCTGACGCTGCTGAACCCCACTAACACATTGGCTGGTGTTTTTCTCTGTGCAGCTAGCATGTCCGGGCTCAAACTGGCGGTGTTAGAGCCCAGGGTCAGCAGGAGGAGCAGAGTGAAGGCCGAAGCCTAGTAGAACCAATTTCAAAGGTCACCTTTACCCCCCCCTCAGTTGTTACAAAGTACAAGAGCCACACCTTGTACAGCATTAATGCTGCACAAGTCAATGGTTGCTCTATTAATTTTTCTCATTGCACACGCTGAATAAAACACGTACACAATTTAGCCCAGTATACAGTGGAACTGTAGTGGAGGCGTGACTTGTCTTTTTAATGACACGCAGCACAGGTGTCGAAAAATACCGCCTTTGTGCTGGGCGCTGCTTCCTGAGCATTGTTATTTGCTGTACAGGAGTCTGCGCTCTTGTGTTATCCCTTGGCAATGCCCTGTGAGCGCTGCCCGTCTTCTGACCTCATTTCATGTTGGGCGGTGCGGTTAGCGATGGCCATGAATCCCACACCCACAGTGTGATTTCTAAAATTCACACTGCGGGTCTGGAATTCCTGGCCTTGTGCAGTAAATATGTTCGCCGCTCACTCATGTCCTTACACCTGCTTCAGACTGTGCGGCCTCAGCTGATCCCTTATCGCATGCCGCGGCCATGAGGCCGCACAGTCTGAAGAAGGCGGAAGGAGGGGAGTGAAGACAGGCGAATATATGCACTGCTTGTGCCCATCAAGCACACCCTCGCTGTCAAAATAAATGAGACAACGAGGGGCGTTGTGTTGGGCAGGGCGGATGCACAGGCACAGCCAGCCAACCAATGATGTCAGAAGACGGGCAGCGCTACCAAGGGGGGTGCTGCGTGTCATTGAAAAGGAAAGTCACACCTCAGGGACAATGTAATGGTCTCTACTGAGACACATTTTGTACGTGTTGAGTTCCACGTGGGCAAGGAGAAAAAGTCAGCCACCTTGTACAAATGCAGCATTACTGCTGTACAAGGTGGCTGTTATACATAGAAACACCTGGGGGTGGGGGGCAGGCTTCCTTCAATTTCAGTTCATGTGCCTGCTTGGCGTTTGCAGGTCATGTTGCCGGCTACACAGCAGGGGAACAGCTGGCGTTGCTGAACCCCACTAACACATTGGCTGGTGTTTTTCTCTGTGCAGCTAGCATGTCCGGGCAAAAACTGGCGGTGTTAGAGCCCAGGGTCAGCAGGAGGAGGAGAGGAGCAGAGTGTAGGCCGAAGCCTGCACTGGTGGCAGCTTTTGGTCTGTTGTGCCAGCGTGGCTTGTGCTGGACACGATGCCGGCTACACAACAGGGGAACAGCTGACGCTGCTGAACCCCACTAACACATTGGCTGGTGTTTTTCTCTGTGCAGCTAGCATGTCCGGGCAAAAACTGGCGGTGTTAGAGCCCAGGGTCAGCAGCAGGAGGAGAGGAGCAGAGTGTAGGCCGAAGCCTTCACTGATGGCAGCTTTTGGTCTGTTGTGCCAGCGTGACTTGTGCTGGACACGATGCCGGCTACACAGCAGGGGAACAGCTGACGCTGCTGAACCCCACTAACACATTGGCTGGTGTTTTTCTCTGTGCAGCTAGCATGTCCGGGCTCAAACTGGCGGTGTTAGAGCCCAGGGTCAGCAGGAGGAGCAGAGTGAAGGCCGAAGCCTAGTAGAACCAATTTCAAAGGTCACCTTTACCCCCCCCTCAGGTGTTACAAAGTACAAGAGCCACACCTTGTACAGCATTAATGCTGCACAAGTCAATGGTTGCTCTATGAATTTTTCTCATTGTACACGCTGAATAAAACATGTACACAATTTAGCCCTGTGTACAGTAGAACTGTAGTGGAGGCGTGACTTGTCTTTTTAATGACACGCAGCACAGGTGTCGAAAAATAACGCCTTTGTGCTGGGCGCTGCTTCCTGAGCGTTGTTATTTGCTGTACAGGAGTCTGCGCTCTTGTGTTATCCCTTGGCAATGCCCTGTGAGCGCTGCCCGTCTTCTGACCTCATTTCATGTTGGGCGGTGCGGTTAGCGATGGCCATGAATCCCACACCCACAGTGTGATTTCTAAAATTCACACTGCGGGTCTGGAATTCCTGGCCTTGTGCAGTAAATATGTTCGCCGCTCACTCATGTCCTTACACCTGCTTCAGACTGTGCGGCCTCAGCTGATCCCTTATCGCATGCCACGGCCATGAGGCCGCATAGTCTGAAGAAGGCGGAAGGAGGGGAGTGAAGACAGGCGAATATATGCACTGCTTGTGCCCATCAAGCACACCCTCGCTGTCAAAGTAAATGAGACAACGAGGGGCGTTGTGTTGGCCAGGGCGGATGCACAGGCACAGCCAGCCAACCAATGATGTCAGAAGACGGGCAGTGCTACCAAGGGGGGTGCTGCGTGTCATTGAAAAGGAAAGTCACACCTCAGGGTCAATGTAATGGTCTCTACTGAGACACATTTTGTACGTGTTGAGTTCCACGTGGGCAAGGAGAAAAAGTCAGCCACCTTGTACAAATGCAGCATTACTGCTGTACAAGGTGGCTGTTATACATAGAAACACCTGGGGGTGGGGGGCAGGCTTCCTTCAATTTCAGTTCATGTGCCTGCGTGGCGTTTGCAGGTCACGTTGCCGGCTACACAGCAGGGGAACAGCTGGCGGTGCTGAACCCCACTGACACATTGGCGGGTGTTTTTCTCTGTGCAGCTAGCACTTCCAGGCTACAACTGGCGGTGTTATAGCCCAGGGTCAGCAGCAGGAGGAGAGGAGCAGAGTGTAGGCCGAAGCCTGCACTGGTGGCAGCTTTTGGTCTGTTGTTCCAGCGTGGC
Source organism: Ranitomeya imitator (assembly GCF_032444005.1). Classification (NCBI taxonomy): domain Eukaryota; kingdom Metazoa; phylum Chordata; class Amphibia; order Anura; family Dendrobatidae; genus Ranitomeya; species Ranitomeya imitator. The sequence goes on along the minus strand of NC_091282.1, from coordinate 883,445,324 downwards.
TTGTGCTGGACACGTTGCCGACTACACAGCAGGGGAACAGCTGGCGGTGCTGAACCCCACTGACACATCAGCTAGTGTTTTTTTCTGTGTAAACAACACTTCCAGGTGGCAACTGACAGTGTTGAAACCCAGGGAATCAAAGAGGAGCAGAGTGTAGGCCGAAGCCTGCAGTGGAGCAAGTTGAAAGGGAACCTTTAACCCCCCCCCCCAGGCATTTGTTGCTGAAAGAGCCATCTTGTACAGCAGTAATACTGCACATGGAAAATGGTGGCTCCTAAAATTATGCTCCTTGCAAACGCTGAAGTACACACTCATATAATGTGTCCCCTCATACTGTCAAACCGTCCCGGAAGTGGGACTTTCCTTTGTAATGTGACACAGCACAGCCGTCATTCCAACCCCCTTGGTGCCGTGCGCCACCTCCTCAACGTTGTTTGGTTCTGTCACGGAGCCCGCGCTGTAATGTTATCCCTTGGCCATGCACAGTTAGCGGTGCCCGTCTTCTGACATCATTTAGGTGTCAGGCTGGCAGTGCCTGTGCGTCCAAGCTGCCCGAGATCCAACCTTGCAGTGTCATCCAATGCACCTCCTTCCTGCTTCTTCAGACTGTGCGGCGTCACGGCCGTGGCATGCTATAAGGGATCAGCTGACGCCACCTAGTCTGAAGAAGCGTGAAGAAGGGGAGTGAGAGGCTAGTATATGCACTGCGCATGGCCATGGATACCAGGCCCACTGTGGGATCACATTAGACAACACTGCGAGGTGGGATTTCGGGCAGCGTGGACGCACAGGCGCAGCCAGGACGACAACAAATGATGTCAGAGGACGGGCAGCGCAAACTGTGCATGGCCAAGGGATAACATAACAGCGCAGGGTCCATGACGGAATCAAACAACGCTAAGGAGCCAGCGCACGGTGCCAAGGGGGTAGCAATGATGGCTGTGCTGCGTCACATTACAAAGGAAAGTCCCACCTCCAGGACGGTTGGACGGTGTGAGGGGACACATTACATGAGTGTGTACTTCAGCGTTTGCAAGGAGCATACTTTCAAGAGCAACCTTTTCCTTGTGCAGTATTAGTGCTGCACAAGGTGGCTCTTTCAGTAACAAACGCCTGGGGGGGGGGGGACAGGTCCCCTTACATTTTAGTTGTGCCAGCGTGGCGGTCGCATGACACGTTGCCGGATACACAGCTGGGGATCAGCTGACGTTACTGAACCCCAATAACAGAGGAGCGACTGTTGACTGTGCAGACAGCACTTCCAGGCACCAACTGGCAGTGTTAGAGCCCAGGGAGAGCAGGAGGAGCAGATTGGAGGTATTGCCGCACACACAGCTGGGGATCAGCTGACGTTACTGAACCCCAATAACAGAGGAGGGACTGTTGACTGTGCAGACAGCACTTCCAGGCACCAACTGGCGGTGTTAGAGCCCAGGGAGAGCAGGAGGAGCAGATTGGAGGAATTGCCGCACACACAGCTGGGGATCAGCTGACGTTACTGAACCCCAATAACAGAGGAGGGACTGTTGACTGTGCAGACAGCACTTCCAGGCACCAACTGGCGGTGTTAGAGCCCAGGGACAGCAGGAGGAGCAGATTGGAGGTATTGCCGCACACACAGCTGGGGATCAGCTGACGTTACTGAACCCCAATAACAGAGGAGCGACTGTTGACTGTGCAGACAGCACTTCCAGGCACCAACTGGCGGTGTTAGAGCCCAGGGACAGCAGGAGGAGCAGAGGAACAGAGTGTAGGCCGAAGCCTGATTGGAGCAAGTTGAAAGGGAACCTTTAACCCCCCCCCCAAGACGTTTGTAGCTGAAAGAGCCATCTTGTGCAGCAAGATGCAAAAGGAAAAGGTTGCTCTTTTAATTATGCTCCTTGCAAACACAGAAGTAAACACTAAAAATGTGTCCCCTTATACCGTTAAACCGTCCCGGAGGTGGGAATTTCCTTCGTAATGGGACGCAGCACAGCTGTCATTCCTATCCCCTTGGTGCCGTGCGCTGCCTCCTCAGCGTTGTTTTAAGCTGTCACGGAGCCTGCGCTGTTCTGTTATCCCTTGGACATGCCCAATTAGCGCTGCCTGTCTTCTGACATAATTTGGTGTCACTAGTATTGAAAGATAGGAGACAAAAAAAAAAGCGCAAATAGGGTCTTATCCCCAGGATTGTTCTTAATCAATTGTGAGAGAACTGCTCACCTGGTAGTACACAGTACAAGCGTGTAGTTGTCAGCTGCTGCAGATCCACAGGTCGGCGTTGCGAAAGATATCTTTGTGTGGAAACTTCCTGAAGAAGAAGCCTTTGAGCTTCGAAACGCGTTGAATAAACCACCCGAACACCCTAACAGTATATCTGGATTTATTATTTGTCGCAGCAGCGCAGATGTAATCCACATTTCATTTATTATAACGATAATATGGTGTCAGGCTGTCAGTGCCTGTGCGTCCACGCTGCTCCAGATCCCACCTCGCAGTGTCATCTAACGTAATCCCACTGCGGGCCTTGGATCCATGGGCATGCACAGTGCATATCCTCGACTCTCACTCCCCTCTTTCCCTCTTCTTCAGACTGTGCGGTGTCACGGCCGTGGCATGCTATTAGGGAGCAGCTGACGGCGCACAGTCTAAAGAAGGCGGAGGGAGATGAGCGAGAGCCCGAGGGGAAGATATGCACTGCGCATGCCCATGGATCCCAGGCCCGCAGTGTGATTCAATCAGAAGACACTGCGAGGCGGGATCTCGGGCAGCGCGGCCGCACAGGTGCAGCCAGCCTGACACCAAATTATGTCAGAAGACAGGCAGCGCAAATAGGGCATGGCCAAGGGATAACAGAACAGCGCAGGCTCCGTGACAGCTTAAAACAACGCTGAGGAGGCAGCGCATGGCAGCAAGGGGGTAGGAATGACGGCTGTGCTGCGTCACATTACGAAGGAAAGTCCCAGCTCCGGGACAGTATAACGGTATCAGTGAACACATTTTATAAGTGTTAAGTTCTGCGTGTGCAAGGAGCTAAACTAAAAGAGCTACCTTTTCCTTGTGCAGCATTACTGCTGCACAAGGTGGCTCTTTCAGTAACAAGCGACGGGGGGGGGGGACAGGTTCCCTTCCATTTAGGATGTTGTGCCAGCGTGGCGGTCGCAGGACACATTGCCGGCTACACAGCTGGGGATCAGCTGACGTTACTGAAACCCAATAACACTGGGTCGTATGTTTTTACTGTGCAGCCTGCACTTCTGAGCCGCAACTGGCGGTGTTGGAGCCCAGGAATAGCAGTTCAGGTGGTAGAAAGATGAACACAGCAGGAGACCTGGATGACACCCAATTACTTAATCAGGCAGAGGAGTGGCAAATTCCTGCGAGATCCAGGCCTGGTTCATTTTCAGGAAAGTAAGCCGGTCAACGTTATCGGAGGATAGTCGCATGCGACGGTCTGTTAGTACACCACCTGCGGCACTAAAGACACGTTCCGATAAGACACTAGCCGCAGGGCAAGCCAGCACCTCCAATGCATACTGGCTTAGCTCTGGCCATGTATCCAGCTTAGAGACCCAAAACTTGAACGGGGAAGAGCCGTCTGGGAGTACAGTAAGAGGGCAAGCCATGTAGTCTGTCACCATCTGACGGAACCGTTGCCCCGTTGCCTCCTGCTGACTGGAGCCGCCGGTGATGGTGTAGACATTTGGGGCGGGCACACAAAAGTTTGCCACAGTTGTGCCATACTGGGCTTGCCTTGGGCAGAGGCACTGCTTCTGCTCCCTCTTTGGGCAGAGCCTCCCCCACTGCCTCGACGCACTGAGCTGCTTTGTAAAGCACTAGCAGCACTCCTCTCAGTTGGACTGGAGAAGATGATGGAATTCACCAGTGTGTCGTGGTACTCTCGCATTTTACGCTCCCGGGTCAACGCTGGGATGAGGTTTTGGACGTTGTCCCGGTAGCGAGGATCGAGGAGGGTGAACACCCAATAATCAGGCATGTTGAGAATGTGGTCGATGCGGCGGTCGTTTCTCAGGCACTGCAGCATGAAATCCACCATGTGCTGCAGACTGCCAACTGGCCCAAAAATGCTGTCCCCTGCTTGAGACATGATCTCTGCCCGCTCGTCATCACCCCACCCTCGCTGTACACACTGACCACTGGACAATTGTGTCGCTCCCTCCTCTGGACGGAGCTCTTCCTCCTCCATTGACTCCTCCTCATCCTCCTCACAAAGTGGCCCCTGCGTACCCCTTTGTGAGGAACCACGTGGCGCTGACTCTCCAGAAGCTGATGGAAAAGGTGACTCCTCATCCTCCACCTCTTCCACAACATCATCCCTTAACCCTTGCAAAGTTTGCTGAAGCAGGCAGATAAGGGGGACAGTCATGCTGACTAGTGCATCATCTGCACTTGCCATCCGCGTGGAATAATCAAAAGGACGCAAAACCAGGCAGACGTCCTTCATAGTGGCCCACTCTGTGGTTGTGAAGTCTGATCGGCGCTGACTGCGACTTCTTTGCGCCTGATGCAGCTGGTACTCCATAACTGCTTGCTGCTGCTCACACAACCGCTCCAACATATGTAACGTGGAATTCCACCTGGTAGGTAGGTCACATATGATGCGGTGTTCCGGAAGGTGGAATCGGCGCTGCAGAGCAGCAATGCGGGATCTTGCCAAGCTGGAACGCCGCAAGTGAGCACACTCTAGGCGGACCTTGTGCAGCAGTGCATCAAGATCCGGATAGTCCCTCAGAAAACTCTGCACAACCAAATTGAGCACATGTGCCAGACATGGGATGTGAGTGAGGTTGCCAAGGGCCAAAGCTGCCACCAGATTTCGGCCATTGTCACACACTACCATGCCTGGCTGGAGATTCGCTGGCAGTAACCACACATCGCTCTCCTGCTTGATGGCATTCCAGAGCTCCTGCGCTGTGTGGCTTCGATTCCCCAATGAAACTAGTTTCAAGACGGCCTGCTGACGTTTGGCCACGGCTGTGCTCATGTCGGTCATAGGTAAACGTTCACGGGAGGTGGACTGTGACGGCTCCTGCAGAGATGATTCTGAGGAACTTGTGTATGAGGAGGAGTCAATGCGTACAGACTGGATTCCTGCAATCCTTGGAGTGGGCAGGACACGTCCTGCGCCACTCGCACGATCTGTACCTGGCTCAACAACATTAACCCAATGGGCAGTGAGGGAAACGTATCACCCCTGTCCATGCTGACTGGTCCACGCATCGGTGGTGAGGTGGACCTTGCTACTGACGGCGTTCAGTAGCGCATGTTTTATGTTTCCCTCAACATGCCTGTGCAGGGCAGGGACAGCTTGCCTGCTGAAGTAAAAGCGGCTGGGCACCTTGTACTGTGGGACTGCCAATGCCATCAAGTCACGGAAGCTGTCAGTCTCCACCAGCCTGAATGAGAGCATTTCCAGGGACAACAGTTTGGCAATGCCTGCATTCAGAGCCTGTGCTCGGGGGTGGTTGGCCGAGAATGCCTGCCTTTTCTCCCATGCCTGTACTACCGATGGCTGTAGAGTAGATTGGGAGTGTGAGGATGACTGGGAAGGTGGTGCTGTGGGTGGAATTACACTAGGTCTCTGGACAACAGTGGAGGAAGAGGCAACACGAGATGAAGAGGTGGTAGCTGCCGCTGTTGGTTGGCCTACGTCTTCACTGTGTTTCTGTAACTCCACCGCGTGCCTGGTCCGCACATGTTTCCACATATTTGTGGTATTGAGGTTGCTGACATTTTTCCCTCTTTTTACTTTCTGATGACACAGCTTGCATTTGACAAAACAAATGTCATCTGCAACTGTGTCAAAAAAGGACCAGGCACTGCAAGTCTTGGGAGCGCCCTTTTTGGCTTTGGAAAGAGACAGGCTCCTAACGGGTGCCAAAGTGGAGGCTACAGGCTCCGCAGTCTTCCCCCTCCCTCTCCCTCTTTGGCCCGTAAGGGGAATCTCTTCCTCTGAGCTGCTCCCACCACCTTCCTGTTCCTCACGCCACGATGGGTCAAGGACCTCATCATCTCCACTACCCTCTGCCACCAACTGCTCCTCCTGGGTAGTCTCGGCAGCACAGTACGCACCAGAAAGCGGCACCTGAGTTTCATCATCAGATGCGTACTGCGCTGTGGTCACCGCAGGCACTGGCCCACCAGCCTCTTCAGAGTCAGAGAGACAAAGCTGTTGGGCATCACTGCACACTGCCTCTTCTTCCATTTCTCCAATGCTGCTTGGCTGGCCCCCTGTTTCCAAGCCAAGAGATTCAGAGAACAGAAGTTGAGACGGCTCCTGTCCTGGGCTCTCTGACTGACTGGCCAATTTGGCAGGTGGTGAAGAGACAGATGGCTGCTCTCCAGTGCTCTGTGCCTGAGAGGATGTGGCAGTAACTGAAGTCGATGCCGAGGCGTTAGCTGCCATCCACCCGACAACGGCTTCAATTTGATCTTCACGCAGCAGCGGTGCACGGCGCTCTCCGACAAAGCTGCGCATGAAGGACTGTTCCCTGCTGAAACTGAGTGACGACGAGTCACCGGTGGCCGCAGCAGGCACAGAATCACCACGTCCTCTCCCTGCTCCGCGCCCACGCCCACGCCCACGTGCCTTACTCCCTGCCCTCTTCATCTTGGTTGACAGATAAAGATAAGCAGAAAAGTACTAAGGCCTTAGTGTGCTTATTCCTGAAATGCTCCTCCTAACAGGTGTAAGAAACACTAATGTTGTAAAGTGTGGACTAAACTTTTTTATTATTCAAATGTGGCCTACACAAGTGTTAAGTGGTGTTTGGTGAACTTTACTTTTTTTTTTTTCTGCAAATCGGACTACAGAGCAAGTTTAACTCACACGGGGACCGTGCAGACAGCCGTAAACGGCGCTGCAAGGCCTAAAAACCCTCCTCTAGGTTATCCTATGTAGTGGTTTTCCACTATTTAGCTGGAGACGGGTGGAAAAACACTAATAGGAAAATTTTTTTAAAATTTTAAACAGGCTGCTCTATTTGAAAAAAAGGAAAAATTTTTTCAAGATATGAGGCAGTAACGAACCCTGAGCTGAATCCAACCGGCTATGGCTGCACACAGACTACAAGGCGAGCTGCGCTCACACCGAGACCGTGCAGACAGCCGTAAACGGCGCTGCAAGGCCCAAAAACCCTCCTCTAGGTTATCCTATGTAGTGTTTTTCCACTATTTAGCTGGAGATGGGTGGAAAAACACTAATAGGAATTTTTTTTTTAAATTTTAAACAGGCTGCTCTATTTGAAAAAAAGGAAAATTTTTTTCAAGATATGAGGCAGTAACGAACCCTGAGCGGAATCCAACCGGCTATGGCTGCACACAGACTACAGGGCGAGCTGCGCTCACACCGAGACCGTGCAGACAGCCGTAAACGGCGCTGCAAGGCCCAAAAACCCTCCTCTAGGTTATCCTATGTAGTGTTTTTCCACTATTTAGCTGGAGACGGGTGGTAAAACACTAATAGGAATTTTTTTTTTAAATTTTAAACAGGCTGCTCTATTTGAAAAAAAGGAAAATTTTTTTCAAGGTATGAGGCAGTAACGAACCCTGAGCTGAATCCAACCGGCTATGGCTGCACACAGACTACAGGGCGAGCTGCGCTCACACCGAGACCGTGCAGACAGCCGTAAACGGCGCTGCAAGGCCCAAAAACCCTCCTCTAGGTTATCCTATGTAGTGTTTTTCCACTATTTAGCTGGAGACGGGTGGAAAAACACTAATAGGAAATTTTTTATTAAATTTTAAACAGGCTGCTCTATTTGAAAAAAAGGAAAATTTTTTTCAAGGTATGAGGCAGTAGCGAACCCTGAGCTGAATCCAAACGGCTATGGCTGCACACAGACTACAGGGCGAGCTGCGCTCACACCGAGACCGTGCAGACAGCCGTAAACGGCGCTGCAAGGCCCAAAAACCCTCCTCTAGGTTATCCTATGTAGTGTTTTTCCACTATTTAGCTGGAGACGGGTGGAAAAACACTAATAGGAAATTTTTTATTAAATTTTAAACAGGCTGCTCTATTTGAAAAAAAGGAAAATTTTTTTCAAGGTATGAGGCAGTAACGAACCCTGAGCTGAATCCAACCGGCTATGGCTGCACACAGACTAGAGGGCGAGCTGCGCTCACACCGAGACCGTGCAGACAGCCGTAAACGGCGCTGCAAGGCCCAAAAACCCCCCTCTAGGTTATCCTATGTAGTGTTTTTCCACTATTTAGCTGGAGACTGGTGGAAAAACACTAATAGGAAATTTTTTTTTAAATTTTAAACAGGCTGCTCTATTTGAAAAAAAGGAAAATTTTTTTCAAAGTATGAGGCAGTAACGAACCCTGAGCTGAATCCAACCGGCTATGGCTGCACACAGACTACAGGGCGAGCTGCGCTCACACCGAGACCGTGCAGACAGCCGTAAACGGCGCTGCAAGGCCCAAAAACCCTCCTCTAGGTTATCCTATGTAGTGTTTTTCCACTATTTAGCTGGAGACGGGTGGAAAAACACTAATAGGAAATTTTTTATTAAATTTTAAACAGGCTGCTCTATTTGAAAAAAAGGAAAATTTTTTTCAAGGTATGAGGCAGTAACGAACCCTGAGCTGAATCCAACCGGCTATGGCTGCACACAGACTAGAGGGCGAGCTGCGCTCACACCGAGACCGTGCAGACAGCCGTAAACGGCGCTGCAAGGCCCAAAAACCCTCCTCTAGGTTATCCTATGTAGTGTTTTTCCACTATTTAGCTGGAGACGGGTGGAAAAACACTAATAGGAAATTTTTTATTAAATTTTAAACAGGCTGCTCTATTTGAAAAAAAGGAAAATTTTTTTCAAGGTATGAGGCAGTAACGAACCCTGAGCTGAATCCAACCGGCTATGGCTGCACACAGACTAGAGGGCGAGCTGCGCTCACACCGAGACCGTGCAGACAGCCGTAAACGGCGCTGCAAGGCCCAAAAACCCCCCTCTAGGTTATCCTATGTAGTGTTTTTCCACAATTTAGCTGGAGACGGGTGGAAAAACACTAATAGGAAATTTGAGAAAAAATGTGCAGCAGGCTGCACTATGAGCAAAAAAGGACATCTGTGTGAGGCAGTGTGAACCCCCTGAGCTGAATACAACCGGGTATATGGCTGCACACAGACTACAGAGTAAGCTGCACACACACACACACACAGAGACCTTGCAGAATGCTGTTAAAACAGCGCTGCAAGGCAAGAGCAAGGTGAACAGTGAAGAACACACAGCGTTTTGCTAAATTAGCCTTTGGAAAGGAAAATAAAGCAATCAGCTATCTCAACTGGCCCTCAGTTAGAACACAGCGTCCTGTCCCTAACTGAAATCACAGCAGAGTGAGCGCAAAATGGCGGCAGCATTTTTTTATAGTGCTGAGTGACATCATTTCAGCATCCAATCACAGCCTTGCCAGTAGTTACATGCCCACCATGCTAAACAGGATATGCCCACACTTCAATTCATTCCTCATTGGCTGCTGCGTGCTGTTTGAATTTCGGGAACTTCCGATTCCGGTATCCGATACGCGGGAAGTATCGGAATTCGGTATCGGAATTCTGATACCGCAAGTATCGGCCGATACCCGATACTTGCGGTATCGGAATGCTCAACACTACTGCTAGCATCACACAAGGTTCATGGTGCCATTTGTTTTATGCAAAATCATTCTTTCAGAAGTCCCAAACAGTCTGAAAGTGACTTCATAAAACTTCCTGCACAATGTCAGTCTGTACTTTATGTTTTAATTGGAGAGAAAGAGCTTATTTACATCCATTCTGTGAAAGTCAAAATTTGTGTCAAATTGATAACTTTTGCCCATGACTGTACATGCATCAAAAGTAACTTGTGGCTATGACAGCAGAAGTTTTGTGGCATGTACCATATATACTCGAGTATAAGCCGACCCGAGTATAAGTCGACCCCCCTAATTTTGCCACAAAAAACTGGGAAAACTTATTGACTCGAGTATAAGCCTAGGGTGGAAAATGCAGCAGCTACTCGTAAATTTCAAAAATAAAAATAGATGCTCCATACCGTTCATTATTGCCCCATAGATGCTCCATATACAACTGTGCTATATAGAATGCTCTATACCGTTCATTATGGCCCCATAGATGCTCCATATAAAGCTGTGCCACATATAATGCTCTGCACCATTCATTATGGCCTCATAGATGCTCCTTATAAAGCTGTGCCATATATATATTGCTCTGCACCATTGATTATGGCCCCATAGATGCTCCTTATAAAGCTGTGCCCCATATACTGTATATTGCTCTGCACTGTTCATTATTTCCCCATAGATGCTCCTTATAAAGCTGTGCCATATATAATGCTCTGCACCGTTCTTTATGGCCCCATAGATGCTCCATATAAAGCTGTGCCATATATAATGCTCTGCACCGTACTTTTTGGCCCCATAGATGCTCCTTATATAATGCTGTGCCATATATAATGCTCTGCACCGTTCTTTATGGCCCCATAGATGTGCCATATAATGCTGTGCCATACAGGTCCTTCTCAAAAAATTAGCATATAGTGTTAAATTTCATTATTTACCATAATGTAATGATTACAATTAAACTTTCATATATTATAGATTCATTATCCACCAACTGAAATTTGTCAGGTCTTTTATTGTTTTAATACTGATGATTTTGGCATACAACTCCTGATAACCCAAAAAACCTGTCTCAATAAATTAGCATATTTCACCCATCCAATCAAATAAAAGTGTTTTTTAATAACAAACAAAAAAACCAACAAATAATAATGTTCAGTTATGCACTCAATACTTGGTCGGGAATCCTTTGGCAGAAATGACTGCTTCAATGCGGCGTGGCATGGAGGCAATCAACCTGTGACACTGCTGAGATGTTATGGAGGCCCAGGATGCTTCAATAGCGGCCTTAAGCTCATCCAGAGTGTTGGGTCTTGCGTCTCTCAACTTTCTCTTCACAATATCCCACAGATTCTCTATGGGGTTCAGGTCAGGAGAGTTGGCAGGCCAATTGAGCACAGTAATACCATGGTCAGTAAACCATTTACCAGTGGTTTTGGCACTGTGAGCAGGTGCCAGGTCGTGCTGAAAAATGAAATCTTCATCTCCATAAAGCATTTCAGCCGATGGAAGCATGAAGTGCTCCAAAATCTCCTGATAGCTAGCTGCATTGACCCTGCCCTTGATGAAACACAGTGGACCAACACCAGCAGCTGACATGGCACCCCACACCATCACTGACTGTGGGTAATTGACACTGCACTTCAGGCATTTTGGCATTTCCTTCTCCCCAGTCTTCCTCCAGACTCTGGCACCTTGATTTCCGAATGACATGCAAAATTTGCTTTCATCAGAAAAAAGTACTTGGGACCACTTAGCAACAGTCCAGTGCTGCTTCTCTGTAGCTCAAAAGTGGCTTTACCTGGGGAATGCGGCACCTGTAGCCCATTTCCTGCACACGCCTGTGCACGGTGGCTCTGGATGTTTCCACACCAGACTCAGTCCACTGCTTCCTCAGGTTCCCCAAGGTCTGGAATCGGTCCTTCTCCACAATCTTCCTCAGGGTCCGGTCTCCTCTTCTCGTTGTACAGCGTTTTCTGCCACATTGTTTCCTTCCAACAGACTTACCATTGAGGTGCCTTGATACAGCACTCTGGGAACAGCCTATTTGTTGAGAAATTTCTTTCTGGGTCTTACCCTCTTGCTTGAGGGTGTCAATGATGGCCTTCTTGACATCTGTCAGGTCGCTAGTCTTACCCATGATGGGGGTTTTGAGTAATGAACCAGGCAGGGAGTTTATAAAAGCCTCAGGTATCTTTTGCATGTGTTTAGAGTTAATTAGTTGATTCAGAAGATTAGGGTAATAGGTCGTTTAGAGAACCTTTTCTTGATATGCTAATTTATTGAGACAGGTTTTTTGGGTTATCAGGAGTTGTATGCCAAAATCATCAGTATTAAAACAATAAAAGACCTGACAAATTTCAGTTGGTGGATAATGAATCTATAATATATGAAAGTTTAATTGTAATCATTACATTATGGTAAATAATGAAATTTAACACTATATGCTAATTTTTTGAGAAGGACCTGTATATAATGCTCTGCACCGTTCATTATGACCCCATAGATGCTCCTTATAAAGCTGTGCCATATATGCTCTGCACCGTTCATTATGGCCCCATAGATGCTCCTTATAAAGCTGTGCCCCATATATATATATGCTCTGCACCTTTGATTATGGCCCCATAGATGCTCCTTATAAAGCTGTGCCCCATATATATATATTGCTCTGCACCTTTGATTATGGCCCCATAGAAGCTCCTTATAAAGCTGTGCCCCATGTATATATATTGCTCTGCACCTTTGATTATGGCCCCATAGAAGCTCCTTATAAAGCTGTGCCCCATATATAGATATTGCTCTGCACCTTTGATTATGGCCCCATAGATGCTCCTTATAAAGCTGTGCCCCATATATATTGCTCTGCACCTTTGATTATGGCCCCATAGATGCTCCTTATAAAGCTGTGCCCCATATATATATATGCTCTGCACCGTTGATTATGGCCCCATAGATGCTCCTTGTAAAGCTGTGCCATATAGAATGCTGCTGGTGCTGCCATAAAAAAAAAATCACATACTCACCTCTCTTGCTCAGGACGCCGGCGCTTTCAATATTTACCTGCTCCTCGTGCGGCTCCGTCTCCAGCACTGACGCTCAGCAGAGGGCGCGCACTGACTACGTCACAGCGCCCTCTAACCTGAGAGTCACTGCTAAAGGACGCTGCAGACGGAGCAGCACCGGAGCGAGGAGCAGGTAAATATAATGCAGCGCTGCGCTCCCCTTACCTGCTCCTGGCGCGGTCCCTGCAGTCCCTGGCTTCCCCAGCACTGCAGCTTCTTCCTGTAATTGAGCGGTCACAGTTACCGATCATTTACAGCAATGAATATGCGGCTTCTCCCCTATGGGAGGTGGAGCCGCCTATTCATTTCTGTAATGAGCGGTGCCATGTGACCGCTCAGTACAGGGAGAATCTGCAGCGCCGGGGAAGCCAGGGACTGCAGGGACCGCGCCGCAGCAGGTAAGTATAACTACACAGCCCCCGCTCCCCCTCACCTGCCGACCCCCGGGTATATGACTCGAGTATAAGCCGAGAGGGGGACTTTCAGCCCAAAAAAGTGGGCTGAAAATCTCGGCTTATACTCGAGTATATACGGTATGTTTAAAGGGAACCTGTCACCCCGAAAATCGCGGGTGAGGTAAGCCCACCGGCATCAGGGGCTTATCTACAGCATTCTGTAATGCTGTAGATAAGCCCCCGATGTTACCTGAAAAAGGAGAAAAAGACGTTAGATTATACTCACGTCTCCGGTCCGCTGCGGCGCCTCCTATCTTCTTTCCATGACGTCCTCTTCTGATCTTCAGCCACGGCTCCGGCGCAGGCGTACTTTGCTCTGCCCTGTTGAGAGCAGACAAAGTACTGCAGTGCGCAGGCGCCGGGCCTCTGACCTTTCCGGCGCTTGCGCACTGCAGTACTATCCTCTGCCTTCAACAGGGCAGAGCAAAGTACGCCTGCGCCGGAGCCGTGGCTGAAGATCAGAAGAGGACGAAAGAAGATAGGAGGCGCCGCGCGTCTTTTTCTCCTTTTTCAGGTAACATCAGGGGCTTATCTACAGCATTACAGAATGCTGTAGATAAGCCCCTGATGCCGGTGGGCTTACCTCATCCGCAATTTTCGGGGTGACAGGTTCCCTTTAATTGTTAAATTGTACTAGTAAAACAGTAATGAATTTTGTTTCACTTTTTACATCCTGTATACATTTATTTTATATTCTACCCTTTTTAATAAAAATTCTAAACCATTATAAAAATGTTAATTTGCAGGCATATTTATTGGAAAAGTAAGTTGTAGCTAGAGATGGACATACCCAAACCCCAATAAATTAAATAGGAGGCAAAACCAATTGCATAGAAAACACCTTCAGGGGGGCTAAAAAGTTGCCAAAACAACTCAAATTAGGGGCAGACACCAGTAAAAGTGGCTTCAATTGACCCAAAGTAGAAATAGTGTAATTGCACAGCTTGGATGCATGGGACCGAGCTTGGAGCAGCTGAAACATTGATCAGTAATAGGTGGATGAGTGACAGGTGTAGGCCTGGTGCTCAGGGAGGCCTGCCAAATTCAGGCAACACACATGAAGGGGACTCAACTTTGAACCCAAACATTTTTAAAAATTAGGGGCAGACACCAGGAAAAGTGGCATCAATTGACCCACAGTATAAATATTATAATGTTACAGCAGCTGTCAGAGTTTGGGCCAGCATTTAGAGCTTTGAATTTAAGCTAGGAGCCCTTAAACCTGATGCAACAGCTCAAACTATTTTTTTGCTCAGCCACACTCAGATGGCACATATATCAGCTTTGTAGAGTAGACTATTAATGTTAGAAATACCTAAGGATAGTAACGCAGGTTGTTGACTAAATGTAAATGCAGACATTCTGGTCTGGTAGTGTAGTGGCTGGCGCTGTGTATGTAGAGCCAGTTGACACCGCCCCCTTTCTGTTTTGTCTCCGTGACGACGTGACTGATAGTTTGGACGTCTTGGCCCACAGTGCGCATGTCCACTTGCATCTGGATTGTGGGACATTGTGGGCGGTGCCGGGTAATGACGCGTGCGGTTCAGTGACGCCATTTCCGGCGGAACTGACCGCGGCGCCATTTTGGAGGCCGCCCGGATGTAATTCCCTGCCGGACGGGCGGTGACATGCGCCGCAACATGTGGGCTTAATGCTGATAATTAGAGCGACCTTTATAAGACACACTCTTGACATGTAGCAGCACTGCCCCCTGACGAAGCTGACGCGAAACGCGCATTGGGGCCACTGCGTGGAGCATCCTAACTGCCAGCATCTGGGTAAGGTTTATCTGGGCGCATTTGTATGTATGAATATATTCTTACTAGAGGCCCCCTGAGCCTTTGCGCATGGCTCAGCGTATTTGAAAAAACAATCGTTTTTCGGACACCTTATAGTGCCTTGATCCTAGCCCAGGTTTGATTTGCACTAAGCACTTTAGGAAAGGATTTTTTGGCATTGGGTATATCCACGCAGTGTCTTTCCATCTTTTTGCTACCACCATCCCTCTTACTGTTGTTTTATGTTTATATGTAGTGTTTAAACTTGATGTACCAATATTAGTATTTTGTGGTTGATAACTAATAAAAATTTGATAAATATTTATGGACATTAACTCCGATTCTTCATGGTTAGTTCTGGTCTGGTAGACCTACTGCTACAGGCAACACACATGAAGGAGACCCAACTTGGAGTCTCCACATTTCCAAAAATTCTCAAACACAACTAAAGTAGCATCAATTTCCACAGATTATAAATAGCATAATCGGGCTCTGACACTCCTTCCACTAAAGGTAGCCACCATATGGAGACCCATCTTGGAATCTTCACATTTCAAAAAATTATTTGTAACTAGAGATGAGCAAATATGTTGGGAAAATGATCGCCAAACATAAATTCAGCATCAATATAGCACATTTGGATTTCTGATTGGAAACACAACTAAATTTTCTTCATATCTGGAAAAATCGGCAACATTCGGTAAAAGAGCAGGAAAACATTTGCGTTGCCACTGAATTATTTTTAGCACTTAGCTAGGATAGAGAGATGGTGTATAATGAGAGGGGGGACATGTTGGATGAGGGGAGGAAGTGAGGAGAGCTCCAAGAAACTTATACATTTTTGTGTATGCACATTTCAGCTAGCCAATCAGGGTGTAGGAAACATCCACAATGTTCAGACACAAAGTCTTGTGCCATTGGTTGCTGAAATCACATGTCCCTCTCCATATGAAGAGCGAAAGTCTTGTTTTAGTGCCATTTTGTCAGTAAAACAGCGCAGAGAGGCTGCTCCTGACACTGCTCCTAGGTGCTGATAAATTTTAGCTAGTTAGCTAGGTGGTTGTTTATAAGTCAGAAAGTTTAGATAGCTAGTGTTCTGTGCGGCTGTGAAATTGACCTTCCAGGAGATTTTTTTTTCTTCTAGTAAGGTCCACAGACAGACAGCAGGGCACATGTCATAGAAGTATGTTGTGTACTGCTTCTATTGTGCTCCATGCACGAGTAGATCTTTTCAAAATTTATTTTTTTCAGTTACTAATGTGAATCAGCACGCCATATCCCACCTTGTCATTTATTGCTGACGTGATACAGTATGTCAGATCTGAGTTTGAAATTGCTTGAAGTATATATTTTATTGTATACAGGCCTCATCCACAGAAAAAAATACTTTTTTTCTGTTACTAACGTGATACAGAAGGGGAGATCTCACTTTGAAATTGTTTGGAGCATATATTCCATTATACAGGCCTCATCCACACTAAAAAATTACTTTCTTCTGTTACTAACATAATACAGCAGGCCAGATGTCAGTTTGAAATTTTTGGGTGCGAATATGGTTTTCCATACAGGGGTACACATGATAAAAAAAATATTTTTTTCTGTTACTACTGTCCTCCAAAAAGTTGGAGACTGTTTGTCTTTTAATAATAATAATCTTTATTTAATAATCTTTATTTTTATATTTTAATTACTTTGGCCTGTTATTGTGCTCCAGACAGGAGTCCAAATCTCACAATATAAATTCTTTATGCTAATAGCATGGTCCTGAAACCATGCCATAATTAAGCATTGGACAGGGCTTGGAGTAGTATGTCTAGCTTAACCCCTTAACCCCAGGAGCTTTTTTCGGTTTTGCGTTTTCGTTTTTTGCTTCCCTTCTTCCAAGAGCCATAACTTTTTTATTTTTCTATCAATATGGCCATGTGAGGGCTTGTTTTTTTGCGGGACGAGTTGTACTTTTGAACGTCACCATTGGTTTTACCATGCCATGTACTATAAAAACAGGAAAAAAAATTCAAGTGCAGTGAAATTGCAAAAAAATTGCAATCCCACACTTGGTTTTTGTTTGGCTTTTTTACTAGGTTAATTAAATGCTAAAACTGACCTGCCATTATGATTCTCCAGGTCATTGTGAGTTCATAGACACCAAACATGTTTAAGTTCTGTTTTATCTAAGTGGTGAAAAAAATTCCAAACTTTGTTAAAAAAAAACACTCCATTTTCTGATACCCGTAGTGTATCCATTTATCGTGGTCTCGGGTTAGGTGATGGCTTATTTTTTGCGGGCAGAGCTGATGTTGTAATAATACCATTTTGGTGCAGATACGATCGTTTGATCGCCCATTATTGCATTTGTTTCGGTGACCAAAAAAAGGAATTTTGGAGTTTTTACTTTTTCTCGCTATGCCATTTAGCGATCAGGTAAATCCCACTTTTTATTAATGGACCTCCTGATTCTGAATGCAGCGATATGAAATATGTATAGGTTTGATTTTATTTTTATTGTTTTGTATGAGGCAAAAGGGGGTGATTTGAACTTTTATATTTTTTTATATTTTTAAAAACATCTTTGTTAGGGTTAGCGGAACACACCAAATAATTAGAGAAAAGGAATAAGGTGCGTTCGCAGCCCAGGGTCCACCGTGCAGAGATGGAACCTGCTGCTAAGCAATGACGGACTATATGGCGGTACAATGAGAATACACACACGGGTTAGCTTCACCCTGTGTGAAAGAAGCGAACCCTGTTGCGTCACAGGGCCGCAGTACCGAACGTAACGGAAATAATAATAAAGTAATACGAGAGTGCATGCGGTGCCGCACTGACGGATGCCACTAACCATCCAGACTTGGGTTTGGAAAGCGCGGTGATAGTGCACGGCGCCGCACTGGCGGTCACAGCAATAGACGCTGTTTGTGAACTAATGTTGGTAAAGTTGGGCGCTCGATTACAATCATCCTCCTTACGTGAACATTCAAACACAAGGGAGGGGATGATTAAAGAGCGACTTTCACTCACAATCCACACACATACACTATGTTCAAATTATTATACAGATGACATTTTTCTCGGATTTTCCTAAATGGTCGGTGCAAATGACAGTCAGTCTAATAAAAGTCATCACCCATTTGATTATACATCGAATTTTATTGAAGAAACCTCCCAATGATAACAGTATAATCTCCAAAATGAATAAAAACTCAAAATGCACTGTTCCAAATTATTAGGCACAGTAGAATTTCTAAACATTTGATATGTTTTAAAGAACTAAAAATGCTCATTTGTGGAATTTGCAGCATTAGGAGGTCACATTCACTGAACAAAAAAGCTATTTAACTCCAAAACACCCTAACAGGCCAAGTTACATTACATAGGACCCCTTCTTTGATATCACCTTCACAGTTCTTGCATTCTTGAGTTTTTGGAGAGTTTCTGCTTGTACGTCTTTGCATGAAGTCAGAATAGCTTCCCAGAGCTGCTGTTTTGATGTGAACTGCCTCCCACCCTCATAGATCTTGTACTGGATGATACTCCAAAGGTTTTCTAGGGTTGAGGTCAGGGGAAGATGGTGGCCACTAGGGTTGAGCGAAACGGGTCGAACATTTTCAAAAGTCGCCGACTTTTGGCTAAGTCGGGGTTTCATGAAACCCGATCCGACCCCTGTGCGGGGTCGGCCATGCGGTACGCGACTTTCGCGCCAAAGTCGCGTTTCAATGACGCGAAAAGCGCCATTTCTCAGCCAATGAAGGTAAACGCAGAGTGTGGGCAGCGTGATGACATAGGTCCTGGTCCCCACCATCTTAGAGAAGGGCATTGCAGTGATTGGCTTGCTGTCTCCAACGTCACAGGGGCTATAAAGAGGCGTTCCCGCCGACCGCCATCTTACTGCTGCTGATCTGAGCTTAGGGAGAGGTTGCTGCCGCTTTGTCAGAAGCAGGGATAGCGTTAGGCAGGGTCCATTAACCACAAAACCGCTTGTGCTGCAGCGATTTGCACTGTCCAACACCACCCTCGGTGTGCAGGGACAGTGGAAGTTTTTTTTTTTTTTTTTCCCCTCAGCGCTGTAGCTCATTGGGCTGCCCTAGAAGGCTCCCTGATAGCTGCATTGCTGTGTGTACGCCGCTGTGCAAACCAACTGCTTTTTTCAAAGCACAAATCCTCTTGTTCCTTCCTTTCTGCACAGCTATCTTTTTTGTTTGTCCACACTTTTTATTTCATTTGTGCATCAGTCCACTCCTTATTGCTGCCTGCCATACCTGGCTGAGATTACTGCAGGCAGGGAGATAGTAGCTGCCTGCCATACCTGGCTGAGATTACTGCAGGCAGGGAGATAGTAATTGTAGGACATTCCCTGTTTTTTTTTTTTTTTTTTTTTTGGTGGGAGATTAAGATTGGCAATTTGGCATTTCTGCTAGAGTGCCATCCCTGTGTGTGCCATCTCTCTCACATAGTGGGCCATAGAAAGCCTTTTCATTTTTCTGTATTTTTTTTTGTGGGGTGTATAAATTCTCCCTGATAAAAATACAGTGGGAGATTAATATTGGCCTTTGGGCTTGTGTGCCAGTCCTGAGTGTGCCATCTCTCTCACAAATAGTGGGCCATAGAAAGCCTATTTTATTTTTTTTGGGGTTTTATAAATTCTCCCTGAAAAAAAGGGAGATTAATATTGGCCTCTGGGCTTGTGTGCCAGTCCTGAGCGTGCCATCTGTGCCAGCCCTGAGCGTGCCATCTCTCTCACAAATAGTGGGCCATAGAAAGCCTATTTAATTTTTTTTTTGGTTTTATAAATTCTCCCTGAAAAAAAGGGAGATTAATATTGGCCTCTGGGCTTGTGTGCCAGTTGTGAGCGTGCCATCTGTGCCAGTCCTGAGCGTGCCATCTCTCTCACAAATAGTGGGCCATAGAAAGCCTATTTAATTTTTTTTTTGGTTTTATAAATTTTCCCTGAAAAAAGGGAGATTAATATTGGCCTCTGGGCTTGTGTGCCAGTTGTGAGCGTGCCATCTGTGCCAGCCCTGAGCGTGCCATCTCTCTCACAAATAGTGGGCCATAGAAAGCCTATTTAATTTTTTTTTTTGGTTTTATAAATTCTCCCTGAAAAAAAGGGAGATTAATATTGGCCTCTGGGGTTGTGTGCCAGTTGTGAGCGTGCCATCTGTGCCAGTCCTGAGCGTGCCATCTCTCTCACAAATAGTGGGCCATAGAAAGCCTATTTAATTTTTTTTTTGGTTTTATAAATTTTCCCTGAAAAAAGGGAGATTAATATTGGCCTCTGGGCTTGTGTGCCAGTTGTGAGCGTGCCATCTGTGCCAGTCCTGAGCGTGCCATCTCTCTCACAAATAGTGGGCCATAGAAAGCCTATTTAATTTTTTTTTTGGTTTTATAAATTTTCCCTGAAAAAAGGGAGATTAATATTGGCCTCTGGGCTTGTGTGCCAGTTGTGAGCGTGCCATCTGTGCCAGTCCTGAGCGTGCCATCTCTCTCACAAATAGTGGGCCATAGAAAGCCTATTTAAATAATTTTTTGGTTTTATAAATTCTCCCAGAAAAAAAGGGAGATTAATATTGGCCTCTGGGCTTCTGTGCCAGTCCTGAGCGTGCCATCTGTGCCAGTCCTGAGCGTCCCATCTCTCTCACAAATAGTGGGCCATAGAAAGCCTATTTTTTTTTTTTTTGGGTTTTAGAAATTCTCCCTGAAAAAAAAGGGAGATTAATATTGCCCTTTGGGCTTGTGTGCCAGTACTAAGCGTGCCATCTCTCTCTCTCTCTCAGTCAGTGGGCCATAGAACGCCTATTTTTGGTTTTATTTGTTTTCTAAATTCTCCCTGAAAAAATCATTTTATTTTATTTGGTTTCTAAATTCTTCCTGATAAAATCATATTTTTTTTATTATTTTTTTTTTCTAAAGTCTCCCTGAAAAAAAAAAAAAAAAAAAAAAAACAGTGGGAGATTAATATTGGCCTTTCTGCTTGTGTGCCAGTCTTGACTCCTGGGTGCGTCATCTCTCAGTCAGTGGGCCATAGAACGCCTATTTTTGGTTTTATTTGTTTTATAAATTCTCCCTGAAAAAAATCATTTTATTTTATTTGGTTTCTAAATTCTTCCTGATAAAATCATATTTTTTTTATTATTTTTTTTTCTAAAGTCTCCCTGAAAAAAAAAAAAAAAAAACAACCAAAAAAAACAGTGGGAGATTAATATTGGCCTTTCTGCTTGTGTGCCAGTCTTGACTCCTGGGTGTGCCATCTCTCTCTCTCTCTCTCTCCAATTGTGGTCCATAGAAAGCCTATATTTTTTTTCCTTGATTTGGGTTCCAAAATCTACCAGAGAAAATAACTACATCAATCATTGGAAGAAAAATATTGGCCTCTGGGCTTGTGTGCCACTCCTGACTCCTGTGTGCGTCATCTCTCAGTCAGTGGGCCATAGAACGCCTATTTTTGTTTTTATTTGTTTTATAAATTCTCCCTGAAAAAATCATTTTATTTTATTTGGTTTCTAAATTCTTCCTGATAAAATCATATTTTTTTTATTATTTTTTTTTCTAAAGTCTCCCTGAAAAAAAAAAAAAAAAAACAACCAAAAAAAACAGTGGGAGATTAATATTGGCCTTTCTGCTTGTGTGCCAGTCTTGACTCCTGGGTGTGCCATCTCTCTCTCTCTCTCTCTCTCTCCAATTGTGGTCCATAGAAAGCCTATATTTTTTTTCCTTGATTTGGGTTCCAAAATCTACCAGAGAAAATAACTCCATCAATCATTGGTAGAAAAATATTGGCCTCTGGGCTTGTGTGCCACTCCTGATTCCTGTGTGCGTCATCTCTCACTCAGTGGCCCATAGAAAGCATATAGTTTGTTACATTTGTTTTCTAAATTCTCCCTGCAAAAATCTATTTTTTTTTTTGGGGGGGGTTTCTAAAGTGTTCCTGAAAAAAATAAAAATAAAAAAAAAATAATAGTGTGACATTAATATTAACATTTGTGCTTCAGTGACAGTCCTGCGTGTGGGGCATCTCTCTAATTTGCAGCCACCAAAAAAAGAGTGTGTAACATTGGGCCTGATTTTCGCTGTGGTCTCACCAACCTGTAAAGGGGTAGCTAAATCATACTGAAGTTATAGCTCACCGTGTAAGTTGTGTGACTGCAACAAATAACGTTAGTTTGGTTACGTTTTTAAAACAATGAGGAAGTCTAGTGGAAGAGGTCGTGGCCGGGGGCGTTCATTGTCAGCTGGTAATGAGGGTAGTGGTAGTGGTGGAGCATCAGGTGGAGCCAGGTTCGTCGTCCGGCTACACAAGGCCTCGAACGCTCCCTTTTCTGGGATTAGGAAAACCGCTTTTAAAGCCGGAGCAGCAAGAGCAAGTTTTGGCTTATCTTGCTGACTCAGCCTCTAGCTCTTTTGCCTCCTCTCGTGAAACTGGTAAAAGTAAAAGCAGCGCGTCGTTAGTGGATGTTCACGGTCAGGGACAAGTCACTTCCTTGTCCTCTTCAGCAAAAACAACAACAGAGAAGAATGCAGCAGGCGACACAACGGGTTACTCCATGGAGCTCTTTACACATACCGTCCCTGGCTTAGAAAGTGAAGCAGTTAACAGTCCATGCCCATTACAAGTTGAATCTGACATGGAGTGCACTGACGCACAGCCACAGCCAGACTACTATGCTGGTCCTTTGACTCAGACCACAACATTGCCCTCGCAGGGTGCTGATCAAGAATCAGACCCTGATGAGACTATGTTGCCCCATCACGAACGCTATACCACCGAACGACACGGTGACACAGACGAAGTTGCGCAGGAGGTACAAGAAGAGTTATTAGATGACCCAGTTCTTGACCCCGATTGGCAGCCATTGGGGGAACAGGGTGCAGGCGGCAGCAGTTCTGAAGCAGAGGAGGAGGAGGGGCCGCAGCAGGCATCAACATCGCCACAGGTTCCATCTGCCGGGCCCGTATCTTGCCCAAAACGCGTGGCAAAGCCAAAACCTGGTGGAGGACAGCGTGGCCATCCGGTTAAAGCTCAGTCTGCAATGCCTGAAAAGGTATCCGATGCTAGAAAGAGTGCAGTCTGGCATTTTTTTAAACAACATCCAATTGATCAGCGCAAAGTCATCTGTCAAAAATGTTCTACTTCCTTAAGCAGAGGTCAGAATCTGAAAAGTCTCAATACTAGTTGCATGCATAGACATTTAACCACCATGCATTTGAAAGCTTGGACTAACTACCAAACGTCCCTTAAGGTTGTTGCACCCTCGGCCAATGAAGCTAGTCATCAACGCAACATCCCTTCCGGCAGTGTAGGACCACCATTTAGCGCACCACCTGCTGTATCTGTGCAGGTATCTTTGCCAGGCCAAAGCAGTCAGGGTCAGGGAATCACCAGTTTCGTAGTAGGAAACACTGCATCTAGGGCACCGGCGGCAACAATACCATCTCCCACCGTCTCTCAGTCTGCCATGTCCACCGGCACCCCCGCTAGTTCCACGATCTCCAGCTCTCCAGTCCAGCTCACCCTACATGAGACTATGGTTAGAAAAAGGAAATACTTAGCCTCGCATCCGCGTACACAGGGTTTGAACGCCCACATAGCTAGACTAATCTCGTTAGAGATGATGCCCTACCGGTTAGTTGAAAGCGAAGCTTTCAAAGACCTGATGGACTACGCTGTACCACGCTACGAGCTACCCAGTCGACACTTTTTTTCCAGAAAAGCCATCCCAGCCCTCCACCAGCATGTTAAAGAGCGCATCGTCCATGCACTCAGGCAATCCGTGAGCACAAAGGTGCACCTGACAACAGATGCATGGACCAGTAGGCATGGCCAGGGACGTTACGTGTCCATCACGGCACACTGGGTAAATGTGGTGGATTCAGGGTCCACAGGGGACAGCAAGTTTGGGATAGTTCTGCCTAGCCCACGGTCTAGTAAACAGTTGTCTGTAGCCGTTCGCACCCCCTCCTCCTCCTCCTCCTCCTCGTCCTCCTCCTCGTCCTCCTCGTCCTCCTCGGCCTCCCGGGGGCACGGGAAATTGGTGGCGTGGCAAGGCCGGGTTCTGGTTTTTTGAGGGACACAAGTGACGTAGATTTGCCTGCAACTGCCCCTCAACCAAGCACAACCGCAGATTTGACAACGGGAACTTTGGCCCACATGGCGGATTATGCCTTGCGTATCCTCAAAAGGGACACACGCATTACAAAAATGATGAACGATGACGATTACTGGTTGGCCTGCCTCCTTGATCCTCGCTATAAAGGCAAATTGCAAAATATTATGCCACATGAGAACTTGGAACTAATATTAGCAACAAAACAATCAACTCTTGTTGACCGTTTGCTTCTGGCATTCCCTGCACACAGCGCCCGTGATCGTTCTCACACGAGCTCCAGGGGCCAGCAGACCAGAGGTGTTAGAGGGGCAGAAATCAGAAGTGGCGTTGGCCAGAGGGGTTTTCTGACCAGGTTGTGGAGTGATTTTTCTATGACCGCAGACAGGACAGGTACTGCAGCATCAATTCAAAGTGACAGGAGACAACATTTGTCCAGTATGGTTACAAACTATTTTTCATCCCTTATCGACGTTCTCCCTCAACCGTCATTCCCATTTGATTACTGGGCATCCAAATTAGACACCTGGCCAGAATTGGCAGAATATGCATTGCAGGAGCTTGCTTGCCCGGCAGCTAGTGTCCTATCAGAAAGAGTATTCAGTGCTGCAGGTTCAATACTAACAGAAAAAAGGACTCGTCTGGCTACCCAAAATGTAGATGATCTAACCTTCATTAAAATGAACCACAACTGGATTTCAAAATCTTTTGCCCCACCCTGCCCGGCTGACACCTAGCTTTCCTATGAAAAGGTCTTGCCTGTGGACTATTCTGAATGACTTTTCCAATCTCGTAATTTTCTTCACCTGATTGTCCAGCATACGACATGTTTCCACCTCACGAAATGGCCAAACTCCCCACACGGGGCCGTGCTATCGCCACTTTGCGCTTGGACCCTTGAGAGTGCTGTTTGTCTGAAGAGGTGGGTGTGGCCGCTTTTGGTCGACGGCACTGCCACTGGGTCCCTCATAGTACAATAAAGTGTCTCTGGCGGTGGTGGTGCGCACCCAACGTCAGACACACCGTTGTAATATGAGGGGCCCTGTGCCTGTACCGCCGGCCACAAGACAGTTCCCCCCCCCAGCTCAAACAGTGCTCTACCACTAGCAAAATTATCTCTCACAGCTTCACCAATGTGTAGTCTAGGCGCTGACATCCTTCAATGCCTGGCACTGACAATACCATTGTTTTGACATTTTTGTTATGTTAGGCCTTCGAAGCCTGTCTGCGGTCCCTTCTTTCTACAACTACTACACTGACCAGGCCACTGCTGGCCGTGTTACCCTGGAACCAATTTAAAAGTGCCTACAGTCAGCCCAATTTTGTTATGTTAGGCCTTCGAAGACTGTCTGCCGTCACTCCTTCCACTAGACTTCCACTGACCATACACTGCTGCCCATGTACCCCTGGAACCAATTTAAAAGTGCCTACAGCCAGCCCAATTTTGTTATGTTAGGCCTTCGAAGCCTGTCTGCGGTCACTCCTTCCACTAGACTTCCACTGACCAGACCACTGCTGCCCGTGTACCCCTGCAACCAATTTAAAAGTGCCTACAGCCAGCCCAAGTTTGTTATGTTAGGCCTTTGAAGCCTGTCTGCGGTCACTCCTTCCACTAGACTTCCACTGACCAGACCACTGCTGCCCGTGTACCCCTGGAACCAATTTAAATGTGCCTACAGCCAGCCCAAGTTTATTATGTTAGGCCTTCGAAGCCTGTCTGCGGTCACTCCTTCCACTAGACTTCCACAGACCAGACCACTGCTGCCCGTGTACCCCTGGAACCAATTTAAAAGTGCCTACAGCCAGCCCAAGTTTGTTATGTTAGGCCTTGGAAGCCTGTCTGCGGTCACTCCTTCCACTAGACTTCCACTGACCAGACCACTGCTGCCCGTGTACCCCTGGAACCAATTTAAAAGTGCCTACAGCCAGCCCAAGTTTGTTATGTTAGGCCTTCGAAGCCTGTCTGCGGTCACTCCTTCCACTAGACTTCCACAGACCAGACCACTGCTGCCCGTGTACCCCTGGAACCAATTTAAAAGTGCCTACAGCCAGCCCAAGTTTGTAATGTTAGGC
Organism: Ranitomeya imitator; assembly: GCF_032444005.1. Classification (NCBI taxonomy): domain Eukaryota; kingdom Metazoa; phylum Chordata; class Amphibia; order Anura; family Dendrobatidae; genus Ranitomeya; species Ranitomeya imitator. Next base: position 883,419,234 of record NC_091282.1, on the reverse strand, counting down.
CTTGGAAGCCTGTCTGCGGTCACTCCTTCCACTAGACTTCCACTGACCAGACCACTGCTGCCCGTGTACCCCTGGAACCAATTTAAAAGTGCCTACAGCCAGCCCAAGTTTGTTATGTTAGGCCTTCGAAGCCTGTCTGCGGTCACTCCTTCCACTAGACTTCCACAGACCAGACCACTGCTGCCCGTGTACCCCTGGAACCAATTTAAAAGTGCCTACTGCCAGCCCAAGTTTGTAATGTTAGGCATTGGAAGCCTGTCTGCGGTCACTCCTTCCACTAGACTTCCACTGACCAGACCACTGCTGCCCGTGTACCCCTGGAACCAATTTAAAAGTGCCTACAGCCAGCCCAAGTTTGTTATGTTAGGCCTTCGAAGCCTGTCTGCGGTCACTCCTTCCACTAGACTTCCACAGACCAGACCACTGCTGCCCGTGTACCCCTGGAACCAATTTAAAAGTGCCTACAGCCAGCCCAAGTTTGTTATGTTAGGCCTTCGAAGCCTGTCTGCGGTCACTCCTTCCACTAGACTTCCACAGACCAGACCACTGCTGCCCGTGTACCCCTGGAACCAATTTAAAAGTGCCTACAGCCAGCCCAAGTTTGTTATGTTAGGCCTTCGAAGCCTGTCTGCGGTCACTCCTTCCACTAGACTTCCACAGACCAGACCACTGCTGCCCGTGTACCCCTGGAACCAATTTAAAAGTGCCTACAGCCAGCCCAAGTTTGTTATGTTAGGCCTTCGAAGCCTGTCTGCGGTCACTCCTTCCACTAGACTTCCACAGACCAGACCACTGCTGCCCGTGTACCCCTGGAACCAATTTAAAAGTGCCTACAGCCAGCCCAAGTTTGTTATGTTAGGCCTTGGAAGCCTGTCTGCGGTCACTCCTTCCACTAGACTTCCACTGACCAGACCACTGCTGCCCGTGTACCCCTGGAACCAATTTAAAAGTGCCTACAGCCAGCCCAAGTTTGTTATGTTAGGCCTTGGAAGCCTGTCTGCGGTCACTCCTTCCACTAAACTTCCACTGACCAGACCACTGCTGCCCGTGTACCCCTGGAACCAATTTAAAAGTGCCTACAGCCAGCCCAAGTTTGTTATGTTAGGCCTTCGAAGCCTGTCTGCGGTCACTCCTTCCACTAGACTTCCACAGACCAGACCACTGCTGCCCGTGTACCCCTGGAACCAATTTAAAAGTGCCTACAGCCAGCCCAAGTTTGTTATGTTAGGCCTTGGAAGCCTGTCTGCGGTCACTCCTTCCACTAGACTTCCACTGACCAGACCACTGCTGCCCGTGTACCCATGGAACCAATTTAAAAGTGCCTACAGCCAGCCCAAGTTTGTTATGTTAGGCCTTGGAAGCCTGTCTGCGGTCACTCCTTCCACTAGACTTCCACTGACCAGACCACTGCTGCCCATGTACCCCTGGAACAAATTTAAAAGTGCCTACAGCCAGCCCAAGTTTGTTATGTTAGGCCTTCGAAGCCTGTCTGCGTCCCGTTCTTTCAACTACAACTACACTGACCAGGCCACTGATGGCCGTGTTCCCCTGGAACCAATTTTAACTTGCCTACAGCCAGCCCTATGTTATTATGTTAGGCCTTCGAAGCCTGTCTGCGTCCCGTTCTTTCAACTACAACTACACTGACCAGGCCACTGATGGCCGTGTTCCCCTGGAACCAATTTTAACTTGCCTACAGCCAGCCCAATGTTAGGCCTTTGATGCCTGTCTGCCGTCACTCCTTCCACTAGGCCTCCACTGACCTGTCTATTGCTGCCCGTGTACCCCTTGAACCAACATCATTAAATATAAAAAAAATTAATTTGATTATAAAAAATAAGATCGTGTTGAGATCTCAAATGCAGACATTTTAACAATCAAAACAAACACACAACAAATATCTGGAACTGTACTACAAAGGTCCAACAGCTACAATTTCTTTCTCCTGCAAGAAGTTAACTGAAAGTTTTTTGGAGTTGTTAACACAGATATGGCATCCACCGAGTGTTGTCCTGTCGCGTCTCCTTTAAATTATTTCCAATAAGATGTTAAACTATTAATTTAATAAAATCAATAATGAAAAAAATAATTGAGTAAGTCAAAAGCACATTGCAAATAAACATTAATTACAAATCAAGAAGCATGGCGCGTCCGAGGGTGAGTAGATACCGAATAAGAATATAATCACCCTCGGACGCGCAATGCTTATTTAAAACAGCCTTCCTTCCTAAGAATCAGCCCTTCCGTGGTGTAGAGAGAGGTTGTGTTACACTCCAAGGTGTTCCCCAGGTTGCCTTTCCTGAGCTTCGATCTTCCGGCTCTCATTTAGTAGCTGTTGGAAACTACGCTGCATTAGGCCTACTAATTGTGTATGGGTGAAACAGTGGCGCATCTGCGGTCCCTCCTTCCACTAGGCCTCCACTGACCTGTCTACTGCGGCCCGTGTACCCCTTGAACCAACCTAATAAAATATTTAAAAAATTAATTTGATTATAAAAAATAAGATCGTGTTGAGATCTCAAATGCAGACATTTTAACAATCAAAACAAACACACAACAAATATCTGGAACTGTACTACAAAGGTCCAACAGCTACAATTTCTTTCTCCTGCAAGAAGTTAACTGAAAGTTTTTTGGAGTTGTTAACACAGATATGGCATCCACCGAGTGTTGTCCTGTCGCGTCTCCTTTAAATTATTTCCAATAAGATGTTAAACTATTAATTTAATAAAATCAATAATTAAAAAAATAATTGAGTAAGTCAAAAGCACATTGCAAATAAACATTAATTACAAATCAAGAAGCATGGCGCGTCCGAGGGTGAGTAGATACCGAATAAGAATATAATCACCCTCGGACGCGCAATGCTTATTTACAACAGCCTTCCTTCCTAAGAATCAGCCCTTTCGTGGTGTAGAGAGAGGTTGTGTTACACTCCAAGGTGTTCCCCGGGTTGCCTTTCATGAGCTTCGATCTTCCGGCTCTCGTTTAGTAGTTGGTGGAAACTACGCTGCATTAGGCCTACAAATTTGGTATGGGGTGTAGAGACAGGTTGTGTTACACTCCAAGGTTTTCACCAGGTTGCCTTTCCTGAGCTTCGATCTTCATGCTCTCGTTTAGTAGTTGTAGAAAAGTACGCTGCATTAGGCCTACAAAATGGGTATGGGGTGGAGAGAGATGGTGTGTTACACTCCAAGGTGTTCCCCAGGTTGCCTTTCCTGAGCTTCGATCTTCATGCTCTCGTTTAGTAGGTGTCGGAAAGTAGGCTGCATTAGGCCTAAAAAATGGGGAATGGGGTGGAGAGAGATGGTGTGTTACACTCCAAGGTGTTCCCCAGGTTTCCTTGCCATTGCTTCGGTCTTCCGACTCTCGTTTAGTAGTTGTAGAAAAGTACACTGCATTAGGCCTAAAAAATGGGTATGGGGTGGAGAGAGATGGTGTGTTACACTCCAAGGTGTTCCCCAGGTTGCCTTTCCTGAGCTTCGATCTTCATGCTCTCGTTTAGTAGGTGTCGGAAAGTAGGCTGCATTAGGCCTACAAATTGGGTATGGGGTGGAGAGAGATGGTGTGTTACACTCCAAGGTGTTCCCCAGGTTGCCTTTCCTGAGCTTCGATCTTCATGCTCTCGTTTAGTAGGTGTCGGAAAGTAGGCTGCATTAGGCCTACAAATTGGGTATGGGGTGGAGAGAGATGGTGTGTTACACTCCAAGGTGTTCCCCAGGTTTCCTTGCCATTGCTTCGGTCTTCCGACTCTCGTTTAGTAGTTGTAGAAAAGTACACAGCATTAGGCCTACAAAATGGGTATGGGGTGGAGAGAGATGGTGTGTTACACTCCAAGGTGTTCCCCAGGTTGCCTTTCCTGAGCTTCGATCTTCATGCTCTCGTTTAGTAGGTGTCGGAAAGTAGGCTGCATTAGGCCTAAAAAATGGGGAATGGGGTGGAGAGAGATGGTGTGTTACACTCCAAGGTGTTCCCCAGGTTTCCTTGCCATTGCTTCGGTCTTCCGACTCTCGTTTAGTAGTTGTAGAAAAGTACACTGCATTAGGCCTAAAAAATGGGTATGGGGTGGAGAGAGATGGTGTGTTACACTCCAAGGTGTTCCCCAGGTTGCCTTTCCTGAACTTCGATCTTCATGCTCTCGTTTAGTAGGTGTCGGAAAGTAGGCTGCATTAGGCCTACAAATTGGATATGGGGTGGAGAGAGATGGTGTGTTACACTCCAAGGTGTTCCCCAGGTTTCCTTGCCATTGCTTCGGTCTTCCGACTCTCGTTTAGTAGTTGTAGAAAAGTACACAGCATTAGGCCTACAAAATGGGTATGGGGTGGAGAGAGATGGTGTGTTACACTCCAAGGTGTTCCCCAGGTTGCCTTTCCTGAGCTTCTATCTTCAGGCTCTCATTAAATTGTGGTTAAATGGAACAACTGCATTTGGCGTACTAGTTGGTTTGGGGCCTACTATCGGTGTCTGCCACTCCTTGCTGTTCTCCTGGTTTCCTGTCCTGAAATTCCATTTTCAGCCTCTCGTTAAGTAGTTGTTAATGTTAGACTGCATTTGGCCTACTAGTTGGGTTGGGGCCTACTATCGGTGTCTGCCACTCCTTGCTGTTCTCCTCCACTGAACAAAGCTGTGCCGCCTGTTTACTACGGTTGCCAATTTTGAACTGCATTTCGACTACTTACTGATTTGGCCCTACTCTCTGTGTCAGCCTCTCATTCCAGTTGTCCTCCACTGCAATGCCCCCTGGTTATTCCTGTGTTACCAATTTTGAACTGCATTTAGCCCACTTTCTTCTTTGGGCCTATATCTGTGTTTCCACTTCATCGTGCCCATTGCCCAGCCAGTGATAGATGAGTCTGCTGGTACATTGACCCATAACGCAACATTCCCCGTGCACGCTACACAACAACATTGTGACCCTGCTGAAAGTCAGGTTGCTCTTCCCGCATACCATACCACCTTACACGGGGACAAAGAGGAAGGTGCAGATGAAAGTGCAGGTTCCTTCATCAGGTGGGGGGAGGAACACTAGTTGGCGATGTCACTGGCACAGGGCCTCTCATAGTACGCAAAAGTGTTGCTGCCGGTGGGAGGCGCCCCCGCCGTGCAAACACACCGCTGTACTTTGAGGGGCCCTGTGCCAGTGCCAATGCCAACGAGTGGGCCCCCCCTGCTTGCTCAGGTTCACAGCACTTGCAAAGTTGAAATACTTACCTCTCCCTGCTCCACTGCCGTGACGTGGTCCAGATTTCCTGGGCCCACTAATTACTTGAACCAGCCCTACCCCCCACAACTTTAGCCAAATGACCCCCAATTTCAAATGCCTTCCAATTATTATAAGGTAAATTACGCTTGACAAGCTTCATTAAGAAGAATGGATGGTTTTGACATTAAAATGGGTACTCTAGGTGTTTTCCTGGCCCCCACTCACTGCCGACTATGCTGCCCCATTGACTTGCATTGGGTTTCGTGTTTCGGTCGATCCCGACTTTACGTCATAATCGGCCGATTTCACTCGACCCGACTTTGGACATAGTCGGGTTTCGCAAAACCCGGCTCGACTCTAAAAAGGTCAAGGTCGCTCAACTCTAGTGGCCACACCATGAGTTTATCTCCTTTTATGCCCATAGCAGCCAATGACTCAGAGGTATTATTTGCAGCATGAGATGGGGCATTGTCATGCATGAAGATGATTTTGCTCCTGAAGGCACGCTTCTGCTTTTAGACCATGGAAGAAAGTTGTCATTCAGAAACGCTATTTACTTTACAGAGGTCATTTTCACATCTTCAGGAACCTTAATGGGCCCCACCAGCTGTTTCCCCATGATTCCGGCCAAAACATGATTTCTCCACCTCCTTGCTGACGTCGCAGCCTTGTTGGGACATGGTGGCCATCCACCAACCATCAACTACTCCATCCATCTGGATCATCCTGGGTTGCTCGACACTCATCAGTAAACAAGACTGTTTGAAAATTAGTACTCATGTATGTCTGGACCCACTGCAACTGTTTCTGCTCATGAACACTGTTTAGGGGTGGTCAAATAGCAGGTTTATGCACTACAGCAAGCCTTTGAAGGATCATACACCTTGAGGTTCGAGGGACTCCAGAGGCACCAGCAGCTTCAAATAACTGTTTGCTGCTTTGTAATGGTATTTTGGCAGCTGCTCTCTTAATCCAATGAATTTGTCTGGAAGAAACCTTCCTCATTATGCCTTTATCTGCATGAACCCTGAATCACCTGTTCATAACAGTACTGGAGGCCCAAAGTACTAATGCTTCTCAATAGAGGGAAAAGAGAAGTTCTGAGACCATTTTTTTTTCTCTGTACTGTGTTTTGTCTTTCTTTTCCCCTAGACATTTGGGTGGTTCTGGACACAGGTGTAGTGATGGACATTAAAGATCTGTCTTCTTGTGTGGATCATCTCACTGCAAGAGTACAAAATATTCAAGACTTTGTGGTTCAGAATTCTATGTTAGAACCAAGAATTCCTATTCCTGATTTGTTTTCTGGAGATAGAGCTAAGTTTCTGAGCTTTAAGAATAATTGTAAACTGTTTCTGGCTTTGAAACCCCGCTCCTCTGGTGACCCAGTTCAACAAGTTAAGATCATTATTTCTTTATTACGTGGCGACCCTCAAGACTGGGCATTTTCCCTTGCGCCAGGAGATCCTGCATTATGTAATATTGATGCGTTTTTTCTGGCGCTCGGATTGCTGTATGATGAACCTAATTCAGTGGATCAGGCAGAGAAAAATTTGCTGGCTCTGTGTCAGGGTCAGGAGGAGGTAGAGATATATTGTCAGAAGTTTAGGAAGTGGTCTGTGCTCACTCAATGGAATGAATGTGCGCTGGCAGCAATTTTCAGAAAAGGTCTCTCTGAAGCCCGTAAGGATGTCATGGTGGGATTTCCTATGCCTGCTGGTCTGAATGAGTCTATGTCTTTGGCCATTCAGATCGGTCGACGCTTGCGTGAGCGTAAAACTGTGCACCATTTGGCGGTATTATCTGAGCATGGACCTGAGCCTATGCAGTGCGATAGGACTTTGACCAGAGCTGAACGGCAAGAACACAGACGTCAGAATGGGCTGTGTTTTTACTGTGGTGATTCCACTCATGCTATCTCCGATTGTCCTAAGCGCACTAAGCGGTTCGCTAGGTCTGCCACCATTGGTACGGTACAGTTGAAATTTCTTTTGTCCGTTACTTTGATCTGCTCTTTGTCATCCTATTCTGTCATGGCATTTGTGGATTCAGGCGCTGCCCTGAATTTGATGGACTTGGAGTATGCTAGGCGCTGTGGGTTTTTCTTGGAGCCCTTGCAGTATCCTATTCCATTGAGAGGAATTGATGCTACGCCTTTGGCCAAGAATAAGCCTCAGTACTGGACCCAGCTGACCATGTGCATGGCTCCTGCGCATCAGGAGGATATTCGCTTTTTGGTGTTGCATAATCTGCATGATGTGGTCGTGTTGGGGTTGCCATGGCTACAAGTCCATAACCCAGTATTGGATTGGAAATCAATGTCTGTGTCCAGCTGGGGTTGTCAGGGGGTACATGGTGATGTTCCATTTCTGTCTATTTCATCATCCACCCCTTCTGAGGTCCCAGAGTTCTTGTCGGATTACCGGGATGTATTTGATGAGCCCAAGTCCAGTGCCCTACCTCCGCATAGGGATTGTGATTGTGCTATCGATTTGATTCCTGGTAGTAAGTTTCCTAAAGGTCGACTGTTTAATTTGTCTATGCCTGAGCACGCCGCTATGCGGAGTTACGTAAAGGAATCCTTGGAGAAGGGTCATATTCGCCCGTCGTCGTCGCCATTGGGAGCAGGGTTCTTTTTTGTGGCCAAGAAGGATGGTTCGCTGAGACCTTGTATTGATTACCGCCTTCTAAATAAAATCACGGTCAAATTTCAGTACCCCTTGCCGCTGCTGTCTGATTTGTTTGCTCCGGTTAAGGGGGCTAGTTGGTTCACCAAGATAGATCTTCGTGGTGCGTATAATCTTGTGCGTATTAAACAGGGCGATGAATGGAAAACAGCATTTAATACGCCCGAGGGCCATTTTGAGTACCTGGTTATGCCATTCGGGCTTTCTAATGCTCCATCAGTGTTTCAGTCCTTTATGCATGACATCTTCCGAGAGTACCTGGATAAATTCCTGATTGTATACTTGGATGATATTTTGGTCTTCTCGGATGATTGGGAGTCTCACGTGAAGCAGGTCAGAATGGTGTTCCAGGTCCTGCGTGCGAATTCTTTGTTTGTGAAGGGGTCAAAGTGTCTCTTTGGTGTTCAGAAGGTTTCATTTTTGGGTTTCATTTTTTCCCCTTCTACTATCGAGATGGACCCTGTTAAAGTTCAGGCCATTTATGATTGGACTCAGCTGACATCTCTGAAGAGTCTGCAAAAGTTCCTGGGCTTTGCTAATTTTTATCGTCGCTTCATCAATAATTTTTCTAGTATTGCTAAACCGTTGACTGATTTAACCAAGAAGGGTGCTGATGTGGTCAATTGGTCTTCTGCTGCTGTGGAAGCTTTTCAAGAGTTGAAGCGTCGTTTTTCTTCTGCCCCTGTGTTGTGCCAACCAGATGTTTCGCTCCCGTTCCAGGCCGAGGTTGATGCTTCTGAGATTGGAGCAGGGGCTGTTTTGTCGCAAAGAAGTTCTGATGGCTCGGTGATGAAACCATGCGCCTTCTTTTCCAGGAAGTTTTCGCCTGCTGAGCGTAATTATGATGTTGGCAATCGAGAGTTGCTGGCCATGAAGTGGGCATTCGAGGAGTGGCGTCATTGGCTTGAGGGAGCTAAGCATCGCGTGGTGGTCTTGACTGATCACAAGAACTTGACTTATCTCGAGTCTGCCAAACGGTTGAATCCTAGACAGGCTCGTTGGTCGCTGTTTTTCTCCCATTTTGACTTTGTGGTTTCGTACCTTCCGGGCTCTAAAAATGTGAAGGTGGATGCCCTGTCTAGGAGTTTTGTGCCCGACTCTCCGGGTTTGTCTGAGCCGGCGGGTATTCTCAAAGAGGGTGTAATTTTTTCTGCCATCTCCCCTGATTTGCAAAAATTTCAGGCTAATAGACCTGACCGTTGCCCAGCGGAGAAACTGTTTGTCCCTGATAAATGGACGAGAAGAGTTATCTCTGAGGTTCATTGTTCGGTGTTGGCTGGTCATCCTGGAATCTTTTGTACCAGAGATTTGGTGGCTAGATCCTTTTGGTGGCCGTCTCTGTCACGGGATGTGCGTTCGTTTGTGCAGTCCTGTGGGATTTGTGCTCGGGCTAAGCCCTGCTGTTCTCGTGCCAGTGGGTTGCTTTTGCCCTTGCCAGTCCCGAAGAGGCCATGGACACATATCTCTATGGATTTTATTTCGGATCTCCCCTTCTCTCAAAAAATGTCGGTCATTTGGGTTGTTTGTGATAGATTCTCTAAGATGGTCCATTTGGTACCCTTGTCTAAATTGCCTTCCTCCTCTGATTTGGTGCCATTGTTCTTCCAGCATGTGGTTCGTTTACATGGCATTCCGGAGAACATAGTTTCTGACAGAGGTTCCCAGTTTGTTTCGAGGTTTTGGCGAACCTTTTGTGCTAGGATGGGCATTGATTTGTATTTTTCCTCGGCTTTCCATCCTCAGACAAATGGTCAGACTGAACGAACCAATCAGACCTTGGAAACATATCTGAGATGTTTTGTTTCTGCCGATCAGGATGATTGGGTGTCCTTTTTGCCTTTGGCTGAGTTCGCCCTTAATAATCGGGCCAGCTCGGCTACTTTGGTTTCGCCGTTTTTCTGCAATTCTGGTTTCCATCCTCGTTTCTCTTCAGGGCAGGTTGAGTCTTCTGACTGTCCTGGTGTGGATACTGTGGTGGATAGGTTGCAGCAGATTTGGACTCATGTGGTGGACAATTTGACATTGTCTCAGGAGAAGGCTCAACGTTTCGCTAACCGCAGGCGCTGTGTGGGTCCCCGACTTCGTGTTGGGGATTTGGTTTGGTTGTCATCTCGTTATATTCCTATGAAAGTTTCCTCTCCTAAGTTTAAGCCTCGTTTCATTGGTCCGTATAGGATTTCTGAGGTTCTTAATCCTGTGTCTTTTCGTTTGACCCTTCCAGCTTCTTTTTCCATCCATAACGTATTCCATAGGTCATGGTTGCGGAGATACTTGGCACCTGTGGTTCCATCCGTTGATCCTCCTGCCTTGGTTTTGGTTGAGGGGGAGTTGAAGTATATAGTGGAGAAGATTTTGGATTCTCGTATTTCGAGACGGAAACTCCAGTACCTGGTTAAGTGGAAGGGTTATGGTCAGGAAGATAATTCCTGGGTCTTTGCCTCTGATGTTCATGCTGCCGATCTGGTTCGTGCCTTTCATTTGCCTCATCCTGGTCGGCCTGGGGGCTCTGGTGAGGGTTCGGTGACCCCTCCTCAAGGGGGGGGTACTGTTGTGAATTCTGTGGTCAAGCTCCCTCCTGTGGTCATGAGTGGTACTTTGGCTGGTTCTGTCTATGAGCTTCCTCTGGTGGATGTGAGTGGGGCTGCGGCTTCTGAGTTTCCTTCCTCAGGTGATGAGGTTAAGTCGTTAGGTGCTGCTCTATTTAACTCCACCTAGTTCTTTGTTCCTGGCCTCCAGTCAATGTTCCAGTATTGGTCTTGCTTTCTCCTGGATCGTTCTTGTGGCCTGTCTGCCCTGCTTAAGCTAAGTTTTGCTTGTGTTACTTTTGTTTGCTATATTTTCTGTCCAGCTTGCTATATTGGTTTTTCTTGCTTGCTGGAAGCTCTGAAACGCAGAGGGAGCACCTCCGTACCGTTAGTCGGTGCGTAGGGTCTTTTTGCCCCCTCTGCGTGGTTGTTTGTAGGTTTTTGTGCTGACCGCAAAGCTATCTTTCCTATCCTCGGTCTGTTCAGTAAGTCGGGCCTCACTTTGCTGAAATCTATTTCATCTCTGTGTTTGTATTTTCATCTTAACTCACAGTCATTATATGTGGGGGGCTGCCTTTTCCTTTGGGAAATTTCTCTGAGGCAAGGTAGGCTTATTTTTCTATCTTCAGGGCTAGCTAGTTTCTCAGGCTGTGCCGAGTTGCATAGGGAGCGTTAGGCGCAATCCACGGCTACCTCTCGTGTGGTATGATAGGATTAGGGATTGCGGTCAGCAGAGTTCCCACGTCTCAGAGCTCGTCCTATGTTAGTAACTATCAGGTCACTTTGTGTGCTCTTAACCACTAGGTCCATTGTGGTTCTGAATCACCTGTTCATAACAGAACCCTGTCTGTGCTCTATTTCAGTCACAAATCTCTTCACAGTATGATGAACACAAAGTTTTTGTGAAGTATCTAATTTTTTCATACCTTGTCCAAGGCATTGCACTATTTAATGCTTTTCAGCAGCAGAGAGATCCTTTTTATTTCTTATATTGCTTGACACTTTTGGCCTGCTTAATAATGTGGAACATCATTTTTAAGTGGTTTTCCTTTAATTAGAATCACCTGGAAAACTAATTATCACATTTGTTTAAGATTGATTTCAGTTATCTATTGAGCCCTGAGACACAATACCATCCACAAGTTTATTTGAAAAACAAAAAAATTAAATCTTTATGACACTTAAATCCAATTTGCATAATAATTTGGAACACAGTGTAAACAAGTGTATACTAGCACATGGCCGTGCGGCCATGCAAACTTTTATAGCTGCAGCAAGTTCAGGACCTTCCTAGAGAACCAATGAGAACTGCTACAGTAACTGAGCAACTTCAGGACCTTTCTGGAGGACCAATAGGAGCTACTGCAGTACCTGAGGATGTGACCCCAGACCTCCAGAGAGGTCTTCCTTTGGGCATGCTCAGAAGGGGAAAAGCAGGACTTAGTCCCAGAGACATCTGCTTGCTGCTGATCAGTACAGGCTACAATGGCAGAGCCTGGAAAGGCAGCAGTAACCCTTTGCACAGAACCAGACTGAGCAACACGCTGGGACTGACGTCTCCACTGAGTACGCTCCACTGTGGCTGATGCAGAATGAGAGACCGCAGCAGACAAGGTTCGAGATTCCCCCTGTGCAGCTGCGGGAACTCAACTCCTAACATTACCCCCCCTCCTAGGGCCCCCCTCCTTGGTCCTCGCTACGCTCAATGGCTGCAATTAAAAGCGGAGCCCGAATGTGCTCTACAGGTTCCCCGGTTCTGTCCTCAGGACCGTGGCCCTTCCAGACCTCCAAATAGTATTTTTTGCCATGTACTACCTTGCTGTTGTGAATTCTGTTTTCGAACTCCCTCCTGTGGTCATGAATGGTACTTCGGCGAGTTCTGTCCATGGACTCCCTCTGGTGGCTGTGAGTGGAGCTGCTGCTTCTGAGGTTCCTTCCAAAGGTGACGTAGTTTATTCTTTGGCTGGCTGTTCTATTTAACTCCACTCAGATCGTTACTCCATGCCAGCTGTCAATGTTTTTGTACTGGTTCAGTTTGCTCTTGGATCTTTCTGGTGACCTGTCTACTCCAGCAGAAGCTAAGTCCCTGCTAGTTAATTATTTGTTCATTGTTTCCTGGTCCAGTTGGCTATCATGAGTTTGCCTTGCTAGCTGTAAGCTCTGGGATGCAGAGTGGCACCTCCGCACCGTGAGTCGGTGCGGAGGTCTTTTTGCACACTCTTCGTGGTCTTTTGTAGATTTTTGTGCTGACCACAAAGATACCTTTCCTATCCTCAGTCTGTTTAGTAAGTCTGGCCTCCCTTTGCTGAAACCTGTTTCATTTCTGTGTTTGTGACTTTCATCTTAACTCACAGTCAATATATGTGGGGGGCTGCCTTTTCCTTTGGGGAATTTCTCTGAGTCAAGGTAGGCTTTATTTTCGATCTTTAGGGCTAGTTAGCTCTTAGGCTGTGAAGAGGCGTCTAGGTCGTGTTAGGTACGCTCCACGGCTATTTCTAGTTGTGTGATAGGATTAGGGGTTGCGGTCAGCAGAGCTCCCACTTTCCAGAGCTTGTCCTGTGTGAGTTTAACCATCAGGTCGTTCCGGGTTCTCCTAACCAACAGGTCCATAACACCTTGCATCCCAAGATAGCTTTCACCTGATACTCATCCGTGGACGAATCCGATGTCCCAGCAGATGACTCAGAAAACCGGGACATATAGATGGGCTTTAAGATGGAGACGAGGAAGGCGTCGGTGATACCAACGCGCGGAGGAATAGCCAAACGATAGACCACAGGGTTAACCTGTTCCAGAACCTTGAAAAAAAATAATGTAGCGAGGTGCAAACTTAGTGGACTCAACTCGCAGCCTGATGTTACGGGCGGAGAGCCACACTAAGTCGCCAGGAGTGAAGGTTGGAGCGGGGCGCCAGTGAGCATAGGCAGAAACCCTCATTCTCTTCTTGGAAGCCCGAATAGCATTCCGTGTGCAGTCCCAAATGTCATGTGCCTCCACTGCCCAGTCTGCCACCCTGGAATCAGTGGATGACACGGGCATGGGCACAGGGACACGTGGATGCTGGCCGTAATTAAGGAGAAAAGGAGTCTGCCCAGTGGAAACGGCTACGGAGTTTTTCAGAGCAAATTCCACCCAAGGTAGCAAAGATGCCCAGTCATCCTGCCTAGCAGAGACAAAATGTCACAAATATGTCACCAGAGACTAGTTGGCCCTCTCTACCAACCCATTTGTTTCAGGATGATATGCAGAGCAGAGATATAGTTCTATGCTGAGTAAACAACAGAGCTCTCTCCAAAACCAAGATGCGAACTGGGGATCCTGGTCACTGATAATTTTATCAGGCATGCCATGTAAACAGAAAATATGTTTAATGAACAACGCCGCCAAGGCCCGTGCAGAAGGTAACTGTGGAAGCGGCACCAAGTGCACAATCTTAGAGAAACGATCAGTGACAACCCAGATAATGGTGCAGTTACGAGACTTGGGTAAACCCACCACGAAGTCCATCCCAACCATCTGTGAGGGCCTGTCTGCAGGGGGTAAAGTTGGCCAGCATGCTGTTGCCGAGGAGACTGATTCTTGGCGCAGGAGACACACGCTCGAATATAGTTCCCGATGTCATGGGCCATATGCAGCCACCAGTACTTCCTCGCCAAAGCTCAGATGTCCTCTTGGTCCCAAAATGTCCACCCACCCTGGACGAGTGAGCCCAAAAGACAACCTCCGGTCGCAAATTAGATGGAACAAAAGTCTTGCTTGGGGTCACAGACTCTAGTGAAACCTGAGCCACAGTTCTCAGGCTCTCAGAAGGGACAATAAGCCGAGTCTCCTCCTCCTCCTCAGATGACACTACGGAGTGAGAGAGAGCGTTAGCACAAATGTTCTTCTCCCCGTAGAGAAAATGGAGAGTAAAATGGAACCTGGACCATCTATCCTGGTGAGAATTCAGTCGCTGGGCTGTCTGTAAGTACACCAAGTTCTTGTGGTCTGTGAAGACATGGAAGGGAAAGCGAGCTTCCTCCAAGAGTTGTCTCCACTCTGAGAAAGCCAACTTCATGGCTAGCAACTCCCTGTCCCCGATGGAATAATTCCTCTCCACTGGTGAAAAGGTCTTGGAGAAGAAGCAAGGATACTTCTGACCTTGAGCATCCTTTTGGAAGAGGACTGCTTCAGCACCAACGGATGAGGCATCCACCTCCATAATAAATGGCTTATCTACTTCGGGGCAATGCAGGATGGGAGTGCTAGCGAAGTGTGACTTAATTGAGAGAAAGGCCTTGGAGACCTCCTCTGACCACAACTTGGGATTTGCTCCCTACTTGGTAAGGGCAACCAAGGGAGCTACCAAAATTGAGAAGTGTGGAATGAACTGGTGATAGTAATTAATGAACCCCATAAAGTGCTGCACAGCTTTAAGAGAATGGGATTCTTGCCAGTCCATCACAGCCTGTAACTTGGCAAGATCCATAGCCAATCCCTGGGCAGAGATGATATAGTCAAGGAAAGGCAAAGACTCCTACTCAAACACACACTTCTCCAATTTGGCGTAGAGGAATTTTGCCCGTAAGAGGTCGAAGACTTTGCAAACATCTCTCCGATGGGAGTTGATATCTGGAGAGTAGATGAGAATATCATCCAGATAGACTATGACCGAGGTGGTGCGCATCTCCCGGAAGATGTCGTTCACAAAGTCTTTGAAAATGGCTGGGGCATTACAGAGCCCGAAAAGCATCACCAGATATTCATAGTGCCCATCCTTGGTGCTAAAAGCCGTCTTCCATTTGTCTCCCTCACGGATGCGAATCAGGTTGTAAGCACCCCGCAGACCTAACTTAGTAAATACCCTTGCTCCCCGTAGCCTATCAAAAAGCTCAGATATCAGGGGTAGTGGGTATTTATTCTTAACGGTAATGGCGCTAAGACCCCTGTAGTCTATGCATGGATGTAGTTCTCCATTCTTCTTCTACATGAAGAAGAAGCCTGCCCCTGCAGTTGACACTGACTTCCTAATGAATCCTCTTGCCAGATTCTCTTGAATGTACTGGGACATTGCCTCCATCTCTGGGAGAGTTGACGGATAGACTCGACCCTGGGGAGGCTCTGCACCAGGCAAGAGGTTAATAGGAGAGTCATAGGGGCAGTGAGGCGGAAGGGTCTCCGCAGCCCTTTTGGAGAAAACGTCCGCATAGGACCAATAGTGCTTGGGGAGAGAGGAAAGATCTGCGGGTACCTCTGTAGAAGCAACCTGAATGCACTCCCTCTGACATCTACCATCACATGATTTACTCCATTGCAAAACTTTCCCTGAGGACCACTCTATATGAGGAGAATGATAGCGAAGCCATGGTATCCGCAACAGGACCTCATCAATTCCCTCAGGAATGACTAATAGGGAGATAATCTCCTGATGTGATGGAAACATAGAAAGTGTGAATGGAATGGTCTAATGTGTAATCTGTGAGGGAAGTGTTGACCCATTTACCACTCGAACGGTCACAGGTTTGGCGAGCATCACCAGGGGTATTGCGTGACGTTGGGCAAAAGCAGATGACATAAAATTGTCTTCCGCCCTGGAGTCCAGGCAAAGCTCTACCATAAGAGTGGATGGGCCTATGGTAATTGTCCCCTTGAAGGACAATATAGAGGAAAACATCTCTGTGTCTAGTGTACCTCCTCCAAATACCACTAGACGCCAACGTTCCCCCGACCGCTGATGACACTTGGAGGCATGATGTCCTGACTGCCGGTAAACATGACAAACCTTAAGTGCACGAGTGGACCGGGACTTAGATCCCGTGGGCAATGCCTCTATGGCCTCGTGTGACTCGGACGCCTGGACCGGAGATTCCTGAGGTTTGGCGAAGGTGGGAGCCAGCTGAAACCTATGCCTACACTGGGCTCGCTCCAACTTTCACTCTTGAAAACAAAAGTCGATGTGGGTTGACATAGCTATGAGCTCCTCCAGTGTGGCGGGAACTTCCCTAGTGGCCAAAGCGTCCTTCAAATGGTCAGCCAGCCCTCTCCAAAATACCAGAATAAGAGCTTTATCCGACCATTCCAGCTCAGACCCTAATATCCGGAATGGACTGTAAAATGGCTAACCATGGACGATCCCTGAGTCAATGCCAGCAGTTGGAGCGCCGTATCAAGGGTGACTTGGGATCCTAAAATGACCTGTTTCAGAGTGCTCAAAAACCGAGGAGCACTCTGCACCACATGATCTTCGCACTCCCACAGCGACGTAACCCACTGCAATGCCCTGTCCGACAGCAGAGAAATTATGAACCCCACCTTTGCCCGTTCTGTGGGAAAACGTGCAGCCAGGAGCTCGAGATGTATACCGCCCTGGCTCATGAAATCCCTACAGGATTTACTGTCTCCAGAGTATTTCTCTGGCAGCGGGAGGTGAGATAACGTCGGAACAGAGATGGCAGTGGGTATAGCTGCCGCAGCCACGCTAGCAGCCTGAACAGCTTTTGCGGTAACATCCACCGCTGAGGTTGCATGCTCGAGAGCTGCCAACCTGCCCTCCTGCAGCTGGATGTACCCCTGCAATTGCAATATGACAGGGGATGCAGGGGATGTACCCCTGCAATTGCTGTTCGTCCAATATTACTTAGCCAGACCCTGGCGTTAGCATAATGTTAGGGCTAGTGGAATGCACCAAATAATTAGAGAAAAGGAATAAGGTGCGTTCGCAACCCGGGGTCCTCTGTGCAGAGTTGGAACCTGCTGCTAAGCAGTGACAGACTATATGGTGGTACAATGAGGATACAAACACGGGTTAGCTTCACCCTGTGTGAAAAAAGCAAACCCTGTTGCATCACAGGACCGCAGTACCGCACATAACAGAAATAATAATATAGTAGCATGAGAGGGCATGTGGTACCGCACTGGCGGACACCGTTAACCACCCAAACTTGGGTTTGGAAAGTGCAGTGATAGCGCACAGCGCCGCACTGGCGTTTACAGCAATAGACTCTGTTTGTGTACTTGTGTTGGTAACAAGTCGGGTGCTAGATTACAATCACCCTCCTTATGCGAGCATTCAAACACAAAGGAGGGGATGATTAAAGAGCGACTTTCACTCACAACAAACACACGTACACAAAGTGTATACTGGCGCATGGCCGTGCGGCCATGCGAACTTTTATAGCTGCAGCAAGTTCAGGACCTTCCTAGAGGACCAATGAGAACTGCTACAGTAACTGAGCAACTTCAGGACCTTCCTAGATGACCAATAAGAGCTACTGCAGTACCTGAGCATGTGACCCCAGTCCTCCACTGAGAGGTCTTCCTTTGGGCATGCTCAGAAGGGGAAAAGCAGGACTTAGTCCCAGAGACGTCTGCTCGCCGCTGATTAGTACAGGCTACAGTGGCAGAGCCTGGAAAGGCAGCAGTAACTCTTTGCACAGACTCAGACTGAGCAAGACGCTGGGACCGATGTCTCCGCTGAGCAGGCTCCATTGCGGCTGATGCAGAATGAGAGACAGCAGCTGACATTGTGCAGCAGCGGGAACTCGACTCCCAACAGAGAGTTCCAGAGTATTGGGGAAGCACGGGAGCAGTCTTGTATGTGGTTGTGAGAAGAAGAGATAAGAGGGGAGCAAAGAAGGAGATCTTGAGAGGATCGAAGGATGCGTGTAGGTAAGTACCAGGAGACTTTGTCACGGATGTATGGAGGAGACAAGTTGTGTATGGCTTTGTATGTCATAGCAAGGGTTTTGAACTGGAGTCTCTGGATGATAGGAAGCCAGTGAAGGGCTTTGCATAGGGGAGAGGCTGGGGAATAGCGGGGAGACAGGTAGATTAGTCGGGCAGCAGAGTGTAGGATATATTGGAGTGGTACCAGAGTGCTAGAGGGGAGGCAAGAGAGTAGGAGGTTGCAGTAGTCGAGGCGGGAGATAAGGTCATGCACTAGTGTTTTTGTGGTGTCTTGGTCAATTAATGCGCAGATCTGGGAAATAATTTTGAGTTTGAGTCGGCAGGAGGAGGCAAGTCCTTGGATATGTGGCTTGAAAGAGAGGGCAGAGTCAAAGATCACCCCGAGGTACTGAGTGGGACTGGGCAATAGTATAAATAGAAATAGTATAATAGGGACAGACAGGGCTTTCACTACACCCAATCCAGCAGATGGACACCCAACCAGGAGTGTTCACATTTTAAAAAATGAGGGCCTGATACCACCTAAGTGGAATAACTGTCACGAGAATAAAAATTGTATAATTGGGACCGAGACATCTTCCACTTGTTCATCTTGATGAAAGTTAGGTGGTCTATACTTTCAGGGGACAGGCGGCTGCACTTATCCATCAGGACACCACCAGTAGAGTTGAAAACACTTTCTGAGAAAACGCTGGCTGCTGGGCACGATAAAACCTCCAAAGCGTGTGAGGTGTCCTCAGGCTACTCATCCATTTTGTAAGACCAAAATGTGAAAGAGTCCAAACCCTCTCTGATGGTATTGATATTTAGTTCTAGATACTCATGCCCCATCCTCTACATTCGTTCACCACGTGTAAGACTTGGAATCAGTGGTGCTGGTGAATGAGCTGGTCTAAAAAAGTGTCAAAGGAGTATCAGAAATTGCTTCTTACACTACTGCTGCTGCTGCTGCTACTGCTAATGTTCTGGAATGGACAAATTGATGTGCCGGAGGTTGGAAGTCTGGAGCTGCGATGCAAACTGTGTGC
The DNA here is from genome assembly GCF_032444005.1 of Ranitomeya imitator. Classification (NCBI taxonomy): domain Eukaryota; kingdom Metazoa; phylum Chordata; class Amphibia; order Anura; family Dendrobatidae; genus Ranitomeya; species Ranitomeya imitator. Next base: position 883,400,126 of record NC_091282.1, on the reverse strand, counting down.
TTCACTGCTGTCTTGGGGAAAAGCTCTTTTAAGTTTGTATAAAAGCATGTTTTGATACACCAGCATTCGTGGATCCCTTTCCTGGGCAGAAAGCATCTGGAACAATTTGGTTTTATAAAGTGGATCTAACAGAGTGGCATATTGCCGATATTGCAGCAAGAAGACACTCATATGTTGAGCTATTCCATGAGGTCCAAGCCCATGCTGTGTTGGCGGCTGGGTAACAATCAGGCTTGTTTCCTCTGTACCCTCCCACCAATCACAAACAACAGAGAGGGGAGGATTATCCTCTTTACCTGACAGTTGCTCACCCATCACCTCTTCCATTTGTTCCTTGGATCTTGCACCTTAACAGATAACAGTTTGTTTGTTATCACCAGCCCACCTCAATTGGAGTAATCCACCCTCCCTTGGCAGCTGCCTGTGTGAGGAAAGTCTGGAACTTAGAGACAATGTTATCCCTTCTGCATCTTTCTCTGCTTCCTCCTCTTCTTCTGGGACCACCATCTCCTCCTGCAGGCAATTCAAAGTCTACTCCAGCATATAGATGACTGGAATAGTGATGCTGATGACAGAATTGTCAGCACTAACAATCTTAGCAGCCATTTCGAAACTGTGCAGAAGGGTACAGAGGTCCTTAATCTGTGCCCACTCTCTGTACACGTGATATGCGCTACATCCATACTCCGTTGGCTCAGGCTATACAACATGACATACTGCTTCAAGGCTCTTTCCTGCTGCCACAGTCGCTGCAACATGTGGGTGCAGAGAAGAGCGACCAAGGTTATTAGAGGACTGGGGGGTCTGCAATACCAAGATAGGTTATTATACTTGGGGCTATTTAGTTTGGAAAAATAAAGACTAAGGGGTGATCTTATTTTAATGTATAAATATATGAGGGGACAGTGCAAAGACCTTTCTGATGATCTGAGGATCTTTTTAATCATAGACCTGAAACAGGGACAAGGGGGCATCCTCTACGTTTGGAGGTAAAAAGGTTTAAGCATAATAACAGACGCGAGATCTTTACTGTAAAAGCAGTGAGACTATGGAACTCTCTGCCGTATGATGTTGTAATGAGTGTATTCCTTGATAGGGCGTTGATCCAGGGAACTAGTCTGATTGCCGTATGTGGAGTCGGGAAGGAATTTTTTTCCCCAAAGTGGAGCTTACTATTTGCCACATGGGTTTTTTTTTTTGCCTTCCTCTGGATTAACATGTTAGGGCATGTTAGGTTAGGCTATGGGTTGAACTAGATGGACTTATAGTCTTCCTTCAACCTTAATAACTATGTAACTATGTAACTATGTGCAGAGTGGAATTCCACCATATTAGCACATCGCATATCAACCTGTTAACTGGCATGGACAAGGACCTATGTATCAAAACAAGTCGATGAGCAGAGAGGTGCAAATGGCAGAAATGAGCACACAGCTTACGTGCTTTCTGGAGCAGCTCACCGAGGCCAGGATAGTGGCTGAGAAAATGCTGTACCACCAGGTTGAGGACGTGAGCCATGCAAGGCACGTGTGAGCTTGACTTGCTGTAGGGCCGCCACCAGGTTCCCACAGTTATTGGACATGGCCTTCCCTGGATGCAGGTTCAGCAGAGAGTCATTGAACAAACTCAGCCTGGAGAGCTGTCCACAACTCTTCAGCTGTATGACTGCGATCTCCAAGGCATTTCCAAAGCGCAGTATGGAGGTGGCGGTGACTCACTCTGCACTGTTGAAATGCATGTCTCATTAAGGCAGAGGTTGAGGGTACAGAAGGAGGACCTAGAGGAGGAGGCAGAAACAGTGGAGGAAGTGTTAAATGTAGAGATTTGTCCAGTAAGCCTTGGGGATTCCAAAACGTGTGAAGAAGTCCTGCCCCCACTGTCACCAGAGTCACCCAGTGCCCAGTCAGTGAGATGTAATGCCCTTGGCGATGCTTACTTGTCCAACTGTCTGTGGTCAAATGCATCCTGGCAGACAGATTTGTGAAGGAACGGGAAATGTTGTCTGAAACATGTTACGGTGGATTGAGAAAGTTGTGTGCTCGTTCTCTGAGATCATTCAAAAACAGCAGGCATGTCTGCTTCCATTACAGTTGATGGCGGGCTCTCAGTCAGCGTGACTGGAGAAGGTAAAGAACCTGAGGTTCTGCGGTTGAAGACCTGCATCTCAATAGTTTGCACGGTAACAGAGGAGGAGGAAGAAGCAGCAGATGCGATTGATGGGGCAGCTGATGGTTGTTAAGGTCCACTGGTCCGCATTTCTTCGCAGCGGTATTCCCAGAGTAATTCATGTTGATTGCGCATATGAAGGTTCATACATGTAGAAGTCAAATTTTTGCACGTTTTACCTCGACTTCAAAGTTGGCAGATTACGTGAGTTGGCTCATCCTTTGCAGTGTCGAGAAAGGCCCAGGCTAAGCAAATCCTCGCTACCCCTGCGAGCTGCAGACCCATGGACGTAGATAGTCACAGCCACAGCTATGGCTGAGAGGATGCATGGCTCATCATGGCCACATCACTTCTTGTCTGTGACATACGGCGCAATGTATCCTCCTTGTCTTCCTCCTCAGTTGACCTACTCAGCTGTGTGCCTCTATGTTCACTGCAACTGGAATCTAAGGGTACCGTCACACTATACGATTTACCTACGATCACGACCAGCGATACGACCTGGCCGTGATTGTAGGTAAATCGTAGTGTGGTCGCTGGGGATCTGTCACACAGACAGCTCTCCAGCGACCAACGATGCCGAGGTCCCCGGGTAACCAGGGTAAACATCGGGTTACTAAGCGCAGGGCCGCGCTTAGTAACTCGATGTTTACCCTGGTTACCAGCGTAAAAAAAAACAAACAGCACATACTTACATTCCGGTGTCTGTCCCTTGCCGTCTGCTTCCCGCACTCACTGACTGCCGGCCGTAAAGTGAAAGCACAGCACAGCGGTGACGTCACCGCTGTGCTCTGCTTTCACTTTACGGCCGTCAGTCAGTGAGTGCGGGAAGCAGACGGCAAGGGACCTGACGGACACCGGAATGTAAGTATGTGCTGTTTTTTTTTTTTTTTACATTTACGCTTGTAACCAGGGTAAACATCGGGTTACTAAGCGCGCCCTGCGCTTAGTAACCCGATGTTTACCCTGGTTACAAGCGAACGCATCGCTAGATCGCATCGCTAGATCGGTGTCACACACACCGATCTAGCGATGACAGCGGGAGATCCAGCGACGAAAGAAAGTTCCAAACGATCTGCTACGACGTACGATTCTCAGCAGGATCCCTGATCGCTGCTGCGTGCCAGACACAGCGATATCGTAACGATATCGCTGGAACGTCACGAATCGTACCGTCGTAGCGATCGAAATGGCACTGTGTGACGGTACCCTTACACCTCCTCCTCATCATCATTCTCTGTGTTATATCATTCATCACCATTGAAGTAACCCTATTCTTCTTCCTGCCCTGACAGAACAGTACAGTCCACATGAGCCTCAGACATCTATGTCTCATACGATTCACCCCCCAGGGGTTAACGTTTGGTGACGAGGGTCTGGATGTTGTTCGGACCCTACATCGTCCTTCCCCAGATCCAAACTGAAAAAATGTGGGGCATTGGTGGAGTTTTCCCCCTCTTGACTTTGTGAAACTGAGTACACACTTTTCATGACACCGGCATAGAATGTGTGAACAACTCTTCAGACTCACATATCTGTGGTTCCATACACTCAGATGTACAGTTGGAGAGCAGGGACGTGGGGAGAAGCAAAGGAAATTTGGGTGCCACCTCTGTGGACTGTACTGGGTGTGATGTTGAGGTGAAGGAAGTAGAGGAGAGACCACTTGAAGCTGCGCTTGCCATCCACTCGAGCACAAGATCTTTCTGGCCCTCATCAGCAAGGTGTACTGCTGTGAGTCTGCCAAAGAAAGGTAGTGAAGTATCCCATCCAGTAACAGAAGTTGTCAGCTGTCTTTGCATAGGACGTGACATTATTTTTTCACTAGTGCTTTCACAAACATTACCACCTATCCCACGTGCACCTTGAACACCAAACCTAATTCTTTTTCCACCACGGCCTCGATTTTTCCCAGTCATGTTGCTCAGATAGTGTGGTAGGAGCACAGTATTAGCAACAGAAAAATTAGATTTTAAACTCTGCACCACCTCTACAAACAGCTGAATTTCAACGACAGTAAATTCCATGGTGAAATATGGCATGCTGTTTCATGTAAGTCACAGAAGAAAGAATTGTTGGAGTGTGGATGAGGCCTGTATAACAAAGAAGATATGCTACAAACAATTTGAAAGTCAGATGTTCCGTACAGTATGACATTAGGAACACAAGAATTTTTTGGTGGCCTCTGGATAAGGCCTCTATAACACACTAGATGTTACAAACTATTTTAAAGTGAGGTCCCCTACTGTATGAAACTAGGAACAGAAGAATTGTTTGGGGCCTCTGGATCTGGCCTCTATAACACACTAGATGCTATAAACTATTTTAAAGTCAGGTCCTCTACTGAATGACACTAGGAACAGTGGATCAGGCCTCTACAGCTTCATTTCAAGCCAACCAAATGACAAAGTTGGCTTGAAAAAATTTTTGCAATTGAAAAATTATAATTTTTTTTAATGTGCCTCCGGTCTGCAGACAGTTTTATATCACCACAGCACTAAATGACAAGCTGGGATACAGCAGGCTGTTTCACATTTTGCTAGTAAAAAAATATTATTTAGAATGCTATACTTGTATATTGCTATACTGAGGTCCACAGACAAAGCCAGCAGGGCACATGCTCTACACTTGCAGAGCATGTGCCCTGCTGGCTTTGTCTGTGGACCTCAGTAATGGCCAAGACAAAAATGCTGGAAGGCAAATTTAACAGCCACACTGGACACTATCTAGCTACACTATCTGACTGACATACAACCGCCTAACTAACTAGCAAAAAGTTTGCTGCTAACATTGCCAGTGTCCTGTCTGTGCTGTTACAGTGTCAATATTGCGCTAAAACAAGATGTCCGCTCAATATATGAAGAGGGACACATGATTTCAGCAGCCAATGACACAAGCCATTGTTTCAGGACAGTGTAGGTGTTTCCTGTACCCTGATTGGCTAGCCGCAATGTGGACACATAAAGTTAGGAAAAAAAATTGTTGTTTACGAGAGCGCTGTGCCTCTGAGCTCTGCAAACCCGCTCCCCTCATCAAACACATGCCAAACGCTCATGAAACACCACAATTATCATTGGTAAAGTGCTGAAAATACTTTTGTGGCAACGCATATATTTTCCCGCACATTTTACCGAATGTTGCAGATTTTTTTCCGATTTTATAAAATTTTGCACCTGTTTCTGATCACAAATCCGAATGTGCCATATTCGTTCCGAATTTATGTTTTGCCATGATTTTCAGAACAAATTCGCTCATCACTACTATCTAGGCCTGGCTTCTAATGACATAAAACATAATAAAAAAAACTTAGTCATGATTAAGACAAAGGCTATTCCCAGAGGCTGTTGAATGGTTCAGTAGAACCTATCCATATATAGTTATGAGAAATCATGTTGCTTTACTTTCCTATTAACTTATATTGACAAGACTAAGATGTGTAAAACTCTCTTCTCCCCTTGAATCGTAAAAGCATTGCCAGAAGAGCATACTGTGCTGTGGAGTTTCTGTAAAGAATGAGAAAGTCTAAGACAGCAGGGAGTCCCTGTATTTTGACATCACTTCCAGGATCTTGCTTTATAAATTATATTATCTCTTCAGGCCTTTTACACTACTAGGATAGTCTTTAAAAAAACATTAAACTTATTTCTTGGAGCGTCATGCTTTATTTATCTGATAACCGCTTCTAATTGTGAAGAAATAAAAGCAGGGCAACTTAAATATATTTTTTTCAATGTCCTGTCTTGAAGATGCTGTTTAAGATTAAGTGTCAATTCATTACTTGAAAAATTTCTTCTCGCAAAAAAATGTTTTAACTTGAAGCAAGCTATCCTTGATCTTTTTCCTGAGACACTATTGTATCTGGGGCACAGTGAGAAGCCTATTAGTTCTGATGCCTACACATAAAAAAGTGAAAAGAAAAGAAGTCTTTATTAAATTTGTGAAAGGGTTTAGAAGTCTGCACTGCAGGTGTAGGGTGTATGATTACCCTTACCGGCAACTTGCCTCGGATAATGAGATCCATAAAGGAAGTTAGATCCTTTGTTGCACCATTTAAACCCAACAGAGATTTTATTTAATTCAGAGTTCAATGCATCAGATGTTGATATTTTATGTTTTATACAATTTCACTATAGAAATGCACAAAAAGACATAACAACAGAAACAAACTGAAAATAAACAATTTCTTTTACGTTTTATTTTACTTTCCTAAAAATGCTATTTTTCTCAAAATTATCTCTCTTTAATTATTTGCATACATGCACACATAATACAAAACAAAGTTTTGTATAATGTCCAAATAAGATTGCAACTTATTAATTTTTGGATGATTAATTATCAATAAAATGCAAATGCTTAGTGCAGCATAATGGCTCATGAATTTAGCGCTGTTGAATACATTCCTGGATTCAAAGCTCACCAAGGACATGTACATATCTACATATACATGTAAGGCCGGGGTCACACTAGTGTATGGCTTCCGATGCGAGAGCATCAGATTTGATATGCTAATTCCCCTCGGCTCCTGCTCTGCTGTGAGTGGGAGCCGAGTGTCATGCGTCTGCGTTCCGAGCCTCTCAAACACAGAGAATCGGAGCATAGCCGCAGAGGAGGCAGAGAAACTAATTTCTCCATCTCCTCCATTGCCAGCGTCGGCGTATATCGCACAGCACTCAGATGATATGCAAGTGATGTGCGCTCTGTCACTCACACCCATAGGCTTATATTGGTGCGAGTGCGCCAAGACTCGGCTGAGTGTTGGTAACAATCTCAGCATGCTACGATTTCACTCGCACGTATAATATGGCTGAGAAAAAAACAATGATGGGAGCTGCCCCATAGATTACCAGCAGTCCGAGTGCTATGCGATGTTTTATTCCATAGCACTCGTCCATATTCCTCTCTAGTGTGACTCCGGCCTAATCTGTACACTCTTCCTGTGTTAAAGAAGCACTCCTCCCATCAAAGTTTTTATCCTCTTAACCCCTTCCCAACATGCACCATACTAGCACTGCTCTGCGAGTACTAGCAGTACTAGTACGGCGCACCGATGGCGCAGCATCATGCTGAGTGCCGCAGCGATTGGGTGCAGGTGTCAGCTGTATGTGACGACTATAATTTTTCCATATTTTGGCCCACAGAGTCATGTGATGGCTTGATTTTTGCGGGACGAGTTAACATTTTTATTGGTACCATTTTCAGATATTTTTTGATCACTTTCTATTCTGATTTTTGAACAAAAACCAGCAATTCAGTAATTGCTTCTTTTTATTTTTATACATATCAGCATGTGGTGACATTGGTAAGACTGCTTTTTTTATTTACATAAATAAATATATTTATTAAAAAAATATTTATTTTCTTTATTTGGGGATTTTTAAAAAATAATGCTTTGTCCTGATGGTCTCCATGGACACCCCCGGCACCAGGATGGCCACGGGGTCCTTTCGGGTCCTGCAGGGAAGGTGACTTGTGAGTGCCTGCTGAGACATGGCACTGGCATGCCTGCTTCCCTGCCTGTCAGATCCTGATCTCACACTCTGCACTGTAGTGCAGTACAGAGTGTCAGATCAGTGATCTGATGTAATATACAGCTCTGGCAAAAGTTAAGAGACCACCACATTAAAACCATGTCATGGGCAGCCCAATCTCCAGACCTGAACCCCATGGAAAACCTCTGGAATGTAATCAAGAGGATGATGGATAGTCACAAGCCATCAAACAAAGAAGAACTGCTTACATTTTTGCGCCAGGAGCAGTGTGAAAGACTGGTGGAAAGCATGCCAAGACGCACGAAAGCTGTGATTAAAAATCATTGATATTCCACAAAATATTGATTTCTGAACTCTTCCTGAGTTAAAACAATATTTTGTTTCTAAATGATTATGAACTTGGTTTATTTGCTTTATTTGAGGTCTGAAAGCACTGCTTTTTTTTTTTTTACCTTTTTTCTTTTACAAAATTTATTGTTCGGAAATTCAGAGACATGTTGTCAGAAGTTTATAGACTAAAAGAACAATTTACATTTTACTCAAGAGAAAAATCAGACAAACTGAACATTTTGTAGTGATCTCTAAATTTTTGCCAGAGCTGTAGTAATGTAAAAAATGTAAAGCCAAAAGCTAATACTGGTTATAGGTCAGAGAAATTGTGTTATATTAATGTAAAAAATGCTTTAAAAAATATTACAAAGTATAAAAATATTTTTTTATTTTTTTTAAATCCACAAATAAAGAAAATATTTTTTTTTCATAAATACCGGTACATTTATTTATGTAAATTAAAAAAAACAATAAAAGTACACATATTTTGCATCGCTGCGTCCGTAACAACCCGTTCTATAAAACAGTCTGACTAGTTAACCCCTTCAGTGAACAGCATAAATAAAATAAATAAAAAACTAGACATGTAAATTAAAATGGTACCCCTGAAAAAGTCATCTTGTCCCGCAAAAAACAAGCCACCACAGAGCTCCACCAGCTCCAACAGTAAATAAAAAAGTAATAGCTCTCAATATAAAGCGATGCAAAAATAATTATTTTTTCTATAAAACAGTTTTTATTGTGTCAAAGCGCCAAAACATAAAAATAGCTCCCTAATGTACAGCTATGATTGACAGCCACACTATTGCAGCATCATCTAGGCTCATAAAACTCTGTTTTAAACCTCTTTTTTAAATTTAATTAGATTAAAAAATTAGCGAACGCTCCTCTCACCTATGTGCTAATTAATAAACGACAGAACTTACATTATTGTCTCTTCTTCAATTGTTTTATCTCGACAAAGAGTGTTTGTTTGACACTGTGTGGCTGTCCTCTCTGCTCTGAAAGCTTGCAAACATATATTTTTTTCTGGTTAGCCCATAAAGGTATCACTTCTAGAATACTTTTGTCATTGTTGGGTATAAAAGTATTTACATCAATTTCTCTGGCTAATTTGTTATTGTATCATACAAAATATTTTGAAATCATGACTTGTTAGAACATTTTTTTGTTAGTTGACTTGAACCGAGGAATATTAGAGAATATATTATTATTACAACTTCCCTGAGGAACAACTATTTGAGGTGTAATATGACTCAGTACAAATGTCCTTCCAGTCTTATTACAACCACCCCCAAGAAGCAATTTACAGTGCTAATCAAATTAATTGCTTTCATATATTTGGATTTAAAATTGCTTGCTTTGCAAGGACACAGCAGTCTTTATTTCATCTCTATAGTGAGGTCGTTACATACTGTATGAGGTCAATTTAAAATATACCATGGGATGATATCTATTGTATGTCATTCTTCTCTTAAACTTCACATGCTGTAAACAGACTGCAGTTCACACGATGTGTTGCTTAACCTCTCAGCAGCGCAGATTTTCCAGATCACTGATTCTTCTCTTGGTTACCATGAGGAAGCTTTATCCTGTAACTAACATATAAAAGACATTTCTTTTACACTATAAAGTTATTAGAAAAACTAAGTACAGCCTTTTATAATTCTATGATTTTACATATCAGGACATAATTTAAAAAAAAAGCAATTTGGTCCTTAGGTCATAAAATTACCGTATATACTTGTGTATAAGCCGAGATTTTCAGCACCTTTTTTAGTGTTGAAAATGCCCCTCTCGGCTTATACACAAGTCATTGCCGGAGGGGGGGTGAGGGAGCAGAAGACATCATACTCATCCTCCTGGCGTTATTGCTGCATATCAGTCCCTGCATCTCGGGCGCCGGCATCTCTCTTCCTGTCTTCCTTCTGGTGCTGAGCGATCACGTGGTACTGCTCATTAAAGTAATGAATATACACGCATCTCCTCTTGCATAGGCGTGGAGCGCATATTCATTACTTTAATGAGTGGTATCACTGACCCTTCAGCACAGGAAGGAAGACAGGAAGAGAGATGCCAGTGCCAGAGATGCAGGGACTGATATGCAGTGCCAGGAGGGTGAGTAGAACTGGGGGAGGGTGAGCTATGCGCGATATTCACCTGTTCACTTTCCACCGCTTTAACCTTTGTGCAGCATTATATTTGTTTTTTGAGCAGTGTATATAAATATTGCTCACTGGTTAGGGAGCCCATATGGGGTGTATTTGCCCCTTTATAACAGCAATTTTGCACATTAGTTTGATGTTTTAACAATCTCCCTTTGTCTACTTCTTTCAATTTTTTTAATTGTTAAAAATAAAGATTTAATATTTTTTGATCTGGAGGAGTACATAATTGTTTCTTATGGGAAGTATACATGTGCTATATAAGCTGATGATTGCTGGCCCTACTTCTATCAAGGTTTCCTCTACCTCCTACACCCCCCTTCTGCTGCTCATCATCCTCCATCTCTGATGTGCTATCTCAGAGCACGTCATCCACATAAGCCAGGGTAATCGAAATTCACCGCACACTCATGAGTTTAAAGTGCAAAAATAGTTATTTTATTTGTGTCCATTCACAAAGTCAATATTCAAGGGAGCAAAACAAATGATAATACAAAAAAGCACAACTAAAGCTAAAATAGATGCTTCCGCCCATCTTGGGGCTAAATCATTGGGTCTCTGTATCATGTGGGTAGATGTCATAAGGAGAGGGAAGGATTTCCTTGTGAGATCAATCAAGAGGATGTTTGCTGTTGATTGCAGGAATGCTGATAACCTGCTGGTCTGGTAGCTTTGAATAGCAGCACCCTGCGTGCACTACAGCAAGGCGCAGGCGGACGCCATTTTTAAATGTATTTTTTTAAAATATCAGGGTAACCTCAAGCACATTAATTTTAAACATAGTACAAATGTGATTATGCTGCAGCGCAGGTGCCATGGCTGGAACCTGTTAGGGCTGGCGGAACGCACCAAATAAAATATAATGATAAGGTAAGTTCACAACCCGGGGTCCATGCAGAGATGGTAACTGCTGCTCAGTAATGGCAGACACAATATGGCAGTGTAGCATCGAACACACACTCAGGATGACTGTCACCCTGTGTGAACTGCGGCGAACTCTGTTACCTCACAGAGCTGCTGCAAAGCAATATAAATATGAATGCCGTACCCTGTTAGCTTACACAGGGCACAACTGATTGAATTTAGTGCACAAAGTGCACGCAGCATCGCACTGGCGAGCGCCACTAACCAACGCTAAACTTAATGAATTTAGCTCACTGAGTGTGCATGGCATTGCACTGGCGAATGCCACTAACAGATGCTATTAATCGGGTTTCTTGCGCTAGCGATGCCACTACTTAGGTGCTTTCTCTATATTCCAATCACCCAGATACAATCACAACACAAGGGTAGAGAATCATTAGGAGCTTTCACCAGAGACATACACGCTTTCACACACACGACAATTTTGGAATATACTAGCTGCAGTCTTCCAGGACCTTGCTACTGGACCAATCCGAGCTGCTTGAGGACCTGGGCATGTGACGTCTGACCACCAGTAGGTGGTTGTTTCACAGGCATGCTCAGAAGGCAAAAAGCAGGACTTAGTCTCAGGAGCGATTGCTCTCCGCTGACTAATGCTGTTGCTATAGCTGGACCTGGGAAGGCAGTAGCAACCAAATGCACAGCATTAGCCTGAGTAAGATGCTGGGACCGACGTCTCTGCTGAGCAGGATCCTCTGCGGCTGAGGAAGAATGGAAAACCGCAGAAGATGTGGCTTGAGATTCACCATGTGCAGCGGTGGGATCTTAACGCCTAACAGAATCGGCGTGCAGAAGGGTTTTTTTTCAGTATGTACATAATGTTCATTATGTAAACTAGGGGGGCAGGTTGCTGAGGGAGCAGAGATCTGTCAGCAGTTTTCTGTATGAATACCTAATCAGAGCACCACATGAAGAACCCCCACAGCCCCAACCTGAAGCATGAGCATATAATTTACTCAAAACTGAAAATAAAGATTAAACAACAACCACAAGATCAATTTCATCAAATAAAGTATCATTTTAATAAGTATAACGATGCCGACCTGACACTGTGTCTATTTTACTATACAGGTCCTTCTCAAAAAATTAGCATATAGTGTTAAATTTCATTATTTACCATAATGTAATGATTACAATTAAACTTTCATATATTATAGATTCATTATCCACCAACTGAAATTTGTCAGGTCTTTTATTGTTTTAATACTGATGATTTTGGCATACAACTCCTGATAACCTAAAAAACCTCAATAAATTAGCATATTTCACCCATCCAATCAAATAAAAGTGTTTTTTAATAACAAACAAAAAAACCATCAAATAATAATGTTCAGTTATGCACTCAATACTTGGTCGGGAATCCTTTGGCAGAAATGACTGCTTCAATGCGGCGTGGCATGGAGGCAATCAGCCTGTGACACTGCTGAGATGTTATGGAGGCCCAGGATGCTTCAATAGCGGCCTTAAGCTCATCCAGAGTGTTGGGTCTTGCGTCTCTCAACTTTCTCTTCACAATATCCCACAGATTCTCTATGGGGTTCAGGTCAGGAGAGTTGGCAGGCCAATTGAGCACAGTAATACCATGGTCAGTAAACCATTTACCAGTGGTTTTGGCACTGTGAGCAGGTGCCAGGTCATGCTGAAAAATGAAATCTTCATCTCCATAAAGCATTTCAGCCGATGGAAGCATGAAGTGCTCCAAAATCTCCTGATAGCTAGCTGCATTGACCCTGCCCTTGATGAAACACAGTGGACCAACACCAGCAGCTGATATGGCACCCCACACCATCACTGACTGTGGGTACTTGACACTGGACTTCAGGCATTTTGGCATTTCCTTCTCCCCAGTCTTCCTCCAGACTCTGGCACCTTGATTTCCGAATGACATGCAAAATTTGCTTTCATCAGAAAAAAGTACTTGGGACCACTTAGCAACAGTCCAGTGCTGCTTCTCTGTAGCCCAGGTCAGGCGCCTCTGCCGCTGTTTATGGTTCAAAAGTGGCTTTACCTGGGGAATGCGGCACCTGTAGCCCATTTCCTGCACACGCCTGTGCACTGTGGCTTCCTCAGGTTCCCCAAGGTCTGGAATCGGTCCTTCTCCACAATCTTCCTCAGGGTCCAGTCTCCTCTTCTCGTTGTACAGCGTTTTCTGCCACATTGTTTCCTTCCAACAGACTTACCATTGAGGTGCCTTGATACAGCACTCTGGGAACAGCCTATTTGTTGAGAAATTTCTTTCTGGGTCTTACCCTCTTGCTTGAGGGTGTCAATGATGGCCTTCTTGACATCTGTCAGGTCGCTAGTCTTACCCATGATGGGGGTTTTGAGTAATGAACCAGGCAGGGAGTTTATATAAGCCTCAGGTATCTTTTGCATGTGTTTAGAGTTAATTAGTTGATTCAGAAGATTAGGGTAATAGGTCGTTTAGAGAACCTTTTCTTGATATGCTAATTTATTGAGACAGGTTTTTTGGGTTATCAGGAGTTGTATGCCAAAATCATCAGTATTAAAACAATAAAAGACCTGACAAATTTCAGTTGGTGGATAATGAATCTATAATATATGAAAGTTTAATTGTAATCATTACATTATGGTAAATAATGAAATTTAACACTATATGCTAATTTTTTGAGAAGGACCTGTATACAATCCTGCTGGCAGCTTCCCTTAAAATAAAAGCATCATTTTTAGAAAGCTTTATAAAAAAAAGTCTTTGTAACTGTCCTGCTATTCTCCTGGTTACCACTATACACTTGTTATCATTTTTGACCGGACCTAATAATGTCTTGATTTTTAGCTAATTTAAGTGTTGTAATTGAATAATTTTTGCAGTATTATATTGTATGTGAACCTGGTTGTTTATAAACAAATGAAAAATGGAAAGAAAAACTTACTTTTTATTTTTTTTGTGTCAAAACATTTAACATGGCTTTATTGGAATATTTATGCATATTGCATATTTGCACATACAAAAATAATTATTCATCCAACTGTAAACTATAACTAATAACAATAAACTAAATGTAATTATATTATTTTCCAACAAAAAAACCCCCAAAAATTAACAGTTCAGTTTTTTTGTTATGTAAAAAGATAAATAAGTCACACGGTGCAAAATTTACTGTTTGCAATTGTCACAGGTATAATTGACATGTCTTTTGCATAAATATTTTTCTCATCTGTAACATATCACATTTGATTTGTGATTGCTTGATGTTGGACAGAAGTCGCATCGTTGGTGGCGTCCGTGGGTATTGCAGCAGTGCTGGTGTAAGCTGTTGGTTCACTTTCTTTATCTTGCTGTTGGATCCTGTGGACAATGGCTGCCGCTCCATCAGCTCTGGGTGTTACCTTTCGTTCTTCAATATACAGTGGGGCAAAAAAGTATTTAGTCAGTCAGCAATAGTGCAAGTTCCACCACTTAAAAAGATGAGAGGCGTCTGTAATTTACATCATAGGTAGACCTCAACTATGGGAGACAAACTGAGAAAAAAAAATCCAGAAAATCACATTGTCTGTTTTTTTAACATTTTATTTGCATATTATGGTGGAAAATAAGTATTTGGTCAGAAACAAAATTTCATCTCAATACTTTGTAATATATCCTTTGTTGGCAATGACAGAGGTCAAACGTTTTCTGTAAGTCTTCACAAGGTTGCCACACACTGTTGTTGGTATGTTGGCCCATTCCTCCATGCAGATCTCCTCTAGAGCAGTGATGTTTTTGGCTTTTCGCTTGGCAACACGGACTTTCAACTCCCTCCAAAGGTTTTCTATTGGGTTGAGATCTGGAGACTGGCTAGGCCACTCCAGGACCTTGAAATGCTTCTTACGAAGCCACTCCTTCGTTGCCCTGGCGGTGTGCTTTGGATCATTGTCATGTTGAAAGACCCAGCCACGTTTCATCTTCAATGCCCTTGCTGATGGAAGGAGGTTTGCACTCAAAATCTCACGATACTTGGCCCCATTCATTCTTTCATGTACCCGGATCAGTCGTCCTGGCCCCTTTGCAGAGAAACAGCCCCAAAGCATGATGTTTCCACCACCATGCTTTGCAGTAGGTATGGTGTTTGATGGATGCAACTCAGTATTCTTTTTCCTCCAAACACGACAAGTTGTGTTTCTACCAAACAGTTCCAGTTTGGTTTCATCAGACCATAGGACATTCTCCCAAAACTCCTCTGGATCATCCAAATGCTCTCTAGCAAACTTCAGATGGGCCCGGACATGTACTGGCTTAAGCAGTGGGACACGTCTGGCACTGCAGGATCTGAGTCCATGGTGGCGTAGTGTGTTACTTATGGTAGGCCTTGTTACATTGGTCCCAGCTCTCTGCAGTTCATTCTCTAGGTCCCCCCGTGTGGTTCTGGGATTTTTGCTCACCGTTCTTGTGATCATTCTGACCCCACGGGGTGGGATTTTGCGTGGAGCCCCAGATCGAGGGAGATTATCAGTGGTCTTGTATGTCTTCCATTTTCTAATTATTGCTCCCACTGTTGATTTCTTCACTCCAAGCTGGTTGGCTATTGCAGATTCAGTCTTCCCAGCCTGGTGCAGGGCTACAATTTTGTTTCTGGTGTCCTTTGACAGCTCTTTGGTCTTCACCATAGTGGAGTTTGGAGTCAGACTGTTTGAGGGTGTGCACAGGTGTCTTTTTATACTGATAACAAGTTTAAACAGGTGCCATTACTACAGGTAATGAGTGGAGGAAAGAGGGGACTCTTAAAGAAGAAGTTACAGGTCTGTGAGAGCCAGAAATCTTGATTGTTTGTTTCTGACCAAATACTTATTTTCCACCATAATATGCAAAAAAAAATGATAAAAAAACAGACAATGTGATTTTCTGGATTTTTTTTCTCAGTTTGTCTCCCATAGTTGAGGTCTACCTATGATGTAAATTACAGACGCCTCTCATCTTTTTAAGTAGTGGAACTTGCACTATTGCTGACTGACTAAATACTTTTTTGCCCCACTGTATGGGCTAACCAGTGATTTTCCCAACTTCTCTATAAAAAGTCTTCTCTTATATAGTTTATTTTTGTTCCAATTTGGGTCTATTTCCTTCCATAGCACGAATGCATTGTATGCTGACACATCAAGCATATTGTAAAAAATCACCATTGACCACCGATTTGTTTTGCGCTTACAGGGGTAAGTGCCTATCAGTTGATCTAGAGTATCAACAGCCCCTTTTGTAGCATTATATTCTAAAATGATGTCCAGTTTTCTGTCATCTCTATTACTGATTTCACTATCATGATGCATTGTGCTCATCAGAATTACCTGCTTGTGTTTCTTTGGGACGTAAGAAACTACTGTGGTGTCCTTAGTAAAATAAAACATAGAACTATAAATGTCTCTCTTACTGAGAATACCTTGCGGCAGTTCTGGCTTATATTTTCTAATAGTACCCAACATTGTCATTTTTCTTTTCATCAACATCTGCCCTAATTGATATGATGTAAAAAAATTGTCGCCTGTGACATTTTGTCCTTTGAGCCCCTGGGTCAAATCCAAGACTACTCGCATGCCTTGATTTTTTTCGGCTCTTTCTCCAGCTTGTTTTCCTATGTATACCTGTGCATTTAGAGCGTACGCACTTTTGCTGTCACACAGAGTCCATATTTTGATGCCGTACTTTGCAGGCTTACTTGGAATAAAAGGACACCTACCTCTGAATGAGACTAATTGCTCATCTACAGTCACATTGTCACCAGGATTATAAAATATTGGTAGATTTTCTACCCATTTGTTCCACAAATCTCTAATAGGGGCAAGTTTGTATGTGGCTCTTCTTTCAATTTGATTGCTTTTATTATCAAAACGAAGGAATTTTGAAATTTGATGAAATCTTTTAACAGACATTGTGGCCTTAAATATGTGGCGACCAGTTTCTGAATCCCATAAACTACTGGTTGACTCACCGTATGACCTGTAGACTCCTGCTAACAGTAGTAATCCTATGAAAGCATTTAGAGCTGTCAAATCTAAAGTCTTCCATTTCTCGCCATAAACTTGTTGTCCCTCAATGTTGGACATTTGGATTATGATGTTTTGTATGGTAATATTTATAAAGAATTTGAATGCAGATTGTATGTCATCAATTCTTGATATAGCATACCTGGTAGGACCAGGTGTACCTTTTATGACATCTTTAGAAGACATTCTACCAGACTGAGTAAAAGGCTGCAGGTTCCAAATGACATCTTTGTTCTTTGAAAGGATTTCTTGGATCCCGCTAGTTGTCTGGATTTCCTCATCAGATTCCACATCAGAATCAGATTGCTCTGCATTGGATTCCCCATCACTTATGTGGTCCTCCTCTTCTGACACATTCTCAGGCGGGGCATCGTCATCATCATCAGAATTAGAGGCGTTTACAAAGTCCTCCAAATCTTCTTCAGTCATTATACATTTTCTCATTATGCAAAGAGGGAACACTTTGGAATGAAAACATAAAATATACATAACAAATAATAATACAATGAGAGAACAAACTATTACCAGTTTAACAACAATAAACACAATTAGGGCCCCATCACACATTGAGAAATCCCCTGTGATTTTGATGCTGGAGCATCGCAAACAAGACCATCCATATAAGCATGCACTCATTCTATCAATTGCTGCTTTACACTATACCATCTAATCAAAAGAATTGAATACTTTGACAATAAAAAAAATAGTTTATCTGCTACATACCTGTAAAGATGATCCTTTAGAACTCTGTTGTCTGTATATGTCCTTTCTGCTCTCTCTCCAGAAGGACTGAAAATTAAACTGGATAGACTACTATGGCAATTGTCTACTGATAGGATAAAATAAACCCCACCCCCACCCTTTAGGATAAGAGCTCGGAGTAAAGCAAACACACTTTTGAGACAGAGTTTATTAGTACTCTTTCAGGTCTGCATTTCACAGACATATAGATCAGGGAACACAAGTAAAAAAAAGAGAATATGTTCATTTACAATATGAAATGTTGAGAACTGAAGTGAACTATTTTACAGGAACAGCAGGGTAAAAATATGTGGCACATAACTATACTGGAAGGTAATCCATCAGCAGTATTGTAATGAGAAAATGTATGTATGTGTAAATCAGCATGGACCAAAAGGACCTAAATAAGTTGATAAATAGTAGTAGTAGTAGTAGTAATATATAGTCCAAAATTAGATTATAGCTCCTTTATTTTAATCATAAAATGGCTGGAGATCACTATAAAAGGCCATCGGTCATTTTTGACCGAAGAGTACAAGTGTATAAAAAATTGTGGAGCAAAAAAGTAAACATAAAAAAAAAATATAACAATATGCATAGTAAGAACCCCTCAAATGAGGTTAAGTCAATTAACCACAAGTTTCAGAATCGCATCTTGAATATTTAAAAAAAAATCGGTCGTTTTTGACCAAAGACAACAGCAAGGTTAATAATTTTGAAAATGGTAAACCTAAAGAAAATTGCAAAAAATGGATAATTTTTTCACTCCTAGATGAAAAGCTCATATTTATATTTCTTCACTTTCAAAACAGCACTCCTATTTCTGTTCCCAACATAAAGATATAGTTTTGGATGGCTTTTGAAAAGCTATTTATTTTTAATTTTTCAAAGAACAAAGATATTGATACAATAAAACAGGAACAATAATGCTGTATTTTTAAATAAACTGATTATTACCACCAGTAACCATCCACTTTCCCTGGTCAGACAGGTTAAAGTAACTTGAACGTGAATCCAGTTATGTTTGCAGTAAAGAGCTCCAAAAGGGTTTTAGCAAAACCTCTAGGAGACAGAATTAATTTTTGGAGGAAATATTCAGCAAAGCTGGCAAATTCAAATTTCGAACACTCAGTTATAGTGGGGAAAAAAGTAATAAAGTGATACACTGTTGATTGTGCGTGTTTTCCCTCCAACAAAGAATGGACAGGTCTGTAATTTTTATTGTCGGTACACTTCCACATTGCATTATTTTGACATAATTAATTAGCATTTACTTGCTTTTAATAAGTATTTGATACAATAGAAAATCAGAACTTAATATTTGGTCAGACATTTCCTGTAGTTCTTGACCAAGTTTGCACACACTACAACAGAGATTGTGGCTCACTATTCCATACAGATCTTCTTCAGATCTTTCAGGTGTCAAGGCTGTCGTTGCACAACAATGAGTTTTATCTCCCTCCAAAGATTTTCTATTGAGTTCAGGTCTGGACACTGGCTAGGCCACTCCAGGATCTTTTTTTAAATTCTTCCTATGGAACCACTCCTTGGTTGCCTTGGTTATATGTTTTGAGTCACTGTCATGCTGGAAGACCCAGCCACGACCCATCTTCAATGCTCTTAGTGAGGGAAGGAGGTTGTTGGCCAAAATGTTGTGATACATGGCTCCATCCATCCTCTCTTTAATACGGTGCAGCTGTACTGTCCAATTTGCAGAAAAGCACCTCCAAAGCATGATGTTTCCCCAACTGTGCTTCACGGTTGAGATGGTGTTCTTGGGGTTGTACTTATCCTTCTTCTTCCTCCTCCAAACATGGAGAGTTGATAAAAAAAAGTTCTATTTTGGTCTAATCATCTGACCACATGACCTTACCATACCATCTCTGGGTCATCCAGATGGTCATTGGCGAACTTCAAACGGGCCTGGACATGTGCTGGTGTGAGCAGGGGGACCTTGCATGCCCTGCAGGATATTAATCCATAATGGCATAGTGTGTTACTACCAGTAATGTTTGTGGTCCCAGCTCTCTTAAAGGGAGGGTGCCGTGATTTTAATTTTTGTAATAATAATTATTGATTATACAATCAATTATTTTTAATACAAAATTAAATTAACTACTTTAATAGTTTTTTATTTATTGACATTTGTGTGTGCCACTGGGGGCTGCCATTTTGACTAGTGGGGGGTGTGTGTCTTGGAACGACACTTGCACACCTCACTTACGGCAGCCATGGACATAGGAGCCAATGGTCGAACCCGACCGCATCTCTTACATTGAGGCCGCTTCTCCTGCCTCTCAGCTGTGACCTGGGCACGCCCACTGAGCTGCTAGTCACAGCTGTGAGAAGAAATCGCGGCCATTTTGTTTGCTGTGGGCTACGATGACAGAAGATGTTGGGGAGAAGCTGCTGGGAGCGAGGGTTTGGGGTGAGTATCTGCAGCACCAGCAGTGATCACAGCCTGTACTTAGTATTACAGTACAGGCTGCGATCACTGCCGACCTGCGCTGTCTTGCTGAAAGCTTCCTCCCTCAGTCCAGCGGCAGGAAATCACCCAGCAACAGCAGCAGTGTGTCTCCCTGTACATGGAGCATTATGTCTGCTGCTTTTCTGTGCAGCACTGATTTGTGGCTGGAGCCTGGACATGTTGCACTTCATCACCCTGACACAGTGACTGTCTGTCTGTGTAGACTGCAGCCTGGAGTCTGAAGCCCCATGTTTCTAAAAATAGAGCAATTCTCTGCAGCAGGGGATCCCTCCTGGTTACAAGGGGCGGCACCCAGGCTGGCCTGTAATGGTTAACCCTTCCCTGCCTGCAGCTGTGCATGGTGCAGGGGGATCAGTGTGCAGGCAGGCAGCAGCCTGGGGGCTTCACCTATGGATCAGGTGGGAGGGCTGCACAGTGTAAATAGGTGGGCTATGGTTGGCACAATAATATTGTTCTAACATTTGGGCTATGGTTGGCACAAGGAAGCAGACCCCAGGGGGTGATGACACTCAGCAAGCTCTAGCTGCTGTGTCACTACAAGTCCCAGCATGCCAGGACTGAGCTCCTAAGTGTTGTAGTCCTGCAGCTCCTCAGGTCTGCCTGATCTTCCTACTATACAGTGCAGAGCAGAGGGCAGGTGGCAGCAGTCTGAGACTAGTGATCCAGGGAGCAGAAGAGGAAAGACTGAGACTGAGCCCTGACACCCACCCTAAGCTCACTGACTCACCCCATGCCCCCTGACACCCATCTCATGCTCCCTGAAACCCACCTCAATCTCACCGACACCCCAAGCCTGGTGTCTTTCAGGACAGGCTGAGAGGATCGTCACCAGGGGCGTACATACAAAACATAGGGCGACATAGCAAAAGGTCTAATTGCCCCCCCCCAAAAAAAAAATAATAATAATTGTGGGGGTCACAGAAGGGCATAGCTCACAACTTTCCTGCCTTTACATAATAAATATACCGCCATATATATTTATTACATAATACTGCCATATAGGTCATACATAATGCCGCCATATATATTTTATCACATAATACTCAAAGACCACACATTATACCTCCATATATATATTTATTACATTGTACTGCCATATAGGTCATACATAATGCCGCCAGATATATCTATTACTTAATACTGTAATATGGACCGCACGTAATGTTGCCATATATATATTTTTTACATACTGCTGCCATATAGATCAAACATGATGCCACCATATAATGTATATTTTTTACATAATGCTGCCATATAGACCACACTTGTTGCCGCTAATTATTGTGTGTGACCTGTATGATGGCATTATGTGTGATCTATATGACAGTATTATATGCGATATGTATGGTTGTATTATATTTGATCAGTATGGTGCAATAATATAAGAACTATATGACGGGATTATATGAGAACTATATTGTGGGATTATGTGTGATCTATCTATGTGGCAGTATTATGTGAGAATTATATGGTGGTTTTATGTGTGATCTATATGGCGGTATTATGTGTGATCTATATGTCAGTATTATCCTCTCATCCCTTAGCAAACACCAGAAGGGGAGGAGAGGAGACATTACACGTCAGCAGACTCCGCCCATAATTACTGCAGTGCAGTAATGTGAGCTAGTTGTACACTAGGTTTTTGTCAAATTTCAGTAGCTGCTCCCCCTAGTGTTTAAAAGTGGAAATGCCAAACCTTTTCAAATTATTTTTCATATTTTACTAAATTATAAACAAATGATAATATTTTTTAAGAAAATGTAAACAGTAATTCTTTACAATTTTTCAATTGCTGGAAAAATTTTTTTTTTGATGGCACCTTCCCTTTAAGGTCATTGACCACAAGCTCTGGTGTAGTTCTGGGCTGATTCCTGACCTTTCTCAGAATCTTCCTTACCCCACGAGGTGAGATCTTGCATGGAACCCCAGACCGAGGAAGATTGACAGTCATCTTATGTTTCTTCCATCTACTAATAATTGTGTCAACAGTTGTTCCCTGCTCATTAAGCTGCTTGCCTTTTTTCCTGTAGCCCATCCTAGCCTTGTCCAGGTTTACAATTTGCTCACTGGTGTCCTTAGACAGCTCTTTGGTCTTGGCCATAGTGGAGAAGTTGGAGTGTATTTTATACAGGTAACGAGTTCAAACAGGCGCAATTAATTCAGGTAATGACTGCAGAGTAGAAGGGCTTCTTAATGCAAAACTAACAAGGTTTTTGAGAGCCAAAATTCTTCCTGGTTGGTAGGTGATCAAATATTTTTTTAAGTAATAAAATGCAATTTCATTATTTAAAAATCACTTAATGTTATTTTTTTGTTTTTTTTTTATTTTTAGATTCTGTCTCTTACAATTGAAGTGTAAGTATGATAAAAATTACAGACTTCTCCATTCTTTGTAGGTGAGAAAACTTTCAAAATTGGCAGTGTATCAAATCCTTATTTTCCCCACTGTATAACCAATAGGCTCTTGTTCTGAATCATTTGGAAAGGAAGGGTTTTGTCATAAGATGATCTTCAGAAACCTATTTTGCCTCAAAGTTTGTGAATTTTGGCTTTCAACAGCAAGCTTAGAGAAAGTGCTTACTCTACATTTATATCATTTAATGTTCTGAAGTGAAGAAAGATTTTTGTTACATAATTGCAATCCAATTTTCTAGCCAACCTAAAAATGTATCTTTTTCAAACTTTTAATAAGTAGTACAATAAGATGAAAAAATTGTATTCTAAAAAAAAGTTAACATTTGAGCAGAAAGGTGGAATTACAACACCACACCAATGATTTGGAGCAATATTTTATTCTATAATTCCAGCAATATACTCAGGGGTGTAAATACAACAGGTGCAGGGGTGGCAATCACACCTGAGCCCTGGAGCCTAGGGGGCCCTAACAGTCCCTTTGGCTTATAGAAAAAGACTATTGCTATTAAAGATTTAAAATATTTGGGAGCCCCGTTCGAGCTTTCGCATCGGGGCCCATGAGTTTTAAGTTATGCCACTAAATATGCTACATATGTAATTGACATTTATTCCAATTTTGCACTTTTAGTACTGCATATGTGTATTATTTCTGCATTCTACCATTTATGATTTTAGGTTGATATTGTTTTTTTCATTACTATGAGTAGAACTGTTGTTGCTTCCATAGCCATGCTAGGAAAATGGTCCAATTAGGCTTCACCACAGAACTTTATACATCTCTTGCAAAGCTCATTAATGAGGCAATGTGGGCCAGGAGATTCATTTTTCTTAAGCGATGTAAGTGCTAAACGAATCACATCATACTTTATCGGAATATTTATTTTTTCAAAATACTGTTCATAAAGGTAAGAAGTTTAACTATTAAAATATCTATTCCTTGAGTCTAAATATGCTTACTGAGCACTCTCAATTGTAAATATTTTTCTATCCACTGGCTAACACGGTAACAAGATATATATCTTTCCTGTATCACAACACAAATGGTAAGCTTTAGCAATATTGTGATTGTTTCAGTTAGTGAATTTAAAAATAGTTACACATTAACATATTATGTACAGTGGGTATGGAAAGTATTCAGACCCCTTTAACTTTTTCACTCTTTGTTTCATTGCAGCCATTTGATAAATTCAAAAAAGTTTTTTTCACATTAATGTGCACTCTGCACCCCATCTTGACTGAAAAAAACAGAAATGTAGAAATTTTTGCAAATTTATAGAAAAGAAAAACTAAAAAATCACATGGTCATAAGTATTCAGACCCTTTACTCAGACACTCATATTTAAGTAACATGCTGTTCATTTCCTTGTGATCCTCCCTGAGGTGGTTCTATTTCTTCATTGGAGTCCATGTGTGCTTAATTAAACTCATAGGACTTGATTTGGAAAGAAACACACCTGTCTATATAAGACCTCACAGCTCACAGTGCATGTCACACCAAATGAGTCAAAGGAACTGGCCAAGGAGCTCAGAGACAGAATTGTGGCAAGGCACAGATCTGGCCAAGGTTAAGACAGAATTTCTGCAGTACTCAAGGTTCCTAAGAGCACAATGGCCTCCATAATCTTTAAATGGAAGAAGTTTGGGACCACAAGAAGTCTTCCTAGACCTGGCTGTCCAGCTAAACTGAACAATCATGGGAGAAGAGCCTTGGCGAGAGAGGTAAAGAAGAACCCAAACATCACTGTGGCTGAGCTCCACAGATGCAGTAGGGAGGTGGGAGAAAGTTCCACAAATTCAACTATCACTGCAGTCCTCCAACAGTCGAGCCTTTATGGCAGAGTGGCCCAATGAAAGCCGCTCCTCAGAGCAAGCCATATGAAAGCCCACATAAAGTTTGCTAAAAAAAACACATGATGGACTCCCAGACTATGAGAAATAAATTTCTCTTGTCTGATGAGACAAACATAGAACTTTTTGGTGATAATTCTAAGCTGTATGTGTGGAGAAAACAAGGCACTACTAATCACCTGCCCAATACAATCCCAACAGTGAAACATGGTGGTGGCAGCATCATGCTATGGGGTGTTTTTCAGCTGCTGGGATAGGACAACTGGTTGTCATTGAAGGAAACATGAATGCGGTCAAGTACAGAGATATCCTGGATGAAAACCTCTTCCAGAGTGCTCTGGACCTCAGACTTGGCCAAAGGTTCACCTTCCAACAAGACAATGACCCTAAGACTATGTGATCATCGGGAATAAAATACATTGATCTGATTACAGCAGCAATCTCATATCAACTTCATATAAAATGAAAATCTAATATGATATAAAAGCGATGAATCAAATACTGTGATAACAATATCAAACACTATCAAAAGGGGAAAGCAGCCAAATGCACTGACAGGGATGGGAGGGGTTACACACTTTGATACACTTTGATAGGGGGCGGGGCACCTGTCAAATTGAGTTTGACAAAAGGTACCTATTTTATACTACTGATGGACAAAATATTGCAACGCTTCTGTGATGAGGACAAGCAATGAAAGCAACTACAAATGTAAAAAAGCTTTCAGCTTTATATTAAAGGGATTCACTGAGAATGAGATAACATTAGCTTCTCTAATATAATTAGAACTTCAGCCCATCCTAGTTACAAGTCAGTCTCTGCTGTAAATTGAAACATACAGTTCCCGAGACCTGCGTCTCAACTGACAAGAGGTGTGTCACACATACCTCAGTCGGCAACCGGGAGCAAGACTGTCATATGTGTAGAAATATATTGTTTCCTCACTGAGAACAATTGGTTATCTACAGATTTATCCTCATCAATGTCTATTTGTTTTCCAGTTGGGCACATTCAGTCTCTGCACAGCTGCAAAGTTTTCAGGCTGACTAACAAGGAGGAGGATGAAGCTAGAGGACTCTTTGCGGAGTACAATGTGGATTAAAGCATATTTCTTTACCTATTGCAACCATGAACCTGGCTGCCAATGGGGTATCTGTGAAACAGTTCTTGTCTGTTGAGACACAGGTCTCGAGAGCTGCATGTTTTCAGTCTTCAGTCAGTACTGACAGTTGACTAGGAAGGGCTGAATTTTGAATTATATTAGAGACAGAATGTAATAGTATTTACACTGTCAACATCTTAAGAGCCATTTGAAATACACTGATTTAAATCACATACTGTATGTACAACCACAGCCCTTGATGTGTTTCTGTGCAGTTCTTCTCAGGCTTGGTAGAATAAATATACATCTCTGTCCAATCTAGCGAAGGTTGCAAAAACACTCTGCATACAATATCATGTGTTTCCTTCCAACCTTACTTTGTGACTCAGTATTAGCCTCATCTTAAAAAGTCCATTTTAACCCTGAGATGTCCCTCCACCATTATCCACCAGCTAATCACTGAATCTGATGTTTGCTTTCTTGCAACCCTGAGTCTGGGGCAACGTTGCAACTTTGGCTGTGACATCTGTGGTATGACCAAAGAAAAATATAAGTGAATGGAGGCACATTGTGACCAGCAAGGTTACTATTACTGCGTAGGGATCAATGAACATGCTCGATGATACACGGTTATCACTCGAGTACCACGGTGCTCTGATGTGCTCGTTACTCAGCAAGTAATGCGTGTTTCTTGATGTAAAACTCAAAATTCACTGGTTGTGGCACTACTTTGATTGGCTGGCCAATGTGACATCATCAGTGGTTATAACAGGACAGGCACCACTCAGCTCGGCATACTGACACCATTGCACACCTTTGTGACACTTCATATTGGAGGGAGAGAGTGCTTGTCAAGGCCTGTATGCACAGTATAATGAATCAAAGGCCTCAAGTGTTGATTCTGGTGCTGATGCTGAGCCATCATACTAACAACCCTTCTAAGGGCTAATCATTTTCAGCACATATAATCTGCATTTAGCCTAGGAAGAGAGTCTTGCAGGAGCAGGAAAGTGACAGAATCTAGTCTGTAGACAGGTATTAGCTCTGTGCAATCTGTTGGCAAATATATAGCTGTAGTTTTTTTGTCGGTGCTGGAAAAATGTAATGTATTTTGAAACAACAAGTATTATGTGCTTTGAAGTCTTTTTTGTGCTACATGACACACCCAAAAATTATTGAAACATTTTCCTTTGCTACATTTGTCAGCCATACACTATTCTGTAATGGGGAATAAATTTATGTGATCTTTAAAAGTGAACAAAAGTTTTTAAATATTTTGTAGGCCTCTATTTCTCACACCTGCAGTGTTATGTGGTCTGTGAACATTTCTGTCATCTCTAAAACTGCAAAAAACTTTTAACAAATTTTGTAGGCCTCTATTTCTCATACATACAGTGTTACTTTGTCTATGAATAGTTCTGTGATCTCTAAAAGTGAAAAAAACTTTTTAAAAAGGTATAGGCCACCATTTCTCAGACATACAATGTTACTTGGTTCCTGAATAATTCTGTGATCTCTAAAAGTGAACAAAAGCGTGTGATAATTTTGTAGGCTTCCATATTTCAGACATACAGTGTTACATGTAATTAATAGTAAGATAATACCAGAAATACTGCATAGATAGGTTAAAGGTAATTGCATTATGTGAAATGTAACATAGTAACATAGTAACATAGTTAGTAAGGCCGAAAAAAGACATTTGTCCATCCAGTTCAGCCTATATTCCATCATAATAAATGCCCAGATTTACGTCCTTCTACAGAACCTAATAATTGTATGATACAATATTTTTCTGCTCCAGGAAGACATCCAGGCCTCTCTTGAACCCCTCGACTGAGTTCGCCACCACCACCTCCTCAGGCAAGCAATTCCAGATTCTCACAGCCCTAACAGTAAAGAATCCTCTTCTATGTTTGTGGAAAAACCTTCTCTCCTCCAGACGCAAAGAATGCCCCCTTGTGCCTGTCACCTTCCTTGGTATAAACAGATCCTCAGCGAGATATTTGTATTGTCCCCTTATATACTTATACATGGTTATTAGATCACCCCTCAGTCGTCTTTTTTCTAGATTAATAATCCTAATTTCGCTAATCTATCTGGGTATTGTAGTTCTCCCATCCACTTTATTAATTTTGTTGCCCTCCTTTGTACTCTCTCTAGTTCCATTATATCCTTCCTGAGCACCGGTGCCCAAAACTGGATACAGTACTCCATGTGCGGTCTAACTAGGGATTTGTACAGAGGCAGTATAATGCTCTTATCATGTGTATCCAGACCTCTTTTAATGCACCCCATGATCCTGTTTGCCTTGGCAGCTGCTGCCTGGCACTGGCTGCTCCAGGTAAGTTTATCATTAACTAGGATCCCCAAGTCCTTCTCCCTGTCAGATTTACCCAGTGGTTTCCCGTTCAGTGTGTAATGGTGATATTGATTCCTTCTTCCCATGGGTATAACCTTACATTTATCATTGTTAAACCTCATCTGCCACCTTTCAGCCCAAGTTTCCAACAGATCCATCTGTAGCAGAATACTATCTTCTCTTGTATTAACTGCTTTACATAGTTTTGTATCATCTGCAAATATCGATATTTTACTGTGTAAACCTTCTACTAGATCATTAATGAATATGTTGAAGAGAACAGGTCCCAATACCGACCCCTGCGGTACCCCACTGGTCACAGCGACCCAGTTAGAGACTATACCATTTATAACCACCCTCTGCTTTCTATCACTAAGCCAGTTACTAACCCATTTACACACATTTTCCCCCAGACCAAGCATTCTCATTTTGTGTACCAACCTCTTGTGCGGCACGGTATCAAACGCTTTGGAAAAATCGAGATATACTTTCCAGGTTCACTTTTAGAGCCCTTTTTGAATATTGGCACCACATTTGCTATGCGCCAGTCCTGTGGAACAGACCCCGTCGCTATAGAGTCCCTAAAAATAAGAAATAATGGTTTATCTATTACATTACTTAGTTCTCTTAGTACTCGTGGGTGTATGCCATCCGGACCCGGAGATTTATCTATTTTAATCATATTTAGCCGGTTTCGCACCTCTTCTTGGGTTAGATTGGTGACCCTTAATATAGGGTTTTCATTGTTTCTTGGGATTTTACCTAGCATTTCATTTTCCACCGTGAATACCGTGGAGAAGAAGGATGTTCTTAAACATTTTCCATTTATTATCTGTATTCTTATTTCTGAGGATATTGTCCCAGTCTACCAGATTAAGGGCATCTCTAAGCTGGTCAAACTTTGCCTTCCTAAAGTTCAGTGTTTTTGTGACTCCCTGACAAGTCCCCCTAGTGAAAGACAGGTGAAACTGTACAATATTGTGGTCGCTATTTCCTAGATGCCCGACCACCTGCAGATTTGTTATTCTGTCAGGTCTATTAGATAGAATTAGGTCTAAAAGTGCTGCTCCTCTGGTTGGATTCTGCACCAATTGTGAAAGATAATTTTTCTTGGTTATTAGCAGAAACCTGTTGCCTTTATGGGTTTCACAGGTTTCTGTTTCCCAGTTAATATCCGGGTAGTTAAAGTCCCCCATAACCAGGACCTCATTATGGGTTGCAGCTTCATCTATCTGCTTTAGAAGTAGACTTTCCATGGTTTCTGTTATATTTGGGGGTTTGTAACAGACCCCAATGAGAATTTTGTTACCATTTTTCCCTCCATGAATTTCGACCTATATGGACTTGACATCCTCATTCCCTTCGCTAATATCCTCCCTTAAAGTGGACTTTAGACAAGACTTTACATAGAGACAAACCCCTCCTCCTCTCCGATTTTTATGATCCTTTCTAAACAGACTGTAACCCTGTAAGTTAACTGCCCAGTCATAGCTTTCATCTAACCATGTCTCGGTTATTCCCACTATGTCAAAGTTACCTGTAGATATTTCTGCTTCTAGTTCTTCCATCTTGTTGTCCAAACATCCTATCTGATTATATTAATTGGATAATGTAGGAAGAACCTCTGGTATCATATCAGACTAAAAGAAAAATGAATATGAATATAAAAAGTAAATTTTATTAATCACAGCCATAAAAAAATAGGAGGCGGAATAGTCATAAAAACTGGGCTGCCAAAATTCTGAGAAATCGTTATAGCATTTGTAAAGCTGGTATCATGGGTCTGACATATAAGAGTCCCCGTTATAATATAGTGTGATAGAGCACCTATGGAGAAGTACCTCCAAGGAAGTGAACAAAATGTATATACGGTGCATCCATATCTTAGTAGTATTCCTATCCCTACAGAAGTAGTGTAGATAAGTGATAGATAAGTTACTCATATAAGTACAACCCATATGCTTATTAAGTCAATTCACATTCCACTGAAGGAGGCTTAATTAAAGTGCAAATGCAGTTCAATGTTCTGCACTGGGGTCTACGTGGTCTGTGAACATTTCTGTGATCTGTAAAACTGCTAAAAAGCTTTTAAAAATTTTGTAGGCCTCCATTTCTCAGACATACAGTCTTACTTTATGAATATTTATGTGATCTTTAAAAGTGTACAAGATCTTTTAAAAATTGTGTAGGCTTCCATTTCTCAATTTCTCAGACATAGTGTTCCTTTGTTTGTAAAGATCTATAAAAGTAATCAAAAGTTTTAAAAATGTTGTAGCCTTCCTTTTCTCAGACATACAGTGTAACGTGGTCTGTGATTATTTCTGTGATCTCTAAAACTGAGAAAAAGCATATAAACTTTTTTTCTGGATTGAATTTGACTGTCATTCATACACTTGTGCATTTTTTCTATTACGTTACGGTGTAGTAAACACAAAAAAAGCTTTGATTGCTGAAGGTGACCATTTTTTTCTTTTATTAAAAATAAACTTGGTTTCAAGAGACCTAGCAATTGCAAAATGAGTTAGACATGCATTAAGGGACTGGGAAGTAGAAGTACTGATGATGGTGCACATAGATGCTGAGGACGTGGTGTAGGTGCGACTACACCTGTTGCTGGAGCACAAAAAATATTCCCATCCACATTACATAGGTTCCTGTCCCATTTTTCAGGGAGGCACAGTACACCACTTCTCAAGCCAGAGCAGTGTTAACAGGTGGTCGGTTGGCTAGCAGATTATGCTTCCAGCAAGGCTTGGCAGCACCACTCAGTCTTCCACAGGATCCAGTCTCACCAGCCTAAAGTCTGGATCACTTAATCCTCACCCTGATTCTCCTTCCTCCCACTATGTTGAGTCCCAGGAAACTAGTGATCTCATACTAGGACACTCCAAGGAGCTTTTTACCACAACATTTCTTGATTGTTGCCTCTCAACTTGCATGCTCCAAGAGGGACAGGATGACATACTGTTTAGTGATGCACAAAACATAGACCAGCAGTGGCCACAAGAACATGATAGTGGGGAACAGCAAATTTTGGATGAGAAAGATGATAATGAGACACAGTTATTGCTGTTGTTGTTAAGTCACAAAATCAGGAGGACTATGGTGCGGTGGTCACTGACCCAACCTGGAAACTGGCATGCAGACCATGGCCAGCAGTGCAGAGGAGGAGAGATCAGCAGCACCAAAACAGACAAGAAGTGGCAGTGGGGTGATCAGAGGGAGAAGGCAGGCAACTGTTCCACTGAGCACTGACAGTCCTGAATTTCTGTATATAAGAGTTAGGTGTTGTTCCTCAGTGTGGGACTTTTTTAAAGAAAGTCCTGAGACAAACAAATTAGCCATTTTCAATCTATGCCATGCAAAGATCAGCAGGAGCCTGACCACTAAGACCCTAACTACCCGCAGCATGATCAGGCACATGTCATCTAAGTACCCGACTCCATGAGAGAACACCTGGGTACACAATTGGTGCCATTGGGTGACATCAATGCTTCCCCTGTGCTAGGTGCTTCCCAATCACCGATTCAAAACACTGGCACAGGTGGCTCCTACCCTATACCTATCCTTGCACATTCTAACTTACCATAATCATGGACTTTCAAATCCTTGTTCCAGCCCAGCGTTTGGCTTTCCCTGTCCCAGATCTTGGAACGAAAATTAAAGGTTCCAGCCACCCACCCACAGGCCCAAATGCTAAACAATCACATTTCCATGCTGCTTGCCAAGAAAATGCTGCCATTTAGGCTGGCAGACATAGAAGATTTTCACCGACTTGCTGTATGGCAGTAGCCTACCCTTTGTACTCAGCCCTCAGCCACCAATCTTTTTCCTGGTGTGGCATCACATCTGACATGTGTACAAGTTGCGGCCAGGGAAGTTACATTTCCCTGACAGCACACTGGGTGAACATTGTGAAGGCTGGAGCCCAGTCACACCCTGGCATAGCACATGTGCTCCAGACACC